>NC_080099.1:10029742-10337242 GCF_950005125.1 Chionomys nivalis
GCACTGGCCCAGTCAAAACTGTTTCAAACAGCTTGTGCCTGGATTTTCCATCACAAGAGGGAGGCTCTTCCCCTGTTTACCCAGCAGAAGGGCTGTGATTGGTGCAGACACAATCCTTCATTTGCATGAAGAGCTATGTATCCTAATTGGTGCAAACACCAACTGCCCCCTCACCTCCTGTTGTGGTTAATGTTAATTATTAGTTTGACAGAGTCTAAAACCATCTGGGAGAAGGAGCTCAGGGGATTATTTTAAATTAACTGAGGTGGGAGGACTGGCCCATTATGGGAAGGGAATCCTAGACCACGTGAAATAGAGAAAGCGAGCAGAGCATGTGTCCATCCCATTCCGGTTCCTGACTGCAGGTGCCGGGAGACCAGCTCCCTCAGGCTTGTGCCACTTGATGTCCCTGCCATGGTGGGCTGTACCCTGGTACTGGAAGTCAGAGCAAACCATTTCTACCATAAATTGGCTTTGTCCGAGTGTTTTATCACAGAAAAGTACCCAAGATACCTTCCTTTCTGACTATATAAACGAGCTGTTGGGCTCACTTTTTGAGTCAGCCAGAAGATACTCTCTTGTGTTACACAACATTAAATCTGGTCAAGAAGTGACTCCCCAGTGACATCATCCTTGGTGGAATGGGTTGAGCAAATAGGTGACAGGAGGAGGGGACAGCAGAAGCAGTAGTGGGTTGGGCAGAGAATCACCCAGCCTTAAGGACAGAGGGTTCCTAACCAAGGGCTTAGGGCTGTCCACAGCTGCTGCGCCAGGTGCTGGGGCTGCTGGAGTTGAGATCCAGAGCGATAAGCTTCCAGCCCCTCAGGCCATATGCCTCCAGTTTGTAAAGTCTGGAGCAATAAGCCTCCAGTTCTCAGGGCTTAGAACTGCACAGCCTCTGGACCAGCCAGACCTCCCCCTAGGCCTTGGGAACTCAAGATCCAGGGACTTGCTAAGCCTAGAGCGGCCTCCTTGCCTACTCATGATTTTGGTCTGGTAGAGTGAAAAGCCTCCACCACCCGATGGGTGCCACTTGGAGGAACTACAGGAAGCGATGACCAAGAGATTGTGAGGTGGCCATGGGACTTGGTGAGGATGGTGGAGTGAGGGCCCCTTAAGAGGCTGTCTCAAAACCCAAACAAAAAAAAGGTCTCTGTAGACCTGACAAAACTAAAGATGATGTCATCCTGGATTTCCCAAGCAGGCTCTGAAAAATCTGATGACAACTGTCCTTACAGAGATAAAATAAAATAGGTTTTCCAGGGGCACAATAAGCCATGCGACCGCTAAGGTAGAGTTTAGGGTGATGTGGCCACAAATTTGAGAATGCCTGGAGCCGCTAGAAGCTGGACGAGATTATGGAGGTGCTGACTTAGGTCCCTGGCAAGAATATAAGCTCCTTGACCTCTTGGCTTCCACTTCCTCTTCCAGAACTGTGAAGAGTACATGTCTGTTCTGTGGAAGTACTACACTGTGGTAGCTTGTTCTGGCCATCCTGGGGACTGAATTTTGTGGCTTTCCACCCAGGGTGCTCCATTCCTCGCAGGGACCTGCTGGAACTGCATCTGTCTGTCACAGAAGCCACCTGACCTCAGGCCCCTCTGGTGTGGACAGAGGCTGGACTCTTGACTGAGGTGTGTCTCTCCATGCGTGTTGATTCCAGGCTCTGTCCTCACCCCAGCTGTGAGAAGGGGCGGCTGCATCAGCAGCTGGTCGTCTGTGGATGACTCCTCTATAGTAGAGAAGAGGGTGGCCTAGTCAGCTTTGCTAGGGGAGCATCTGACCAGGCCCTGGCCCAGGATCCAGGAGGCAGTAACAAGCTGGGTCAGCAGGACTGGCCAGGAGCCAAAGGGGTGAGGAGCACAGGGAGGAAGTCAGATGGCCAGAAATCTCCCTGCCATCATTGCAAAGATGATTATTAGCATCTATAAGCGAGTTCAAACCTGGGCCCTGCTGAACTTTCTCCTGGTGATGCGTGGAGGAGGATCTCAGGGTTTATGACCAGGACCCAGTGACTCCCACAGTCCCTTTATCCCCATCATATTCCACAGCACCTCATAAAATCTTCTGACTGAAACCTGTCGGTTCTCTAAAAGAACAATATATATATATATATAAAATACTATATACAATATATATATATCTGTATATATGCACACATACCCATACACACATACACCATAAGGGTGCCTATTAGATTGGCTTACATTGGCCAGGATGTGATCTGGGTAGTTCAACAATGGCTATTTCTGAGAATCTGGTAGGTTGCTCGGTCCACAAGGCTAGATGTCTCAGCTTCCCCATATGGCCCCAAAGGCCTGGAGGATTCCTGGAGAACTTCTGGTCTTCAGTCTATATGGAAAGCTCAGAGAAGGAGTTGGTTCTAACGTGGGTGACGGAAGGATACAGCAACAGGATAGATGAACTGGCTGTCAAGAGTGAGGGCAAGCAGGCAAAACAGCTTCCTTCTAGGAAGCTGATTCCTGGGGGAGCAGAGAAGGAAGATCAGAGACAAAAGCTGAACTTCACCTTCTTCCAGAATTTCACGTTTCACCCAGAGCAGGTCAGCCGCCGTGAACACAGGGAACGTCCACAGTGGGGATGGGGGGAGGTTCAGATTTATGTTCCCATGCCAGATGGCTCCCTTCTTTCCCTGGGTGTTTCCGGCTTCACCTTTCTACCCCCCATCACCCTGTTTTCCTCGAAGGCTCCATTCTCAAGCAATTCACAAGAAAAAGCAGAAGAAAACATTTCACTTTTAAAACCTTGATAATGTGAACTGAAGTTCTCCAGGGGCAAGAAAGTCCCCACACCTATGAAGCCATCTGGCTGGTGAACTTCAGGATGGCCTGGAGGGTGGCGCGGTGGGTAAGAGGGCGAGCTTTTCTCCTAGAGGACCTGAGTTTGATTCCCAGAACCCATATTGATGACTCCTGACTGATTGCTGATTGATTGTAACTCCAGCTCCAGAGGATCCACTGCTTTCTTCTGGCCTCCTCAGGTTTGCACATGTGGCACATATTCACACACACACACACACACACACACACACCCCAAATAAATAAATCTCTTTAAAAACACACACACAACAAAAACAAAAACACAAACGAACAACAAAAACAAATAACCCTCCTCCCAGCTTTCTGATTGTGAGGAGCAGGGATGTTGCGGGTCGGAGCCGACTATCCTGGGCTATCTATCTACTTTCCCTTCTAGTTGTTCATTTGCACTTCTGTCTCTGACCTAATATCCTTGTGGCTGTGGTCTGAAACCTTTTGGGCTGTGTTAGCCGATCTCTAGCGTCCACAGACCCCGAAGACTATCATCTTGTAGCATTTGCGACCTGCAGCAGAGACAGCCCCACGTTGCTATAACCTACCTGGTGTTCCCACCGGTGTTTTTGAAAAGTGTCTTGGTTTCTGACTTTCTTTGTTCTGCAACAAAAACTTGATGAAACTTAACACATCGGAACGTGTGTTTAGGATAGTTTCTTCCAAGTCCATGCCACTCATTTTGGGGTCCAGAATAAACTCTCTCTTATTTCCATTTTGAGATGAGAATGGTGTGTGTGTGTGTGGTTTTTTTTTTTGTGTGTGTGTGCCGACAACACACAAGAAGTATAGCAGAGGCATTGTCATGAGAGTTTTAAAGGGTTTTGACAAATGCCTACAATCAGGTTCCCCCCACATAGTCAATACAAATGCCTACAATCAGGTTCCCCCCACATAGTCAATACAAATGCCTACAATCAGGTTCCCCACACATAGTCAATACAAATGCCTACAATCAGGTTCCCCACACATAGTCAATACAAATGCCTACAATCAGGTTCCCCCCCCATAGTCAATACTAACATAGACAGACATCTGGTTCAGAGACATCCAAAGAGTGTTGTTTCAAGCTTTGCTTTTTTGGTGGGGAGGGGAGCTCTGAAACAAAGCCTTGGACAGAGTTGTGTAGACAGTAGCAAGCAAAGCCAGAGGATTTGGGGTCTGGTTGTTTGATTATTATTGTTATTATTATTATTATTATTATTAGCAGCAGCAATTCAGCTGCATCCCTGTGTAGGATCTGGCATCTTTAATTCAGTAGGATGAAGCTGGGATTCCCTCACGTCCTAATTTAAGTGTGAATTGTATTATTATACAATAATAGTCCATTATACAATGCAACAATTTGCTTCCCAGTAGAAGGAAGTTGTTTCCAGTTTCCAGCTATAAGCATTTATATACAGATCTTGTACGAATAAAAGGTTTTCTCTTTCTCGGATAATACCTAGGGATGGAGCTGATGCAGCAGATATAGGAAACAGAAATTGTATAAGAAATTGATGATTTCACCTCTGAAGGGCCTGTATCATTTTGTATTCCCCCATTTTGTCTAATTGTTCTGGGAATCCATGGAAAAGACCTCTCTCACCCTTGCATTATCCCTTCCGGCCAAGCATGTGATTGTGGGGCAGGTTCGGATCCCTCTGTCATTGGGTTGGCGCACTCGACCATTCTTTTGCCTGTTCCACATTGCTATAGCTAAATCACTTCACTTTCTTCAGTTACTTAACTAATCAATTAGTTAATTTAGACAGGATTCCATAACCCAAGCTGGCCTCAGGCTCTCAAACTCCTCAACCTTCTGTCTCCACCTTCCAATCTGGGTTTACATGTACGCACTCTCGTGACTGAGTATGCCCTGCTGAGGACCAAAGCCAGGGCTTCACGTGTGCTAGGCCATCACCTTGCCAGCCCATTACCGTTGCTCAACGGTGAATCTTTAAAAAGATTTTTTTTATGTGTATGAATGCTTTGCCTTCATATACCGTGAGAACCAAAGTTATGTTTTAAGTTTTAAGTACTGTGCCTATGAGACCCAAAAAATAAAAGCGTCTCTAGCCTATAAACCCCTTGCCCAAGGACAGATACTTCCTGAAATGCTGGAGGCTATTGTTTATGGGAGATAACAAGTCACATACTTTTGCTCCTCTAAACAAGTTTGCTCCAACTGCACCACATATGCCTGATCACCTGTGGAGGGAGGTACATAGTCAGGAAATATGTCAGGTTGTGTGCTTGTCCATGATTGGAAATATGGTGGCCTTGTGGTTAGTTTTTTTAAGCCTCTGCAAAAATCTGACTCGTGGCCATTTTCTGGGAACCCAGAAATTAACCTGGCCAGAGTTTATCATCTTGGCCAGTATTTAATTAACGCTTGCTTCAAATTTGGCTCAAAACTGTAGCAGTGATTTTATTCTTGTCTGATGGGATTAACATTTTCTGGAGGCCTCAGTGAGATTCAAACTACCCACCCAAATTTTAAAGCTGGACCCTTCACTCCAGAATTCCTAGGCTGAGGGTCCATGTCTCAGTTAGGGTTTCTATTGATGAGATGAAACACCATGACCAAAAAGCAAGTTGGGGAGGAAAGGGTTTATTTAGCTTACACTTCCACATTGCTGTTCAGCATTGTAGGAAGTCAGGGCAGGAACTCAAGCAGGGCAGAATCCCAGAGGCAGGAGCTGGTGCAGAGGCCATGGAGGGATGCTGCTTACTGGCTTGCTCTGCATGGCTTGCTCAGTCTGCTTTCTTATAGAACCCAGGACCACCAGCCCAGGGATGACACCACCCACCATGGGCTAGACCCTCCCCTATTGATCACTAATTGAGAAAATGCCTTACAGCTGGATCTCATGGAGGCCTCTCCTCAACTGAGGGTCCTTCTCTCTGATGACTCTAGCTTGTGTCAAGTTGACACACAAAGCCGGCCAATACAGACCACTTCAGGAGGCATGTGTCTTGAGACTTTCCAAGGCTGCAGGCTACGTTTGTTTCACAGTGAACTGCCAGTGTTGAGAAACTCAGCAAGCATCTGTGTAGGCCTCCTGGTGAAGCATAGTCTGGTTCTGTTTTGTGGGATTCTAATCTGGGACATGGAAGGGGTTCAATGAGACCCCAATATTCTCCCATCCAAGGTAAATAGTGAGATGTTGCCTGCCCACCTGGTTCTGGTTGGTTGAAAAGTTTTGCCTGTTTTGTTTGAAAGTTTTGTCTGTCCATTTTTCCCATGGATACTTTCCAGCAGAACGATTAGTATCTAAGTATCGCATTGTGTTAGTGCTGCTGTAGATACAATAATTAGAATAATTGAATTCTAATTGTTCATAGCTCGGCTGTAGAAATGCAACTGATTTTGCTTGCTTCTCCTGAATCCTGGAACCTTGTGAAAGGTTCCAGGAGCCTTTTTCAGCTACCTAGGTAAAAAAATATCAAATATGCATCTTTTCTCTCAAACACTATAAGTTTGTGTTTAGGACAAGGAATTCAAATCATTTGTCTTCTCAACTTTGCAGACTTTTATGCAAATGTTTTAATCTACTCCCACCCACTTTGTTTAGACAAAGGTCCCAGGCTGTTTTCCAGCCACTGATTTCTTGAATTTTCTAGTGTTGAGGCAGTCTTGAATCCTTGCAATACAACTCACTCGAGCCTGGTGGAGCTATTTCAGACAGCTCTAGATTTTGCCTGCTAATATTTTATTAAGGACTGCTGGATTTGTGTTCCCAAGGGATGGGTATTAATCCATTCTTACTGGGGGAGAAGGGGTTCAGTTATACACAGCTGAGGGCAGTCCTGGGTTTGAAAGTGAAGGGGGAAGGGAATAGGTGTTCACCAAGGGCTGGGGAATGCTTGTGAAAGCCAGGCGGAGATAGAGAGGGCTGTGCTGGGAAGGGGAGTTTTAGAGGAACCCCCGTCTTTAGCTGTTCCTTTCTTCTGGTCTGCTTCCTCACTCATGAAATAGGAGGGTTTATTGGGATCAAAAACTTTTGATCGGAAGCTTTTAATCCGAAGTTCCCGGACAGATTTTGTTAGGGTCAAAATTACATTTTATCACTATGTGTACTTTTCTAGAGAGAGTCCTACAACTTGCATAAGATTCTCTGAAAGGTTTATAGCTGCCAAAGAGTTAAGAAAAACAGCTTCTGGCAGGAGAAATTTCTCAGACTTTATTGCATTGGCTAGAAAGAGCTTTTGGTGTTTTTATGGGCAAGAAAGAGAACACAATAAATTAAAGTTTTAGATAACCAAAAAATAAATTTAATCTAATAACAAATACTTAAACTAATGTGTTTTAAGAAGGCAAAAAAGTACAAAAAGAATGAAATGTTCTTACAATTACTCTACCCTATGAGCATTATAACATAATATTTATATGATATCATACAACATTTATAATATAAAACATATATCAGATGAACCTACCACATAGTAACCTGGCATTTTCACTCATTATGAAGTCAACAGAGGCTGGGGAGACAACTCAGTGGGTCCCCGTGCTAGCCTGATGCTCTGTTAGGAACCCCCGTACTCACATAGAAAGCCAGGTTTGGCAGTGCACTGTTATTCCAGTACTGGGGAGGCAGAGACAGGAGGATCCTTGGGGCTTCCTGGCCAGCCAGTCTAGAAAATTGGTAAGAGAGACCCTGTTTCAAAAAACAAAGTAGAGAGCAATTGAAGAAGACACCCAACATTGACCTTTGACCTCCACACAAACATGCATGCTTGCACATACAGACATATAAAGTGAAAATAAAAAATAACCCTAAACATGAAGGAAAATGAGCACTTGCCTTGCACTATCAAGCAAGCATTTTCCCGGGATGTCTGTTTTCATGGCTGCAGAGCCTCCTGGTTAGGACCTTCTGGGTGTTTTCCTTGCCGGAAACAGAGGTTTTGAGACTATGTGCAGTGTGGTCACCAGGTCAGTGAGAACTGGGCCCTCTGAAAAATGCTAGGGAGACCTGCATTCCCAGCCTGGTTGGAGTCAGAGAGAGAGAGGTGATGGGTAAGCCCCTCATACACACACACCCAACATTGAATTCATTTCCAGAATTGGGACTTGAGGGGGCGGGGCATCCTAAGCACAGTGATAACCCGAAGGATTCCAAATAGGCCGGAACAGGGAGTCAGAGGCAAATTCTGAAGCAAAGCCCATGGGAAAATGGCAGCTGTCCTCCACGGGTGGACTAAGGGAGGATGGAGCCGCTGGTCTCCCTAGGAAACTGATTTCCAAACTCTGAAGTGCATTTCCCTCTCCTACGCTCTGCCATGACTCCCTCGAGCAAAGCTGTTGGAGAGTGTGCCCTGTGTGGAGGACCCCGGCTCTCAGAGCTTCACCGTCCCAGGAGGTCCTGGGCTGCTTTTGAATTCGCTGAGCCCTGTGCCTCTTGCCACATTCGGAGCAGCAAGTGTTATCTTCCCATCTTTTGGGTGCGGAAACACCGGCCCAGAGGGGTCAGTTAATCTGCCAGGATTGCCCAGTAAAAGTCCAGCGTGAAGGAACTGAAGAGAGTGGGGAGCAGAAGCCCCCCCCCCGAGAAAAAGAGCCTAAAGGCTAAGAGTGGTGGTCGCAAAGTGGTCTGTGGGGAGCCTGACCTGTGTCAATAGAACGCCTTCAGAAAGACACGGTTCAAACCGGTAGCTATGAATACTGTAGAAAAGATCGCTGGCTCCAGAAGCCACCACAGGGTCCTGAATGAAGGTTGGGGCTTCTTCAGGATAAGGCCTGTCTTGAGGTATCAGGGGACTCTAGAAGGCGACACTGTGGTCTTTTAGGTAGAAGCTTCACCATAAAGAGGAAGGGCTGGGAGTACGGAAAGAGGAGCTTTAGGGTCTGGAGGTAGGGAGGTGGGGTTCTGAGGTTTCAGGTCTGGAGCTAGGCTGGTCCATGTTGTAGAATGCCCCTGGGAGTGGCTAGAGCCTCCTTTCTCTCCAAGGCAGAGCTCAGCTAGGGTTATTTCCACAGATCCTTCTGGGGGTTCTTTAACCTGGTCATTCTCTCCTCTTTTCTTTAGGGGCTGCCTTTCCCCACCAGGGCTCAGACGCTCCCCTCACCCCCATCCTGCACAGCTGCTGTGTTCTGGCTACAGATGGCCAACAGAAGTGCTTCTGTGTAGGCTGCAAGACTCAGAGGCCCCAGACAGGCCGGGACATGTACCTAAGAGCAGTGACCATCTTGGCTTTGGAAGTCTATAAGCAGATAGTGCCAGCATTGTTACCCTGATGACCATGTGGCACTAGGTATTCTGTAGTGTCTCCGTCAGCTCTAGGTCATTTTCAATTTCAACTTCCAGAAGGATGGGGGTGGAGTACACTTCACGAGATTCCCCAGAACATTCCATGGCTTCCTCAGAGCCCTCCGTTAACTAACTGCAGTGACCACGTTAATTGGGTATACCGAGAAACCACCTACAGCTCTTAACGCGGCGGCCAGGCTGTGTTCCAGAAATCTCTACGTGAGCCAGTTTTTGGAACTCTGAATGCATTTCCCCATAGAAACCAAGTTATAAATGGTGGTTGGTTTTTCAGGCCAGTCCACACATTTCTGTTTAACTCATAATATTCCTGCAGTTTATTGGGAAGAGAGCAACATTAACTTAGGATGTGGGGAAATGCATTTCAGGTTTCAGTTTGGTTATAGAAATATGTATTAGTTTGTTTTCTTATTGCTACAACAGTTCACCTGACAAACGGGACTTAAAGAAGGGCTCATTGTGTCCCACAGTTTGAGGGTACCATCCCTCATGGTGGGGAAGCCATCAGAAGCTGGCTACATGGCATCTGCAGTCAGGAAGCCAAGAAATATGGCTGACTGGTACTCAGCTAGTTTTCTTCTTTTGGGGAAGTTCAGGAATCCATCCCATGGCTCACATTTAGGACCAGACTTTCTATCTCAGTGTACCTAGTTTAGAAACTGTTATGGACATACCTAAAGGTGTGTTTCTATGCTGGTTCTAATCACATCAAATAGTGGATTAACCATTCTGGCATGCATCTCACTTCTAAGTGATGTCAAGGGCCTGGGAGCTCCTTGGAATGGAGGGTGGGTCAATATTTTGGGGTACCAAGACACACACACACACACACACACACACACACACACACACACACCAATGCACAATGTGGATTCTATGCTACTATAATCCTGAATTGGGAACGAGTGTCAAAATCCCACACTGAGCTGTGCTAGGGGCACAAACCCAGACAACAAACATTTCTTTCCAACCTCCTTGGGCAAATCAGTCATGCGCCTGCATATACGATCTTGCTTGTAGAACTACCCGAACCCGGACTAGCCAAGCTAGTCCCTGATTGCAGGCAGGCCCCATTCAGGCCACCTGGAGACTATCTGGTTGAGAGAGCTCCAGGCATGGGGGAAGAGAGGTATGCAGAGCTAATTTTTCTAAGTGCTCCACGTTTGGACTGAGAGAGAAGGACAAGATTAGCTGGGAGCCAGGAAAGCCAGGGATGGAAAAGACACAGGTTTACAGGAGGCAAGGGCAGGCACTGAGCCTTGTCGATCAGACAGAAAAGATGCTTCAGAAAACAACCTGGGTCTGAAGCAGCCTGCCAGTGCCACGTGGAGAGTCTTGCACTGCCTACTGTCATGACAGTTTCCGGCTAGTGCACAGGGCAACCTGGAAGAGTTAGAGTTGATGGCAATGGAAAAGCAGCTTTCAACCAATGATGAGCGGAGAGTCCATCTTATTGACCAACACAAGATCAACGCTCCCCTTGATCAACCGTATGGAGGAGAACACTCCATCCTGGATGGGAAGAGCTGCAAAGTTGCCTTACCAAAGAAAGGTGTGCTGGATGCTATGGTGGAGAGAATAAAGCCCATATAACAATCTATCACACATTTCCTTCCCTGTCTGTTTTCCCTACTCTCTTGGCAATGTCTTCTTGGGGTCACCTCTGAAATAAATACTCAAGCTGGAATATTGGAAACAGGGTCTGCTTCTGGGAAAACTTAAACCACGATCCACACAGCATCATGGGAGACTGGGAACCAGCCAGAGACTTAGTTCCTAGGCAGGGCAGCTCAGAATAGGCCCCAGGAGAAACTTATCTGTCATCTCCAGTTCTTTTCTGATAGACCCTGGCCTCGCTTTCTCTTTCTTCAGCAAAGCCCAGTTTAGTAAGATGCTGGGGAATTTTCCATGAACCCAGGTATGGGCCAGAAGAGAAGATGCAGATGATGGGCCCACTTTTAATAACAGTTCTGTACCTCAGATTTTTCCAGATATGGAATATTCCTGCATTATTTTGAGGAAGTGTTCATATTTCCAGTTTTCTGTATTCAACACACACATACAATGGCAAATGTGTGGTGGTCAAAGGGGAGTCGGTGCTGTCTTCCCGTGATGTATGTATGTCTGGGGAGTTGAACTCAGGTGGTCAAAGTTGGTATTAAGTGCTTTTATATCTGCCAAGCTTTGATCCACCTCCGCCATTTCTGTCTCTCTCATATCCAGTGTCAGTCTCCTGGTGTGTCTTCTTTTTTCTCTTTTCCAGAAGATTCCTCAGGTTGATCTTGCAGCTCTTCTTCTAGATGGAGCTTCATGTCTGCTCTCAGGGTTTTGTCTTCCAAGAGATTTTCCTTCTGTTCTCTGAGTGTTTCGCTGTGGAATATCATCTCTCGTTTCCCTGCAGATCTAATGGTCTTTAAAATTCTGTCTTCCTCCTCCTGCACAGTACCTACCTATGCTTACAGGATGTTTGGTCTCCATCCTTCTCAGTAGAGGATCTTGGCCATCCGCTTACGTCACAGTGACAGACACGAAAGAGACAAAATGGGGTTGGACACTCCAGGTAGGTCAGAGAGATATGTCGGATTTTAATGTTTTTTTTTTAATTAAAATATTTTTACCCTTCCCAACTCCCTCCAGATCCTCCCCATCTCTCACCCATTTTTATGTTATTAATATTCTCTCTCTCTTAAAACAACAACAATAATAACAAAAAATAAGAAACACGAACAAAGGAAGAAACATGCTCCCCCCAAACAAAAACTGAAACAAACAGGCAAAAGACCAATAAGAAAAACAAACAAACAAACAAACAAACAAAAAACCACCCAAGCAAAACAAGATTAAAAAAATCCACAAAAATACCATTGCATACCTTTTATGTTGGTCAGCTACTCCTGGGCATGGGACCTGCCTAGGGATGTGGTTGATGTATCCAATGGCACTTCCTTGGAGAGAACGAATTTTCCCTTTGCTGGTGGTTTGCAATTGCAGATAGCTTCTTGGTTAGGTGTGAGAACTTGCGTTAGCTCCCTCCTAAGCTGTAGGGCCTTATCACCAGGCTGTGGAGACTCTATGGGACCTCTTTGGTCAATTACTCAACAAGATGTAATCCATTCCCGGTAATGGAGGTTTTATTTGGTGGCATAAGATGTCTAGTTGAGGCATTATCTTCACTATTATTTGGTGACTCCACCTAGATTACATTCATATAATATATGTATGTGTGTGTATGTGTATATACATACATACATATATATATATGTATACACATATATATGGAAGCTTCTACAGTATTGGTTCTTCATATGGTTTTTCAAATGACTTTGAGTATTAGTTGTTCAGGATAGTTTTGTCTCTCAACTTATCACTAGAGTCATCTGAGAGGAGGAAACCTCAGTTAAGAAAATGCCTCCATAAGACTTGGCTGGAGACAAGCTTGTAAGGCGTTTTCTTAATTAGAGATTGATGGAGGAGCGTTCAGCCCATTGTGGACGGTGCCATCCCTGAGCTGGCGGTCCTGGGTTCTCTAGAAAGCAGGATAAGCTTGCCTTGAGGCGTAGACAGCATCCTCCATGGCCTGTACATCAGCTCCTGCCTCCATGTTCCTGACATGTTTGAGTTCCCCGCCATGACTTCCATCAGTCATGGACTGTTACCTGAAAGTGCAAGTGAGATAAACCCTTTCCTTCCCAGGCTGCTTTTGGTCATGGTGTTTCGCCACAATGGCGATCCTAGTTAAGACAGTTGTCCCTCTTCATATCCCCTCCTTTATTTTTTTCTCCCATTGCTCTCCCCATTTAAGCCCCCCCATTCTAGTTTCTCATTTATTACTCCATAACATTGTCTTCCATTTCCCCTCTCTTAGGAGATCCGCTCCTGTCCCCTGGTCTCTTACGAGGTACCTAACCTCTCCTCAACTATTCAGATTGTAGCACACATATTGAGATCTTAAAAGCCAGCACCCACGGATAAGAAAAAATATGCATTTGTCCGTTTGGGTCTGGGCTTCCTCGTTCAAGATGCTTTCTTTTTCTAGCTCCATCCATTTCCCTGCAAATTTAATAGTTTCATTTTTCTTAACAGCCAAATAATATTCCATGGTGTGAATTCACCACATTTTCATGCACCATTCATCTGTTGATGGACACCTAGGCAGCTTTCTATGCCTGGCTACTAGGAATAGAGCAGCAATGAATATGTATGAGCAGGTATCTCTGTCGTAGGATGTAGAGTCATTTGGGTGTATGCCCAAGAGTGGAACATGGATCATGGGGTAGATGTATTCCCAGCTGACCAAGGAACCACCATGCTGCTTTCCATAGTGGCCATACAAGTTTACACTCCCACAGGCAATGCATAAGTGTAACTCTTTCTTTGCATCCTGGCCAGCATGTGCTATAATTTGTTTTATTGATCATGGCCATCATGACTGATATGAGATGAAATCCCAAAGTAGTTTTTAATTGCATATCCCTTACAGCTCAGGATGTTGAACATTTCTTTAAGCGTTTCTCAGCCATTTGTGTTTCATCTTTTAAGAATCCTCTGCTTAGTTCTATTCTCTTAAAACTTGAGTTGTTTTCTTGATGTTCAGTTTTTGAGTTCTTTATATATTCTAAATACTAACCATCTATAAGATGTGTAATTGGTAAACATCTTTTCCCATTCTGTACACTGCTGCTTTACCTGAATGATAGGAGACATGTCAACTCCTCAACTCATAGTAGCATGGTCTTGATACCTGTGTTGGAGGGGGGACTTCTGGGTTAACACCTTTAGCTCAGCCTGTTCTGGCCAATAGGATATGCGTCTGGGCTGGAGGTGGATGGTGGCGGTGGAGCAAGATGGTTATCTTTGGAAGCAGTGAGAGACAAACATTCCTTCTTTCCTCCTCTGTCTGATTGTGAGGCTACTACATGAAGATGTGGCACCAAGGCTGGGTAACCATTCTGCAATCGTGATGATAAACTGGAAAACGAAAACCCAAACACTGGCAATTAGGGTGAGACGATTGGAAAAACAAACCACCAGCAGCAGCAGAAAACACAAAAAACCACAGGCCTTGATTACCTGAGCCTCTACACCTGTCTTGCTCTCGTGGCTCCTCCCACAGTGGGTCATGGCAAGTCAGTAATGCATGGATTTGTGGTTTAAGCCTCAAGTACAAGATTTCCTGCTCATCACAGTTGATAGTGGCCTGACGAACAGCACTCTCAAACCATGCTTCTGGTCTCAGAGTCCTCTGGTGCCTGCAATGAAAGCTTATGACTCACTGGAGTTGAGGACAAACTAGCAGTTTGCTCATGCAATGTTTATTGAGTGTGTCTGTACACCAGGCACTTATTTAGGTTCGAGATTGGAAGTCCAAGACCAAACTAGGAATCTGTGGGAGGCAGAAACTGGAAAGAGACTAAGGAGGTTTTCTCCCAGTGCTATCAGTCTAACTATGTGTGTGGAAACGGGGGTGCTGGGAGTCTAACTACGTGTGCAGAAACTGGGGTGCTGGGAGTCTAACTACGTGTGCAGAAACTGGGGTGTTCGAGAGCTGTGCTAGTATTCACCTTTCAGTGGCTCGCCAGCTTCTAGTGGGAGGCAGTAGCACAACATTTGGGGTGCATATGAAGAGACAAAGGCTCCAGGAGGCTTCTCCATGGCAGCTTGACGAGTACGGGTTAAATCTCTGGCCCCACACTTGATCCCATTTCCAGGCAGAAGGAAAAGAACATGCCTCAGTAGAGAGAACAGGAGGAAGTACCCTGTTTGTTCCCTCAGCATGCCTACCAGGTGATTTGGCAGTCTAAGGGAGCAACAGACTGACTGGTCAATTAACAAAGGGGATTCACTTAAACATGCATGAGGTCTACCACGTGCACGGTCAGCGATGGGAGGTGCAGGGGACACGAGGGTGGAGCAGGTCCCATCTGTGCCTGTGAGGCACCGGCAGCTAGACACCAGCCAGGTCAGAGGCGGATGTGATGGGCTGTGCTCTTTGTGTGCTCAGAAGGCTCCAGAGCACAGGGGAGGGCCCCTGGGATGTTTCACAGTGGAGTTGATGTTTTCCCAGCATTTAAAAGCAAGACTCAGGAAAACAGTTTGAAGGTTCCTTTAAAAAGTTAAGCATGAAATTACCATATGACCCAGAAACCCTTCTCTTAGATATACATCAAAAATAACTTGGTTCTGGGAGCTAGATATTAAGCTCTGGTGCTCACACGCCCCTGACCTGACAGTGGCTGCCGGGTAGGAACAACCCGGGGTTACAGAAGGACGAGGACATAAGCAACACGTGATACATCTGTGCAATGGCATGACAATCAGTTTATGGGATGTGTAAAATTCCGTCAGTGGTTCAACATGTGAAGACATTATATCAAGCCGGAAACAAAAGAATGCATGTTTTATGACTACTTACCAGAGTTAACCCCAAATAGGCAAATTCACAGAAGTGTTACATTGTCTGTGTCCTAGCATTTTCTCTCTTTTTTATGATTTATTTTACTTTGTGTGTATGAATGTTTTGTCTGCACATCTGTCTATGTACCAAATGCATTCCTGGTGTCTGAAGAAGTGATGAGTCTCCATGTGGGTGCTGGAAATTGAACCCAGGTCCTCTGCAAGAACAGCGAGTTCTCTCAACCACTAAACCAACTCTCTAGCTCCATGCTCCACTATTTTCAATACAAACCAACCAACCAACCAACCAACCAACCAACCAACCAACCAACCAACCAACCAAATAAATGAGATTCAGGTTTGGCTTAAACTTTGTCCGGGTTGAGACATGTTGCGCTTCCCCCAAGCACAGCAGAGAAACAAAAATGACATGCTGTGACAATCCAGGTCCCAGACCTCGGAGCAGAAGAAGGGATTTGTGAACAAACAGACTAGCAAGTCAGGCTGCTTTGGAGTAGGTGTGACTTTGTTGGAGGAAGTATGTCACTGTGGGGGCGGGCTTTGAGGTCTCCTATGCTCAAACTACGCCCAGTGGGGAGGCAGTTCACTTCCTGTGGTCTGTGGGTCAAGATGTGTCTCCTCCACCCTCAGCTCTTTCTCCAGCACCATGTCTGCCTGTATGCTGCTATGTCCTGCTATAATAAAAATGGACTAAACCTCTGAAACTGTAAGCCACCTAATTAAATGTTTTCCTCTATAAGGGTTGCCATGGTTGTGGTATCTCTTCACATCATGACTAAGATCCTAACTAAGACACTCAGTATCTGAGACATTTCAAATTGCCCCTTTAGCATCTCCAGCCTGTAGGCCTGTCCTTTCCAGTTTATTGTGTATGGATGCACCAGTCCCAGCCTTTATACCCACCTTCCAGTTAGTACAAATGATACCAAAAAGAAGAAAGGCATAATTCTCTGCCTTGAAGAGCATTTCTTACAAGTCCCACACGCAGTTCTGCTTGCATCTCATTGGTCAGAAGTGAGCCAAGAGCCATACTTGACTGCAGTGGAATCTGGGAAATGTAGTCATTATATTCAAGTAAGAAGAAGAGGTTGCTTCATCAACAAAGAAGAGCAGAACAGATGCTGGGGCTGCTAGCAGGTCCTCAGCATCACCTTGGTCATCTTCTTGTCCAGTCAGAACATGCTGAGAGCCAAACCACTGTATGGGTAACAAGGAGAAAGCTTGCCCTTCAGAGTTGAGTCTGAGAGGCCTTTGAATGGTGCCGCTCTGGGTTTGGGGACAGATGGATTTGGCACCGCTTTTGGAATCTCATGTGTCATAAGGAAAGCTGTCAGTAGAACATTCTTTTCCCTGACTAGGAATGTTCAGTGTGTTCTCTTCCACCCTTGCACTTGTGTTCAGACTCAACATGATGTTCTGGTACCTGGTTTTTCAAATCCACCTAACTGATGTCCAGGCCCTATTTACTGCCCTGCTTACTTTGTGTATGGACGCATTACTTGTCTTAACCCTGCACACCAACACTCACAGTGCTGTTACTCCCTGCTGCCTACCAAATACAAGGTTTAGATCCTTGCCAGGTGCGTGAATGCATATATGCACACACGCACGCAATACACACATGCACATACACACAGACACACACACATGCATACACATGTATATACACAGACACACACATGCACACACACAAAGACACACAGAGATACACACACAGACACAGATACACCATCATATTTCCTTGGCCCTTTGCATAAGCTATAACCATCAGCATGCGGGTGTTCCCTTGCCACCATTGGAGGGCATGCTGTGTAAGCAGCTAAGGAGGCTAAGACAGGAGGAGTAGAGTCACCATAGCAATGCTATCACCACAGGAGCTGACCCAATACCATCAGAAGCAAGAGCCACAGGATGGCTACTCGGTAAGGGACCTTCATGTATTTTCCCAATTACTAACTCAAAGCCTGTCTGCAAGGGTGTGGTTTCATTTATATGCATATATCCTCTTTCTGCCAAGCAGTAAGAACCTTCCAGACCAGTGGTTCTCAACCGGTGGGTCGTGACTCCTTCGACAAACCTCTATCTCCAAAAAGTATTTACATTACAATTCATAACAGTAGCAAAATTGCAGTAGTGATGTAGCAATGAAATGGTTTTATGGTTGGGGGGTCACCACCACATGAGAAACTGTGTTAAAGGGCCGCAGTGTTCAGAAGATGCGAGAACCCCTGCTCTACATAGCTTCATATCATCAGGTAGGTGCCTGTGCAGACACCACCACAACACCACTGTCTGTTCTGAAACACAGCAATTCTCAAAATCCCAAAGACCAGCCTTTCCCAAATTACACAAGTTTGTCTCTTTCAGTTACATTTTCACAAAAGCCTAGATACCGTGTGGATGACTGATCTTTTATGCCTCTGCAGGCTTCCCCTCCATCACCCCTTTCCTTCTGATAATTTATTTTTTATAGGAATGGTTGGCGTGTCCCGTTGAGTCTTTGACCTGCGCATTATTGATTTTATCCCCAAAGGATTTTCATTATGTTTCCATTTCCTATTGATTGATATTCTCTGGGGTGTTTGATCAGAGTCTTTCTGATCAAACTTTCTGATCCACTTTCTGGAAAGACTAAGGTGATGGTGTGTCCTCAGCTGGTAACCATTTTTGAGCAGTGACATGTATGTCCCATTGCCTTTCTTTTGTTGATAATGGCAGTCAATCGAGGTAACTGCCTAAAAGTTTGATGTTATGTGGGTGACACTATAAATTTCTTTTTTATTATTTCCTATTAAATTCATATTTTAGCAGCCTGCAGTCAGGAGAGGAAAGGGAAGGTTCTAGCCTCTCTTCAGAAGGAGGGTTGTCCTCTGAGAAATCCACCTCACGACATCTCTGAGTTTCACTGCTAAGGATTTAAGGATCTTTAGCGTCTCATCTGGACAGTCAGGGGCGAGGATCATTTCTCTGTGGCACTGGAGACGGGCACTGTACACGTGGGGCCTTGGTTAGAGCAGAACTACCTCATTCTGCTCGAACAATTGCCAGCACCCAGGTTCTGCCGTGACTGCGTGAGGAGTACAAACTGGGAGTCCGGTCCCGTCTGTTCTTACGCGTATCTCAGCCCAGACTATCAGATCAGCCTGCACACAGAGCTACATCCTAAATTGCTGAGGGGTCCCTCTGCCTCCCTCGCCTTCCTCCCCGGCCCCCAGCCCCCTGCCAGCACCTCCTTTTTCTTTCTTTGACTTTCCTTCTGAGATTTGTCCCCAGTGTCAAATTAAGCGTCTCAGCCTGTTCCAGATGGATCCAAAACGTTAAGGTCTTCATCTCAGCCTGGCCCACTAAGAGGATTTCTTGATTATTCAATCCCACCACACCCTCTCCCTGGCCTGTGTGAGAGGTTCTTCTTGACCACTTCTTTTTCTTTCTCCACGTAGCCCTGACAGTCCTGGAACTTGCTTTGTAGACCAGGCTGGCCTCAAACGTACTGAAATCCACCTGACTCTGCCTCCCAAGAAGTGGGATTAAAGGCATGCGTCACCACTGCCTGGAGATTCTTGAGTTTATGACCTGACCCTCAGGAGTTGAGCAGCTTTCTGTAGCTGACTGTAAGCCCAATCATGCTCAACACGGAGGCACTAGTCTGGGGGGCGGGAGAGTGTTCACTCAGAGAAGTACCACTGCTTTGCACAGACTTTGATACCAGCACGGCGTGGAGATGAGTAGGGGATTTTTCATCATTAGGCTCGGACATTTTTCTATCTCCTTGACTCCTGTGGTGGATTGTTTTCATCTGTGGATTCAAGAACAACGATTGTTCACAGCTTGGATCAGTGCTGGGCTCTGTGTTAGCTTTGCATCGCTGTGAAAAATACTTGAGAAAACCAACCAAAGATCAATTTTGGCTGCAGTGCTTTAGGGCCCAGAATAAGACGGAGCATCACGGTGATGAACGTGGAGGGGTAGAGTAGTGAGGATTGCCTCACAGTATCCAGAAAGCAAACCCAGAGGAAGGGGCCAGTGGTCAGGTTCACCCTTGCAAAAGTCTCCCTCCCTCTAGACCCCTCTCTTAATAGTGCACACAGCTAGAGATTAATCTATTGATTAGGTAAATACCTTTGTTCAATTACCACTCAGTAACCCCCCCAGCTGAAGACCAAACCTCAACACACGAGCCACTGGGAATATTTTGTATCCAAACCGAACAGGCTCTGAGGTTGTTCTCAAAACAGATGCTCTAGGCTCCAGAAACATGTTGAGCTGTAGAATTTTTTTTTCCCCGTGGGTGGCCACAGTGGAGCAGAAAGAGAGGACTCGAAGTGTGGATCTGGGACAAAAGATAGCATTGACTCTGTTCAATCTCTGCCTTTTCTCTTTAAATTAGTTAATTAATTTATGTGTATGGGTATTTTGTTTGCAAGTATGTCTGTGTACCACGTGCATGTCGGGTGCCTGCAGAGGCCAGAAGAGGGCATCAGATCTCAGATTACAGATGGTTGTGAGGCACCAGGTGAGCTGTGGTAATCAAACCCAAGTCCTCCGGAAGAGCAGCACATGCCCATAACCAGAGCCTTCTCTCTCCAGCCCTCTTTTGTTTTTGCTGTCATGGGATGGCTTTAGGGTCACAGGCGTGTCAGGGAGGGCTTTGCCATTGGGCTGGACCCTGTCCCCGACACTGCTAACTCTAAAGGACCGTGTTTTCCGTCTTAGCTCAGCAAGTACAAACGGGCCTTCACTGTTTCGTACACTTGTTGAGATTCACGCTAAGCCTGCAAGCAAGCAGTGCATGACTTTGGGCGATGGACGGAGACAATCTATGAAGACGCCACTGCCTTTCCTCAAGAAGCAGAAAATGTCTACAGAACCATTTCATAATGGGAATATGCTTTAGTGGACTTTCAGTAGATTTTAACTAAAGGGAGGGAGAGTTGAAAACACTTATCCCAACATTATGAGTTTAAAAAGGAGAAAGAAATGAGTTATATCTAGACTCTACCTAAGGAGCTATGGGTTCAGGTTCTAACTCAGCCAGGAATGATGGCGGCCTTGTTTACACTCTGTCTCTGAGTCCGTTTCCTCATCTATAAAGCCTATGTGGGCAAGATAACAACCACGCTTCATTCTTGGAGCCCCTATTGCATTTATGCTTTTGTATTTCTCTGTATTATTTTCAGTTACTCCTCATGGCAAACCCATGGTGATGTAGATGTGTGACTGGAGATATTGTGCCCATTTAGACACTTGGGTATGTTGAGGCTGAGAACTATTAGATGCTGGGTCAAGGTTTCATTAACATTGAAACTCCTCTTCCTACTCCATAATAGTTCCTTCTTCACAGACCTGTGCTGTGGTGGATGTTGGTATAACGGAGCAGCGGGCACTTGGTGCGTGAATTCAAAGTATGTAGTTCTTAGGTGTAGTCATGATTGCTGCTCTGTCATTGATTGCTTTTGTCTGCTGGACCCTGAATGCATCAAATAGGCAGTCATAAGTAGTACCTGGATGGAAAAAGGTGATGGGTCAGGAGAGGACAGGTTGGAGAAAAAGCCAAATGGCCAGATGAGCCAAGTCCTACTCTGTGTACTCTCTTGACCCCAATACACTCGCTCAGATTAATTCTAGGGTAAAGCTCTGTCTTTACCCCCATTTTCTAGATATTGAAACCAAGACCTAGGGTTGAAAATTTGTCAGAGTCAGATCGGGAAGCCAGGCAGGCAATCTGGTGTCAGAGTTTGCACTACTACCACACTGATGCCAAGACTGAACTGGATAATAAGAAACCCTGTGAGCTGCTGTAACTGAATGTGTGATTAAAAATAAAATGCCTCCCTAAGGCTAGCAACTTGACATTGGAGCGGACATAATGTATGTTGTTGCAGTACTGACAAGTGGGTTTTATTTTTTAATGCGCTATGTGGCAAGATCTGTGAAACCTTGCCTTCTAGGACTAAGGAATGCCGGACCCAGGAGTTTACTCAGTTTGTGGTTCAGCCAATGCAGGGCGCCATGTTCTATAAAAATGGAAAACTGGGAACAAGTCAGTAGCCTAAGTAACTCATGACTAAGTAATTTTGCACCACACTCACTAGCTGGACTATTAAAGGGCAGGAAAACGAGCCACGTGTTCAAATGTAAAAATATGTAGACTATGACACCAGTGAGGACAGTCGCGCGTGCCCGAGGCAGGCAAGGCCTGGAAGAGGACAGAGGAAATGCTAGTAGTTGGTGTTGGTTAAAGTCTTTGTTCTTGGACTTTTTAGTGATTGCAATGTTTAAGAGATAACAAAACAGGACAGAACTGCTGGCAGGCTCACTTGAGGTGAGCATGTGGGCGGGGCATGGGGCTTTGCTAGGTTTCCCTTACTGCCTTCACCCGGAGTTCGCAGGGGCTCGCCAGTCTCAGGATCGTCAGAGGACATTTTGCTGGAGTCCTTTCAACTGCTCCGCTATCTCCTACCCCTCTCCAGGGTAGCTACCTCCCTTTCAGAGCAAGCACCTGGTGGCGCATCTCTGTATCTCCGCTGCCCGAGGTGGTAGTGAGACTCAAGGGGGATTTCCTCTTGGCACTACTGAGGCATTCTGGGCTTTGGGGTTTGAGTTCTCAGGCTTGTGTGCACCAGCTCTCAGTGCCATGACTGAGCACAATGGATGTCCTGAGTGGGGTGAGATTCCTTCCACTTTCATATGTGGTTTTCCAGCTAGTTTATACTACATGAATTAAAGTAGTCACTGGCTTTGATATGGACTGGGAAGCCTTCACTCTGTCTTTCTACCAGGTAGGCCAAATGTGCTGGAGGCAGTCTGGGCTGTCTACTTTGTCTACAGAGTTTTAGAAGGTGTTTTGATCTCCACATATCTAGCTGGCTGGCCAAGGGTCACACATGACATGATACCTGGGCTTCCGCGTGCAAATCTGCACCTATTTGCCTGTGAATGTGGAAGTGGGCGTGCCTGTGAAATGGCTGGAGATGGCGGAGGCAGAGCAGGTGAAAGGTGAAGGCAGCTTGGGTTTCTGGACAGTGTGTTATTGCACTGGTCGTATGCACATCTCAGGGAATGTGTGCTTTTCAGTTAAGCAAATTTTGGGGAGCTTTGTGCTCTGCAAGAGCAAGATCGCAGTGTGTCGGGCAGAGAGCTAGGAGTGTGCAGTCTTACCCGCGACTGCATTGTGTGTCCCCATCTGTGTGTCTTTGGGAATGCGTTTTCGGCACGCATCCTGCTTTCACAAGGCATTTGTTCATTGTGTGCAAATGTGTCTGTGCGGCAGTACCCGGGTGCTGTTTGAGGGTGCTTGCTGGCTTTCCAGCTTCACTTGCGCCTGCAGTCAGGCTCTGCACGTGCGCCAGCCTCTGTGCGCACGTCCCCGAGTGACCCGTGTGCGGTGCCCGGGGACCTCTGGGTCGTGTGCACTCGCTGCCTGTCACTGCGCTGACGAACGCACCTCCACATGTCCGAGAGCACGTCTCCCGTCGTGTGCATGCTCCGTGTGCACGCAGCCTGTGTGTGTGTGTGTGTGTGTGTGTGTGCGCAGAGCGCCGTGCGCTGCGGCCGGAGGACCGCGCCAGGCTCCACGCGCCCCGCGGCCGTCCCCCCTCCCCCGCGCGCACCGCAGCGGGCCCCGCGATTGGCCGCCCGCTCCTCTAGCCGTCACCTCCTCCCCCGCCCCGCGCGCCCGCGGTCCCCGCTGTCCCCCGCGGTTCCGGCGAGGCCGCGCCGCGCTGCGCTCCGCTCCCATTGGCTGCGCGCGCCTTTGTGTGGCGGCAGCTGCGGCCCCAGCGCCTTTGAATGTCGAGAGGGGCCGGGAAGGGAGCCTTTCCATGGGCCATCTGTCTCCCCGCCAGCCGCCGCCCCGCCGCCTGCGCCCCGCGCTCCGCCTCCCGCCCCGGCGGCTCCCGCAGCCCCGCCGCCCGCGCCCCGGAGCCGCGCCACAAAGGGCCCGCGCGCAGCCGCCGCCGCCGCCGCCGCGCGAGGAGCCAGGATGGTCCTGGTCCACGTCGGCTATCTCGTGCTTCCAGTGTTTGGCTCTGTGCGAAACAGAGGTATCGCTTTTTCCTTTTGGGGGTCTGCTTCCTTCTGAGCGCGGATCGCCGCAGGCACCGGGCGGGGGCGGGGGCGGGCGCGGCGGGCGGGGGGCGCAGGCACAGCCGCGGGGCGAGGCGAGGCGAGGCGAGCAGTGCTACTTCCCACTCCCTTCTGGGGAGACCCCCGAGTGTGGGGTGGCACCCTCGCGGGAGCTTTTATAGTGAAGTTAGGGTTTGGTGAATTTGGGTCCCTTCTTCCCCAGCCCCATATTTTTTATTATTATTTGCGGCGGACGTGGTTCCTCCAAATCACAGCCCCTTCCCCTACCTAGCCCTGTGTGACCGAAGGGAGATGCATGCTCTGTGTGTGTGTGTGTGTGTGTGTGTGTGTGTGTGTGTGAGAGAGAGAGAGAGAGAGAGAGAGAGAGAGAGAGAGAGAGAGAGAGAGAGAGAGAGATATGGTGGTGAATAGATTTAATTTTCTGTGATTTGCTTTTTTTTTTTAAGGGCATATGTGTGTTTTGTTATGTTTTGTAATTTTTATTTTGGGAGCCTTAAGGCCAATGGCCAGTGAGCTGGGGATCAGCCCTATCCCATGCTCCAAGCTCTTCCCTCTCATGGGTACCTTACACCTTCTTGTCCCTTCCTTTTCTCTCATTTAATCCTTTTTGTCCCATTGCCCTTATTCTGTGGCCCTGCATACCTCCCCCCCCGCAACTGTCTTTGTATGACAGTTGCAGTTACAGGTTCAAAATGCTTGTATGTATGCGTGTGCATGTGTCTGTGTGTGTATGCATGTATACGTGTGTGCGCGCGTGCTTGCGCGGTTCGGAAATCAGACGTGCGCTGCCTTGCACCCCTGGGCCCGTCCAGAGCGGGTTGTCTGTTTCTTGGGTGTTGAGCTGTGAGTGAGAATGAGGTGGGAAGCTGCCCCACGCCAGGCCTTAGCCCGGGGCAGGGGTTGACCAAGCAGCAGGCTGGCGATGTCTTTGTTTTTAACTGTGGTATATGGGGTGTGTTTGCACGGTCCCCTTTCCCACACCCCCTTTTCCTTACATTCCCCTGCAACAATAGCTTGGTTTCCCCCTTTCTTCCCCCCACTCCACATTTCTTCCATTTTCTTTTAATCAAAATTTCCCACCACCCAAATCAAATCTGAGATACATCAATTCATTTTTTTTTTCCTTCTTTTTGTATTCTGCTCTGGACTCACATTTCTCTTGGAAATGTTTCTTCTCTCCCACTCCACGTTTGCTTAAATTCCCACTGGCTGAGCACTCCCTCCCTTTCCAAGAATGATGTCTTCCCTTCGCGGACCCCCTCTGGTCTTCCGAGTCAGAGCGGGGGAGGGGGTCGTAGAGCCAGCGCTTTAGTGCGCCCCAGGGGCCAGACTGCACCAGGCTAGGAAAGCCCAGCCCTCTTTCATTCAAACTGTCCCCAACCCCGCGCCTCTCCCCAGAAACCTAAAGGCAAGGTTGGTCCCGTAGGCCTGTTTTAACTGCAGTTTTTTTTTTGTGTGTGTGATGATAGAATGATGACATTCTGCATTTATCAAATCTTTTTTTTTCTTCATTGTGTAGCTCAGTGAATGGTCAACTCGCTGCTGTGTGCGCTGTGACCCTTCTGCCTCCGCATTTAGCTGTATTGTGACACCCTCTTAACCATTTCCTGTCTCCATCCGAGGAAGGCATTGCTATTTAAGCGGCAGTATCCCCTATCTCAGGCCAGTGTGGTGGTGGTTGGGGGGAGTAGGAGGTCAGACTAGATCATGAAATGCCACCCCACCTCCCCAATACACAATTAACTCTTATTACTTGGCATTTCCTCTTAAAACGGGTGTGGAACATTACACTCGGCAGAAATTCAAAAATGATTAAGAAGGGTGTTGAGCCTGAAAGTATAATTATCCTGATTAAATCATTATCATCCTCATTAATACCACCAATCTCTAAATACCATTGCAGCATGCTGGTTCCAGGTTTTGAAATTCAAATTGTTCAGCTGCCTTTAAAATTTATTTTTAATAACCCTCCCCTCCACCAACAAAAATCCAACAAAACCAATTCTGCCCATCAGAATTGCAATGGCAAACTTTCACGGTAAACACACCCACCAGAAATTTTAGGGTCTGAGGGGTGAGTTGGGCTGTGGGTAAAATTCAGCACAATGTGCTAAGAGCTCATGACCTTCTGATAGAGGATACTAATGCTTAATTCAAAGGTCCTAAACCACAATTTTCTTGTAAAACTATTATAGTCTGCTAGCTGAAGCCTGTTCTTTTAGTTTCCATTGTAGTAGTGTAGGATGTGGGCCATTTCAGAATAGATGTAGAGAAATAACCATTTTTGTATCTTCATCTTGTTTAGCTGAGTACATTGCACTGTAAATCCCTGTTAAGTGGATTCCTTTTGCCTTGGCTTGGAGGCTGTAGCAGCCCGCTTTCCACTTGTCTGGGTGACCATCAGCTGGCCTCCTGGCAGCACCCAGGCATAAAATTTAGTTGGAGGCAAAATTTATTAAATATATGAAAGAAAATCTATGATGAGAATGACAGTTGCTGCTATTTCAGCCTCTGAAAAATTGGTGCACCAAGGTCCTTGGCTTAAGGGCAGCCACCGTGGCCATAGGGTCCTAATTGTTTAATTGTACAATGTCAAGAGCATCTTTGGACATCTGCCCTGGCCCTCAGGGCTGCCCCTTTAACAGCCGGCTCCCTCTGCTGCCTGGCCAGCCAGACCTGCTTGAAAACGGAGAAGAGCAGCAGTCATGAAAGAAGAAGGCGCCTACTTTGAGGGCCCTTCCAAAATAGTCATAAGTAGCCTCCCCAGAACGCTCTTTGGCAATCTGAACAGAAAAAGAAAAGCACAAAAACAAAATAAAATAACGCAAAGCAAAACAAAACAAAAAAAACCTCAGCAAAATGGTTTTCCATTAAACAGGGGTAGCGTGTTCCGCTGTGCTGAATTACTTCCTGTTCTTATTTTGTGGGTAATTTTTTATGTATCAAATATCCTTTTGGTTGTGTATCTTTTCACCTTTTCTTGTACTAAAACTAAAGCATGATCTGTATTTTTTTACATCCCCCAGTTGACAATGTACAGCGCTCGGTTAGAGACGTTCCCCTGCTGAACCGTAATGTGGTCCTGTAGCCCGGCCATCTGCTCATTGTACGCTGCTTTTGTTCTGTTACCCTTCCGAAGCATGGTGGGCCCAGCCTTTTCTTTTTCTTTCTTTTTCTTTCTTTTTTTTCTTTTTTTTTTTTGTATTGTGTGCATGATGACATTGTTACACACAGAATCCACTAATACTAATATACAATCTCAATAAAGAACTAGTTTTCCTATATTAACCTAGTGTGCTTTTTCTCTTGCTGTTTTCCCATTTATTGTCGTTCCCTGCTGTTTAGAACCTCCTTGCTTCTCTGTCCTCAACCTCGCCCACCCACCACCCCCACCTCCCATTGTAAGATTTGAGTGAATGCCTTTTCTTTTACTTTCCTTTTTTTCTTTCCTCTCTCTCGCCCTCTTTTCCTTTCCCCTTTTTGTGGTATAGATATGGTGACTCTAATCTCATATAGCCCATATCTTATAACAGTAGAAGCCTGGGGCCATGGGAAGGGTCAGTTGTCACACTGAAACAGCCCAACCGCATAGGGATCCTCTATCTTTGGCCACCTGTGTCCTCAACACCGTCCACTTGGCATCTTAGTGTCCAAGCTACAAGGCATTGGAAAGAAAGGAGAAGTCACACTGGGGTTGAGAAAAGGGGTACTGGACTTAACTAGCAATCTTGTAGTATTGACTCACCTGAAAAACCCATTTTGAGTTGTGTTTTAACTTTTCATTCACTGTCTCATTGATTTACTGTCCTTATAAATCATTCTGGGGGGTGACACGTGACATGTAGCTGAAGCCATGATCCAAAGTGCTAAAACATCCCTCTGTGTATATTGACATCCTGGAGACCTACAATTGTAAGTTTGTCATTTGGATCCCTGGTAAGGAAGATGCTTGGGACAGAAGCCCCTGAGGTCCCTCCCCATCCCAGGGCTGTCAGCCCCACCTGGGACTGTTGGAATAAGAATCTGGTCTTTCTGTGGGCTGTGAGCCAGTTAAAGCTGATTATAGCCTGCTAGCCTGACAGCTGCTTCATCTGTGGCCCCAGGGCCTCTCTGGGGAGAAAGCAAACCAGATCTGGCCATTGTCTCAGACTGTGTGCTCCGTGGAGTGGGGGTTGGGAGGTCAGGAGGAAAGTCAGGACCTGTGTCCAAATTGAATCGCAAGAACCCTTCCAAGTGTCTGTACCCCCTTCCTACAATTGCTCTGGAAAAGCCAACAGAGAAGTGTTTTCCCCGCCCCCCCGAGTGGAACCCAAATTCAAGCGTTTGTCAATTACATCTATTCAGTTTCAGCCCAGAACAAGCCTTGTTAAATGAGGCGTTTTAGACACCAGAGGAAATCAGTTGATTAAAGAAATTCATGGTTCCTTCAAGGGGTCATCATTTTGAAGCCATTTCTCTTGGCGGATGTTCTCAGTCCGTGCTGTCTAGGCAGTCTTGGGGCGGGCCTCCAACCGTCCCCTCAGGGAGGATGGCCTGCTACCTCACTGCTGCCTGACCACAGCGCTTCCTTGCCTTCTTTGTGGCCTCGAGAGACACTCCCCACCCCCGAGAGCTGCCCTCTTGGCTCTGGCTCTTTGTTCTTTTCTTCCCAGCCTGGGTGGAAAAGCTGAAGTGATTTACTGTGACACATGGACACACACGGATGTTCTTGGCGGAGGCTTGTGCTGTGTGCTGTGTGTAAAGGGAGACATGCAGGTCTACGAGGCCAGACCCTTGAAGAGGGGTTCTGGGTTTTTTTTAATTGATTTTCTTTTTGGTTTATTTGAGACTTAAGTTGGGTAAAGCAAAATAACACTTCCATCCAATCTCAGTAACAATCAAAACAAACTGGGTGGCCACTTTTCATTTCTCCCTAAAGATAGATCAATATTAATCAACTCTAAGATTTTATTTTTTTTAAGTTAATGTTCAGTATTTCAGATTTTTCCAGCTAGCAGTACATCTCAAGGATAGTTATTCAATAATCCAAAACAGTGCAGAATGCAATTGACTTAATGGCCTTTGTGCCTTAGCAATACCCACGACCCAGGTTATCAGAACTAAATATCTAACATGTTCCGAAGAATTCTCCCCCAACTTAAGACCCAACCACTACAAAGTCAATGCACGCTGTCTTTATTCTCTCAGCCACCCATCCGCTGTAGGAAAACTGACTTCAGGATTTTGCACAAGTCGCCTGTAAATGGATCAGGTACCCCACCCACGGCTCCCCGAGAAGATGGAGTATCGCTCTTGTTCCAGTTTTCTCTGGATTTCCCTTCTGACCAGCATTCGATAAGCCCCGCTAGTTAACGAGTCTTCTTAAGTAAAAATTTCCCACAAAGCAACAACTACAATTGTACGTTCCAGATGCGGGGGGAAGGTCGCCCAGACTGGTACTCACGTGTGCAGATGCCAGCCCGGCAACCTCGTTTTCCGTTTTCTCACCTTCCTTTCCCCATGTCCTTTTTCTCTTTAAATAAACATCTTGAAGTTTCTCTTTGGAACTTCAATGGCTTCCTTGGGAGATGAAGCCGCTGCTTTGGGCTGTATCTGGTGTTAGGTGGAGTTTTCCTAGAGCTGGCCAGAAGACTCTCACCCATGACTGTGGGTGTCTCAGTTCTATCCGGGTCACAGCTGCCCAAATGTCTAGGATACTTTCACATTAGTTTCTCCATGGATGTAATAGCTTTCAAAAAAAACTCCCGGCTTAGCATAGTGTGAAGCAAATTAGCTTCGGCTTCTGGTATGGTTCAGCCACACAGGGGCTTTCCCTTGGAGCGGCTCAGGTGATTGATGAAGCGCTGGCAATGCCTGTTCCTCATGTGTTCACCCATCCATCCCACCACTCGCTTACTTGTTCATTCATTTGAGTTAATGAATATTCATTAGATACCTGCTTGGACCAAACACTACGCTAAGAGGTGCCAAAGAGAGACCTGCTAAGACTTAGGCTCCCCGAGACATCTGAGCAGATGGCCCACAAGGGTGGCAGAGTGGCCTCAGTTGGAGTAGTCTAGAACTTGAGTCCTGGCTGTCTTGACCTGGAAGGGGAATTTAGGGACCGTTCTGAGCATCATCTGGATAGTGACCATTTTAAAACCTACCTCCTAGGGTGTGTAAAAACTATGCAAAGGCACCTGGCTCACAGCTGGTGTCAAAGACAGGGTAGATAGCTGCCTCCCTGCCCCCCCCCCCCCCCAGTTCATAGCTCTAGGTCTTTACTGTCCCAAGGATCAGGATCATGTAAAGTCAGAGACGGTATTGCGTAGGGATGTTGGGAGTGCCTCGAAGGTGGCATGTACCCTGAGGTAGAGAGTACCAGGTAGGGTGGGAGACAAGTGCCCAAGAACAGGACATGTGGTATGTGCGCATGGGTGATGACGGAGAGACCTGTGTGGAACTGTTGCTTTCTGCAGTTTCATCATGGCCCTGTGTTTGAATAAGTCTCTCTAAGTCCTAACTCCAGGGCTACATAGCACAAGGTCTCTAGAATGTAGAGCCTAGTCTGGAAGGGGGAGACCAGTTTCTGAGGCCTTTGGAATAGTTGATCTTGCTTCTTTGGCCACTGGAACTCATGGGACAAACAGAGGTGTTCATGCAACTTATTCTGGAACCAGTGTCTGAAAGCTGATACTAAGGGACTGAGGCCGGGGGAGGCCATGCAGCCTTCTAGGTGTGCTAGAGGCCCAAGGCCCAGGTCTAAGGACTGAGAGGAAGGCTTCCATCATGGGCCTTGCCATGAAGAGGGGGATGACCAGGATCAAGTCAATGTGGAGGACCGAGAGACAGTAGGTCTTTAGCATGCCTTGGACAATGTAAGATCACAAAGACAGAGACAAGGGGAACAGCCAGCTTTGGGGAACTATGAGCGCCTAGCATGTGGACAAACATGGAATTTGGCAGAGGGAAGGGGACTTTGACAATGTCTGGGAGCAGAGACTAGCGATGGATGCCTCTCATGCCAGGAGTCCGCCTTGCAGTGTTTCTTAGAGCACCTTGGCGGCATCACAGAGGACATGCGTTACATCACAGAAATGATGGAATCCCGATCTGGAAAGTCTAGAAAGTGAAGTGAAGGCATTCACTCTGGTGTGATCCAGTGAGCATGTGTACGTGATGCCTTCCACATCCATACTGGTATGACCCAGTGAGCACATGCAGGAGATGCCTTCCACACTCACTCTGGTGTGATTCAGTGAGCACATGCAGGAGATGCCTTCCACACTCACTCTGGTGTGATTCAGTGAGCACAAACAGGAGATGCCTTCCACACTCACCCTGGTGTGATTCAGTGAGTACAAACAGGAGATGCCTTCCACACTCACCCTGGTGTGATCCAGTGAGCACATGCAGGAGATGCCTTCCACACTCACCCTGGTGTGATTCAGTGAGCACAAACAGGAAATGCCTTCCACATTCACCCTGGTGTGATCCCGTGAGCACGTGCAGGAGATGCCTTCCACACTTACCCTGGTGTGATCCAGTGAGCACATGCAGGAGATGCCTTCCACACTCACCCTGGTGTGATCCAGTGAGCACATGCATGAGATGCCTTCCAAATTTTTCTTTCAAGACAGGGTTTCTCTGTAGCTTTGGAGCCTGCCCTGGAACTTTGTAGACCAGGCTGACCTCGAACTCACAGAGATCCACCTACCTCTGCCTCCCGAGTGCTGGGATTAAAGGCGTGCATCACCACCGCCTGGCTCCTTCCTGATTATCTGTATGTGCACTTGGTGTGCTCCTAGAGTTGGCATATAAACAATGCATGTCTCCAGTACTGGAGATGGAATCAGGCCTCATGCATACGAGGCAAGTGTTCACTCTTGACTTCATCCCGGTCTTTAAAAATACCACCCTCCAGTTTTTTGCTTTTTGTTTTTAAAGTTTTGAGAATCTTCACAAGTTGTCTAGACCAGCCACAAACTTCCTGCCTCAAAGTGTAGCTGGGACTGGAGGCTTTCACCACTAGGCCCAGCTACGCTCTCCATTTTTATTTAACATCGTAACATGAGCAGCTCCACAGTTTTCTGTGCTGTTCTCGCAGGCATTCACTTTTAGGGACTGTGTAACATTTCCCTAGAAACGTTCCTGGTGCACCGAGCGTGTCATGGACTGCAGGCCTCTCCGGGTCGGCCTACCCTGGCTAAGGGTTACTGTGGGAGTCCCTGCCCTCTACCAGGCCCTTCTGTCTTCAGGCTCAGTGAGGGTACAGGCGAGGGGCTAGAGGAGACGTGCAGCTGGCATAAACTCATCAGCAGCCCAGGGACTGGTCCTTCTTCCGCCAGGAGGAAGGATGTCTTCCCATCAGTTCTGGGACTCTGCTCAGCAGATGGCGACTCTGGAGTTTGTGCTTTCTGGGGTCTGTCACATGAAGTACGCAGAGAAGCAAGCCAGAGGCACGAGTAATATAAAGGCTCTTGTAGAGCTCAGTGGAAGTAGCCCTGGCTTCCTCTCTGTCACTTACCGCCCTGTGAGCCTGGCCAAAGCTGAGGCCTCTCTGACTTCACTTCCTGTCTGTCAAGGAGATAATTGGCCTAATTATCCTTCCTGCTCTAAAAAGCCATGATTTCCTCTTGGTGTGAACTTGCACTTCCTCTGCCCTTTTTGCCTTTTCTCTGGGAGGCAGCCACTTGTGCCTTGGCACCTGGTGGGTGAGTGCCCTTCTGTTGGCAGGTTACAGGGTGCTGCAGGCAGGGAAGGAGCCGTGCTGGGCAGGAGGCGACTTTCCTTGAAACATGAATGAGGTGTGCTGTCTGGGGGCATGGTCTCTTGGGCATGGTGATGCTAACATGTGCTTCCTAACGCTTAGGGCTGGCCTCCCCAGCTCAGGAGAGGAAGTGTCAGAGATGAGGCGGAGGGGCAGGAGCCTCAGACTGGAGGGAGCAAGGCTCAGCTAACACCTGTCTCAAGGATGGAAGAAGCCTGGACAGCGGCTGCTTCTCTCCCCTCTGATGCAGGAGCTGAGGGCTTGCCTTGCTCCCTCTCTCACCAGACAGCTCAAGTTGCTCTAGTTTCCCTCCTCAGCTTCCAGAATCCCCCTTTGCCCCCTTCCTGAGAACTCGGGGCACCTTCTGGGCTGCCTGCCTTTCTGGCCCACCCCTATCCCAGAGCAACAGCTTTGGCTCCTGAGCTCTGTGGGAACATGGATTAATGTGACCTTTCCCACTCTGGGCTGTCCTTCCTTACCAAAAGACCTCAGCCTGCTTGACAGGGCACATTCCCTGGGGTGAAAAGCCCCAAGTCCTCCCACTACCTGTCTCTTTACCACTGAAGTCTTGGCCCGCTGACCAGAGCTGAATGAAGAAGGTCCTGTTTCCCAGAAAGAGGGGAGGGATGGGAAGACAGGTCTGGACATCTCTTCTCGCATCTGCCTGTACTACTGTTTTCATCCCACAGCCCAAACTGTATCCAGCTTCTGCCAGGGGAGGGTGACCACAAGGGTGTGGGAACTGGCCTCAGTCTTGGCCCAGTCAGCGCTCCCCAGAGCCCCTCACCTTGGATGCCAGAGTGAGCAAGCCACAGCCTAGGTCTCACCTTGTGGGCAGAGGAAGAAGTCAGCCCAGGTCAGGAGGGAGGCACCCAGCGCTAGGGAACTGAGGGATGCTGCAGTGGCCCCACTGCAGGGTGCTGCCTGCTGCAAGAACCGCAGGGGACGGATGCATGGGTGAGAAGATAGGCCAGCCGCAGTGCGAGGCAGGCAGAAGTGAGGGCAGGCAGAAGAGGTGAACGCAAAGCTTGGGTGCTAACCTGGGGTGGTGCTTCTTCTGGAGGGTTCCCCTGCCTCTCCAGAGAGATGTGGGAGCAAGCGAAAGCAGATGGGACAAAAGGCAAGAGGGGTGACAGAGACTAGCTCCATTGTTGCTGCCCTCTGGCTCCCCCAACAGGGGCATTTATCAGTCCCATGGATTCCAGGTCTGTGGCCCACTGGCAAGTGGGTGTCCGCCTCTAGACAGCAGGGAATCTAGATATGTGCTTGGAAGATCCCAGAATTCTGAGTCTGGGGCCAGAAGAGGGCCTGGACTTAAGGCGGGGCAAACTGTAGTTTCCAGTTCTGAATTTGTAGAAAAAAGTGATTTTTAGATAGATTAAGCAAGGACGCCTACTTTACGTGAACTTGAGGGAAAAGCTAGAATTTTGCAATGTATCCATTCTAGGCCATGCCCGATTGTGGGGTTGCATCATGCCCCTTCTAAATGGGAGCGCTTTAGGGGAGAATACGTGGTTGTCCAACGCCTCATCTTTCCTGTGCTGAAGACCCCAGCTATCTAGTGGCTGGAGGTGGGACTCTATTCTCCAAAGTCCCGTAAGGATGAGAGCCAGGTCTTTTGACTCTGAAGGCCAGTGGGCTATTGGGTCTTGGCCTAAGATGGCGTAGACGTGCCATGCGTCCCCTCCCTCTAGGTGGCGCAGTTAAGGGCGGCTCTAGGGAAGATGGGCCTGAGTGAGTCTTGAAGACAACAGGGGTGTAACTGGGCCGAAGGGGTCAGAGCTTGAGGGCGAATCCACAGTTAGGGCCTGAGAGAGGCCCCCTCAGGAGACACTCTTGGAACTGTCCCTGGTGCCCTGATATGTCTTAAGGACCCTCTTCACCCTGTGGTAAAATACATATTGCATAACATTTGCCTTTTAAATCAGTGGTATTACATATACCCACACACAGTTTGTGCAGTCCTCACTGTTTGCTGTCTCCAAACCTTTCTCTAATCACGGCAAACTAAGGTTTCTTTAGTTTTTCTCAATTCCCAGGTAGGGCTGGGGCTACATTTGCTGAGTGTCCTTCAGAAAGGCATGATGTAGTGGTGGTGGTGGTGTGTGTATATGTGTGTGTGGGGGATAGGGAGAGAGCAGAAGAGAGGGACACACACACACACACACACACACACACACACACACAGTGATAGCAAAGAATGCCTAGCCTTTGCCCTCAGGCAATCTGGCTAACTTATCTACCAGTTGGGCAACTTGGTTTTCTTCTCTGAACCTTGCTATCCCCTTCTGAAAAGATGGGATAGAGTTGCTTTAATCCTAGCATCATGAGAAGACAGACGCCAACTATGATGCCTATAGAGTGTGAGATGTGCAAAGGCCTGGAAGTACTTAGCCAAAGATGGTCATTTTCTGAGCCTCACTGGTGTGGTCCCTCCCCTCCTGCAAGCCTGCCTGTCGGGGTCAGAAACGGTCCTGAGGGTACTGGGAGGTTCATATGGGATCTAGATAGACAGGAAACACTCAGGCTTGGCACATGTAGCTTACTTGTCTAAGCAGTTAGTGAGCCTCCATTTGGGGTTGTGGGTGGTAGAGACACAGATGGCCCATAGCCACAGCCTCCCTGGGGACACCTCCGAACACCCCTGAGGCGGGTAGAGAATGCATCACCAGACTCCACAGCCTCCCTGGGGACACCTCCGAACACCCCTGAAGTGGGTAGAGAACGTATCACCAGACTCCATAATCAGAACTAACCCCGTGGTCTGTCTGGGCATCAGTGGACCAGTCTTTTGCCACATGGGATGGGGAGAGGCCACACAACCCCACAGAAGTCTGGGGGTCCTCTAAGGGAGGGAGGTCTGGATTCTGTAGCTGTCAGGCCAGTTCTGGCCCCGCCCCGCCCGCCATGGGCCCACATCCAATCCAAGAGGTAAATGTCAGAGTCCTGTGGCTGTCACTTTTGTCTGAGTTTTCTTTTCTTTTTCTGGAGTATTGAGTACCCCCCCCCCCCCCCCGCCTCATTGTCATCCCACCCATTCCATCCACTTCCTCCTGCCTTCCTGCTGCTCTGGTCATTTCTGCTGTTTCTCTGCTTCCTCTCCTGTCCCTCCCCTCTGCTGGTCTGAACCTGCCCCAGTGCCCGGGTGGGGAGCTTCTCTGACTTCCGGAGAGCCGGGCGAGGGCTGACGGGAGTCTGAGGTCTCCTGTGACCGACCCTTCTGGGCCATTGGTCCTAACCTCTGACGATAGGGTTCTCATTCTCGCCTGCCACGATGATGTAAGCTGGGGATGTCCTGCACCTGCGGTGAGGCCTGGTGTGCAGCAGGACGCCTCACCGTTACACGTGGCTGCCGGCTGGGAGTTGCCATGTGCAGATGCCCTCTGCTGCCTCCTGCCACCTTGACTATGGTAAGAGGAAGAAGGTTGAGCCTCAGCACATTCATCTGTGAGATGGGAACCATCACAGTGACCTCCCAGTAGGTCATAAGGTTATAAGGAGGCCCTGATTCAGTAGGTGTGAGTTTGTTCAACTCATCTAGCAGATGCACACTGAGCACGGGTCTCTGCCTTTGGCCCAGGACCCCATGCCAGGTTCTGGGCACAGAAAGATGGTACCAACACAAGAGCATCAGCACACATCCGTGTAATGTTCACTCTGTGCCCATGCGTGGTCCCAGTCCCTTACCTGCCCTGAAGAAATTGAACTCTGGAAAATGGTTCTCTTAGTCTGGGGATGGATATGATGGGGGAGGAGGTGCTGAGGCTGAACAAGGGTTAAAGGATGGACCCTGAGCTGCCCAGGGGTGGGGGATCATGCTGCAGGGAAGGCAGGGATGGTGGGGCAGGAGCTCTGTTGAGAGCGAGGTGACCTGGGGCATCGCCAGTCCTCACGGTCAACCCTAACTGACAGAACAACATTGCCTGGTGCCCAGGGATCAAGCATCCACGGTCTACTCTGAGCCCAGGCTTGTGAGCTAGGTGTTGTTCTAGAAGACCATGACAACACACAAGGATCCCCGCAGTTCCCAGAAAGCAGTGATGGGCGGTGCTCTCAGTAAGGGGGTAGCTAGCATGCTTCTAGGGCCTGGGGGCTGGGAGGAGGAAAAGCAGTGGTGTGTGTCCAAGAGACTTCTAGAAGACGCAGATGGGAGTGGACTTGACATAGGAGCTTGGAGTGCAGTCTCATGCCTTTCTATCAGATGCCAGGGCCCTTTGCTGCTAAGTGGCTTTCCCGTGGGAAGGTTACAGATGCTCACAGTCCTGCAGGGTTGCACATATGCCCCTGGCATGAAGAGTTTCATCTTGTGTTCATTCGGAGCTCGGCAAGGGCCTGCCATAAGAAGAGATCTTTGGTTTTCCCAAACTGGCCAACCACAGACATTTGTGTTCTGTATGTGCACACATATGTGGATCAGAGTGTATGACTTCTAGAAACATCCATTAAACTTGATGTCTGCAACACGACGTGGGAAGGATTAGCCTGGGAATCTAGGTCAAGGCTGGTCAAAGGCAGCTTCCCCATATTGAGGGGGGCCGTGTGTTGATTGGGGACACCTGGATCTTCCTCTAAGTCCTTAGGGACTATTTGAGTCTATTCCAGTTGCAATAACAAACACAGAGTTCATTTTTTATTGTTCTGGAACCTTGGAAGTCCCAGATCTAGGTGTCAACAGATTTGGGGCGTGGAGAGGGTCCACTTCCTGACAGCTGTCTGTTTACTGTGACTTCACATGGATGAAGAAGGAGGATCTCTTTTGTTTGAGTCATGCACATTTAGCACTTACTACTTGCGTGTGTGCAGGCACACATACACGTTATTCACAGGAACTCAAGCTTCAGTGTCTTGTCATTGGGTTTTCGCCTTCTTTTCTTCCACCTGTCCCCTGAGCCCCATGATGCCCTCACGCTGCCATCACCAAATTCCCAAGATAACTATGGTAACACAGAGACAGAGGTCATTAGCCAGGTTCATTTCCAGACCTAGCCAGGCTGATTGTGCTAATGCCCAGGCTAGCCTCAGAGCGTGGATGTACACACCTATTTAATCACTGTCCTCAGGACTCTGCTGCCTCCGCGAACCCTTGTGAAACACAGGTGGAGAGAGGAGGCCACTGCTGCCAAGGATGGTGGCCCTGCTGATTTGGTGTGGTCTCTATCATTTTGGTAAAGCAGACATCCCAAGGCCCCTGAGTGATGGTGAGTGGCCTGGGAGGGCACCCAGAGGAGGCGGATCTTGAGCTGGGACAGAGTGGGAGAAAGGAAGCACTGGGGCATAGAGACCATGCAGAGGGTACCAGGGAGAGTTACCGTGTCCCGTGGTCCCGGTCCTAAGGTCTGAGCATCAGATATGGGCATAGTCCACGGAGGTTGAACCATGGCTGATGTTTCCCCTATTGCCTCATTGGTCCTGACCCCGGCTGAGGTGGCCACTCCCCTCTGCCACCCCTGCTGTGGATTCGAAGAGGCCGGGTGATATTAATGCTACTGCCTTGTTTTATGAAGTATCCTAACGAGCCGGCGAGTCAGACACACTCAGTCTTCTTTACGGCCACTATGATTTCTCCAACATTGAGATTAATTTGACGATAGCTGTTTATAAGCTCTTCCATCATCAGATGTGCCCGGTACCTGGGAGGAGAGGAAGACTGGGTTAAGTTTGTGAGCATCCTTCCAGGTCTCTCTGTGCACGAGTCCCAGCCATCAGTCACCGCTGAGACCAGAGGGCGGGAGCTCCTGCTAGGCAAACCCCAGCACTCACGTGCCAAGGAGACATCCTGGCAGGCAGACTGCCCTGCAGATAGATCAGGACAGGCAGGGACACTCCGCCATCCATGCAGGGAGGGAGACCCTGGGGAGGGTGTCATCTGGCTGGGAAATTTCATTTTCATGAACCTACACTCTGTAAGAATCATCTGGAAGCTTGCTAAAATGAACTGCACACGTTCCTCCGTTATCCAGTCTTCACCCTCGCTTCAGGGTCCAGATCTTTCTCGGGGGAGTGCAGGCTCCCACAGGCCTGTCTGCAGTCAGGCTTGGCCTGTGGCGGTGACTCTGTAGAACTAGCAAAACATAAGATGACGATCATGACATGCCTAGCCCAGGACTGGTATAAATAGACCCTCGTCTTGGTTACTTCTCTGTTGCTGTAACCAAGGCAGCTTTTCTGTTGCTAGGAAGAGATACCATGACTAAAAAACTTATAAGAGAGTTTATTGAGACTCGTGGCTCTAGAGGATTAGAGTCTATGATCATGGAAGGGAGCATGGCAATGGGCAACCAGGCAGCCATGGGGCTGGGGCAGTGGTTGAGGGCTTGCATACTTATCCACAGGTGCTAGGCAAGGGGGGGGGCATGGTGTGGGCTTTTGAAACCTCAAAGCCCACCCCTCAGTAACACATCTATTCTAACAATGCCAGGCCTAATCCTTCCACCAAGTGAATACCAAACATTCAAATATATATGCCTGTGGGGGCCATTCTCATCCAAACCACCACAATCCTCACCAGAGCTACCCACCAATGCCTCAGTTTTCTGAACTGAGTAATGGGATGGGATTTTGACATTTCCTTTGGGTTGATGGAGTCCATAGGAGGTGCCTGGCACAGTGCCCGGGCCCTGGGTCAGGCTCTTCAGTGTGAGCCAAGGCATGAAACCTCCCAAGCCAGCTGTTGGGAGAGTGAAGTGAGATCTGCTTTGTTTTTAACTAGTTTTATGGACTCGGTGTTAGCCAGTTCATGGTACCTGGCCTCACTGCCATGTAACCACACTCCCTTGTCTGCAGATGGAAGTGTTCTGAGAGAACAACAGGCTTAGGGCCCAGCTGCTGACAGGTGGAAAGCCAGGACTCTCGCTTCTTAGGGCGGTGCCTTCCACCCTCCACTCCTGCCCAGCTCTTCTTTTTTTCTGAGGAAATGAGGCTGCTCTTGGGAAGAGACAGGTAGACACCAAGAGACCCACGGTGAGAATTCAGACATCTGAGCCTGGGACCTGGAATAGCAAGGTGGGTGGCTTGGTTGGGTTCCAGGTCATTCTGTCTCCTAGTTCACCAGAACATAGCTCTCGGTGTTTGTAGACTGGGAAAGCCCTGGAGATATTTGGCCCCCGCCTTACCCTTCACTTTCTGGGAGGGGAAGGGACTTGGCCAAGGTCCTTCATAGGCAGAGACACAGAAGAGCAGGAATCTCAAAGTCATCCTGAACCCTGCATCTCTCCCTTTTTGTCTGCTCACAACTATAGATTATTATGTTTTGTTAGTGTTTTCCTCCATGCTGTGGTTCAGAGAGGGGCATATGTATCGGCAGAAGTACCATCAGTGGAGGAGGGCAGCCTCTGGAGGGGAGGTGGTGCTGGAGGAGGTAGTGGTAGAGGTGGTGGTGGTGGCGGAGGAGGTGATGAAGGAGGATGAGGTGGTGGTGGCGGCGGTGGTGGTGGTGGTGGTGGTGGTGGTGGTGGTGGTGGTGGTGGTGGAGTTGGAGGTGAGTTTTTCAAGGTCAGGAATTGTGAGCCTGAGCTCAAATGCCAGCTCCAAAGCTCACTGGTGCATGCTGAAGGGCAGGTGTGGGAAAGCCAGACACAGTTTCCGGGGTAACTGGTGTAACCCACAAACTGTCTGGGACAATTGTGTCTTCCTTGTAATGAAGCTAAGGTTCCCACTATATGTGTTACCTTTTATGACTAATTATTATTTATGATAAACAGCTGAGAAACAACGTAAAGGAGGGGAGATGTTGGCAGTTGCATTCTGTGCTGGGCTGGCTCTGTTGTTTCAGGACTAGGATGAAGAGAGACATCCTGGTAGATGTGCATAGCTCACCTCAGAAGCAGAGAGAGAGTCAGGAAGGGGCCTGGGCCGAACAGAACCTTCCCAGGTTGGCATTCCTCCAACCACGCCCCACCTCTCAGTATGTCACTGAGGAAGAAAGTCATCAATGGGTTAATTCACCATCCTCACTTCTCAAGAACACCATCTAGAAACCAAATCTCCAACCCATGGGCTCTGTGGGTGGGGGGTAGGGCGCTTCATAGCCACACCATAACACAGAAGTTGTAACAAGCAGAAAGCCCTGTGGAAGAGGCACATGTCACTTCTCAAACCATCAGTGCTATTGGCAGGATGGTGATGTGCTCTTCCGTCTTATAGGCACCATGGAGAAAACCCTTATGAGACTTGATGTCAGTTGGACTACTTTCTGGGTCTCTATCTGGTCCTCTTTGGGGTTTTCAAAGAACATCTCACTGCCGTTAGCTGTCATATGATTCGAAAGTACATACACATTCACACCTCACATCTTAGGAGTGGACTGTGCTTTCTCAGGATGGTGTAACCCTAGTTTAATTTCCTCCTGGAAGTCTTTCAATGGTTCATAAAGAAATGGTGAAACTGAGGGCCTTGTAGGGTTGATGCCATTTGACATCCGTAAACAAAGCTTTGTAAACCACACATCCACAGAATTCTCAAACAAGCATGGCCAAGTTTGTGGGTTTTAAGTCGTAGGTTTCTTTCTTACCTTAGTCATTCTCCTCCGTCACATTTGTGACACATGTAACTTAACTCAGGCTGCCCCTCCGTCATGCTTGTGACATGTGTAGTTTAACTCAGGCTTCTCCTCCATCATGTTTGTGACGTGTAGTTTAACTAAGGCTTCTCCTCCATCATGCTTGTGGCATGTGTAGTTTAACTCAAGCACTCGAAGGGATGAACACATCCAAGTAGGTCAGAAGTCAAAGAATTAGGAGGTAAAGTTCCAGAGTCCCCAGAAGGCCAACCTGGTTCTCTTCTCTCATGGCCCAGGGATGCACACACCTCCTCTTTCTTCTTTACAGTGTAGCCCCTAAGGAGAATCTCAGAAGATATGTGAAGTTAAGAAGGCTTGAAGAGGAAACACAAACCCCAGAATTAATTCCAGAAAAAACACTAGCTTCAGCCCTCCTCCCCACAGACCGGTCACCGAGTCCCCTTCCTGTGCCTGGATGAAGTCAGGACACCAATCTCCCCCATACAGATGATATAAAAGGATGCTGTCCCCTCCTTGTTTCTTGTTCCCCCAGCAACCATGATCTCTAAGTATCTTGGAATGGCCCTTAGGTCCCTGTTGTCCCCTGGCTCCTTGGCTGCCCCCTCCATTTCTCTACCCCTCGGGTGTTCAGTTGCCTAGTCCTTTCCCAGACTCAGCTCTGCACACACGGCCAAAGTCTCGCATGGCTCACTGTGCCTGCAGAACAGCTCCACCTAAATACCCAGATTGGTCATGCCACATTGGCCCACTACCGCTGTAGGTGACGGTGACAGTGATAGCGATGACTGTGATGATCTAGAGGGCTCAGCAGTGAGTTGAGTGACCGCTGCTGGCCCAGGCACTTGTCGGATTCTTCCTCAGCACAATCTCAGTGGCTCTTAGCTCTGGGCCTCTTAACCACTTAACCACTACCGTAGTTTAACCACCACTGGCCCATGGTCCAAATTTCCATCCTTCTTTGTAGCATCCATACTACTACGTGTACTATGGTCCTGTAGTGCTTGTACTATGTGTACTACGGTACTACACCTGAATTGTACTGTGGGAAGGCTGGTGAGTTGGGCAAGGGGCTGGAGATTGAAACACACACACACACACACACACAGAGAGAGAGAGAGAGAGAGAGAGAGAGAGAGAGAACACCAAGAATTACCCAAGAATGCCCCCTTTATTGTATTCCAGGGCAGCTTATATAGGGCTCCCCTTGAATGGCCACGCCCTAACTCTCAGCTGCAAGCCCTCCAGAAACCACTCCTCTACCATCAGGAACTCCTGAGGGTCTCGTGCTTAGAGCAGCTGCAAAACAAGTTGCTTGCTCAGAACAGGCATAGGAAAACAAGTTGTTAAGTTGTTTACTCTAGCAGTCAGGGGTCATAGGAAATTCAGGGTCTGGGGGTCCACAGTCCACAACAACCCTTATTATTGTTTTTATTTATTACTGAAGTGTTTACTAAGGCCCTAGTCTGTCAGGAACTCTGCAGAAGCTGAGAAAGATACTGCCTTATGAATGCCCACACATTCCATACATTCATTCATTCGTTCGTTCATTCATTCCCTCGCTCACTCGCACATTCTTCCAAAGTCCATTGCCGCCTCTGCCCCACTCCTGGCATGCTCTGGTGCCGAGGATGCCGCCGTGAGTAGTCCCGACTTGGTGGAATTTATTCTCTATTAGAGAAGATGACAGTAGACTGGTCAGTAGTGTATCGGAGGTCACGTGTGCCACCGTGCAAACTGACACAGGTGAGGGGGATGTGATGCCAGTGAGGAGGTGGAGAGAGGAGCTTGCCCTGTGTGTCATGCAGGGCAGATCTTATTCCTTGATGCTATGTTTGCCAGTGCCCTCAAGTTTCGGAAGCCCTGTGGACATTAACCATGAGCCTTGGGTTCTGTCTGAGTGTGACATTATGTGGCTAGCCTGGACACTTCAGAGGGTAGTATAATCAGCCTTCCACACCAGGAGGTTCCATATCCAAGGATTCAGCCATTCATTTCTGGCCACAGAAAACCAGAAAATGTCTTGTTTCTGTATTGAACACAGACGTTTCTTTCTTGCCCCTCTTCCCCGAACAACGCAGTTGAACAACTGCTAACACAGCAAATTTGCGTTTATTGCTGTTATAAACCAGAGGGATTGAAGGCACGTGGGGGATGTGCGTGGGTTATATGCAGCTACTATGCCACTTATTCAGGGACTTGACCACCGTTGGGGTTGGGAATCTGAGCGGGATCCTGGAACTCAATTCCTAAGCATCACTAAGAGTCAATATGAAGGACCGCCATGCTCACCTGAGCACACACCGAGTCAGACCCCGTGAAGCCTCCATGAGTCCTGCCAGAGACACCAGCCACTCACCCCAGGGCCGAGGGGTTCTAGGCCTCTACACCCTCTCCTTCTCCAGGTTCTTCTCTAAGTCCTTGCCATGGGCTTTTTCTCTCTTTTTATCTCCTTTAACTGTGTGGCCACTTCTCTGTAATTTCCTGCGTCAGGTCTAGACCTTGGTCATTTCTAGTCATGGTGCTGGTGACAGGATTCACAGCACGGAAAAACAGGGACTCCAGAGGGTGTGGGGGTGTCCTCCAGAGCGGCCGAGCCTCGGAGAAGTGGCCCTCTGCTCCAGCTGCTGTGCCGGGGTCTGACTGCGGACAGTGCCCTTTTGCTAGCTCCCGTCCCCTACTGTCCCCTTACCCTCTGGGCCCCTTTCCTGGAGGTCACAGTTGTCAACACTCGAGTACCCAGCCCAGCATCAGACATGATATGGAGTTTATCAGGCTCAGCCTCATGGAAGCGACAGCGAGCACACGATCCACAGAGAGATGTGTGCATGTGAACATAGAGGAGGTGGCAGTCAGGATAAAATTTCCTGACCTTCCCAGAATTCCTTGTGATTGTGAAGGAACTTGGGAAACCTCAGGCCATCTGTTAGGCCACCAGTCCATTATTTATTCTTGCTCAGGGCTTGAAGCCTGGGGTGCATGGGGAACAAGACTCCTGATACTTTCGGGCCTCATTCTCAATTTGGGAAGGAAGACATCCATCCATCAGACATGGTAAATATTGTCCTGTTTTTTTTTTTTTTTTTTTTTTTTTTTTTGTGGCCATTGGGACAAAGTGCCATAAACTGTACCTTAGAGCAACCGCAGTTCTCTCCCAGCCCTGGAGGAGGGGGTCATGGACTCGAGGGGCCAGCAGTGTCCTCCAGCCTGTTGATGCTGACAGTCCTTGAGTCCCTTGGCTTGTGCACACAACACTCCCGCCCCTACCTCTGTTATCACCTGTGTCTTCTCTGTGTATCTCGGTGCCTCTCTAGGTCGTATAACACATTAGTTACTAGGATCTCACCTTAACTGATTCCATCTGCGGAGATTTTATTTCCAAAGAGGTTCCCATTTGCAGGCTTTGGCCTAGTACTCCAGCGTACCATTTTGGGGGCAGTACAGCTCAAGCTGCAGGGATAAACTGTGCAGACTTGGGTACGAGGCAGCGTATATGTTATGTATGTGCATATTAAGATTTGATTGGGAATTATAGACACATAACACAATGGCCTAAGGATAGGCACTGTGTACAAGCAACACTCCTTCCCCAGGGCTGGTTGGCCTCCAGGGTTTCTTTCTGGACCTTTCCAAATATTGTCATTCTCATTCCGTCTCAGCCCCTTTAATCTCTGTGATTGTCATTGTGTGCACACAATCATAGAATGAGGGAGAAGCAAGCCAACAAGCTGGCTCTCTATAGAAGAGCCCCTCTTACATAGAGCCGAGACCAGCTCCTCTTCAAGTACAAGCTAGAGACCCCAGAGACCAGTCACCCTCTCCTTTTCTGTTTGTGTGCTCCTGGGTGACGCTCTCTGTCCCTCCCCAGTCCTCAGACTTCTGCACTAGCAGGAGAGGGGGTTGGATGATATGCTTTTGAAGATCCCTTTTAGCTCAAATTTCCATGATCCTATTATCTACTTCATGCCCCGTTTCCCCACTTAAAGAAATTAGAAATAGAGCAGCATTGAAGATAATAGCTCATTTGTGTCCCTGAAGGATTTCAAAGGCATTTCCAGATTGCAAGCAAAATGGAGCTCGAATTTGACTATGCTTGGTTTGCTAAAGGCACCCCCTTCTGCTCCCAGCTCCCACTTGTGAGTGGAGTGCCATAGCGATGCCCTAGGTTTGCTTGGGGGCAAGTTCCAAGATAAGGAAACAGATTAGGGGCAAACAATAGCTTCTCTCCAGAGGCCATGGCCTGGGCGCAGCAGACCCTTGGGATGAATTATTGGGAAAGCCGGTTTTCCCCATAAGGTTTTTGCATGCAGGGTTTACATGCCAGCTAGATGCTCCTAAGAAACTTCTCTCAAGAGGCTCGACATAAAGGAGTGGGCTGTGGAGTAGAGAGCTGTGGAGGCCTGGCAGGCCATAGGAGCTTTGGGCTGCTCTACCAAATCCTAGGGTTCCGTTCTAGGTGTCGTCCTTAGGGTCCAGGCTTTAGCGTTACTAGGAACCCTATTATTAGGAAAGGTAATATAGAAGCCACTCAAACAGACAGTGGCTCAGCTCGGCACCTCCTGTTGGGCAAAAGAAAACCCCCAAATGTTGCCATTTGTAAACATAGAATATGTAAGCCTTTAGCAGTGAAATCGGGCAGCTTGTGTCCGGGGGCTCAGTATCCACAGAAGTTCAGCTGCTCTCACCTCTGTGTTCAGAGCACTCTACAGTTAGTTCAGCTCCACTCACCTGCTCGTCTTCACCCACTCCGTCACCCACATGCTCAGCACATGGGACGCGGTGCCCACTCTGAATTCAGCACAGGGCTGGGGGAGCTTTAGCAAACACAGCCATCTCCAAGCAGGAAGACCCAAGTCCGGAAAAAGATCCTGGTGTCCTGCTGGAAATAAGGGGTTTCCTAACACTGGCTTGGGGCCCATTCCTGCACTCGTCTGGGATTCACACCAAGAGGAAACTCATCATATACTTAACTTCCAGGAAAAAAGAAGTAAGTGACCAACCAAAACATTCTGAATCCTCTAAAGCAAGCAACAGGAAGACACAGGCTGGCTGGATGAAAGGCTCCTGCTAGGCTGCCCCAGTGCTGTGGGACATGAGTTTTTTTTATTTTATTTTACTTTTTTTATTTTACTCTATTTACAGTTACAGAGTTTGGCAGGTTTACCAAAGGCCTTTCAGGATGTTTAGCTTCTCATCCAGCGTTTTCTCTTACTGACTCCCATATCTGCTTCCCAGATGTCGGATAGACCAGATGACTCCTGATGTTTCTGTCTGCCTTAAAGTTCAACAATTTGGAGTTTTCGCAGGAGACTGGGATCTGAACTCCAGTTGCGGGACTGCACGCATAGGCAATGGGGCGGCTTGTTCATAGCAGAGGCCTGGATGGCAGCGGGCTTCTGCTTAGAAGAGAAGGAGTAAGCTCTGCCTCTGCTCATTTGTACTGAGACCGTGACTTAACGGTTGGCTACTGAGTGGTAGATAGGTTTGTCGGGCCCATTTCTTGTTACCCTTATAATCAGATTGTTCAGAGAAAAGATGGGCTTCTGTATAGGCCTTTAACCCACACTACATAAAACTGACAAGGAGAAAGCTGTATTTGTATGACCCTCAGCAGCATACTCTACCAAACTGGCTTAGGCTACTCTACCTGCAACTTATGGCTTTGTACTATAGTGAAGATCACACCCTAAACCCCGTGGATGTGAGGCTAGTTCTCACACATTCTATCCGATGCTTACAACAAGAAACTATTTGACTGAGGCTAGGCCTGGTTAGGGGACAGGTGTATGTTTTCTTTCCCTACATCCTTTACTCATATCCAGTCTCTCGCAAGGCTGGCTACTTTGGCAAAATTTTGCCTTTCTATGAACTTGATGTTCTCTCTTCTAAACCCCTTTTCAAAAAAAATTTTTTTTTCCAAACAAACCCTTCCTTTTTATTTTATACTCAGCTCAAATGTCACCTTTTCCTGGGGGTCCTTGGGAAAAGATACTTTTACTTCACTTCTACTGAGACATCTATACCTTTAACTACTTGATGCCCAGTCAGGTTTGAGAACCACTACCTGAAACCACTGAGTTCCTAGATGTCATCTCCTAGGCAACACTCCCACTTGTACAGTTTGTTAAACAGGTGAATTTCCGGGCCTCTCCTCAGAGCTACTGAATTAGAAGCTCTGAGGTTGAACTTGAGAACCTACGTGGGCACTCTGATGCACACTGGTAGTGTTGTGTTCTAGACCTTGCTTGCTTCTTTGAATCTCTGGCACCTGTGTATTTGATGAGAGAAATCCTCTCTGTGCTAAATCTGGTTAGAATTCACTAAATGGATTCATCCTTAGAGATAGAGATTGTGCATATATACTCCTGTTGGGTGAGATAGACTTGGGTTCCAGAGACCTAAAATAGAAAACAAAATGTCTTTGAAAAAGCATTTGACTCTTTTTCCATATCTTAATTACTTTTCCATTGGTCTGATAAGACACCATGACTGAGGCGGCTTATAAAAGAAAGCGTTTAATTTGGCTTATGGCTTCAGAGGACTAGACTCCACGGTGGTGGAGGGAACAGCTTACCTCCTGATCCACAATCAACCACGAGGCACGGCGAGACTTTGGGAATCACATGAGTCTTTTGAAACTCCAAACCCACCCCCAGTGACACACCTCCTCCAACAAGGCCAACCCTCCTAATTCTTCCCAAATAGTCCCATCAATTGGGAACCAGGTGTTCAAACATAGGAGCCTCTACGGGCCATTCCTATCCAAACCATCACATTCTGCTCCCTGACCCTCACTGGCGTGTGGTCATATCATAATGCAAAATGCATTTAGTTCAACTTGAGAAGTCCCCATAGCTGTTAACAGTCTTAACACTGTTTAAAAACCCAAAGTCTCTTCTGAGACTCAAGGCAATCTCTTAACTGTAATCTCCTACAGAATAAGAAAGCAAATTATATCCTTATAACACACAATGAAACAGAATGTATATTACCATTCTAAAAGGGGAGGAATCGGGACATAAAGGGAAATTGCTGGACCAAAGAGAGACTGAAGCCCAGCAGGGTACACTCCAAAACCTGTAGTTCCAAGTCTGCTGTCAGAGGGCTTCCAGGACCCTGCCCTTCTGGCTTTGCTGACATCGCTTTCTTGGATTCTACTCCCTGAGTGTAGCTCTTCTTGGCAGTTATCCCATGGCTCTGGCACCTCTGACACCACAGGGTCTTCAGTACAATCCAGCTTAACATTGTAGCTGCTCAGGGCTTCTATCCATAGACTCTTCTGCCACACCTTGGCCTCAGCAAGTCTCCTTGACTACAGAGATTTCACAATCCCTTGTGTATGTACTTGTGTATCCTTCTTGACTTTAAATCCAGAACGGTGTACACAACTCTGCTGGGCAGCTGAGCATGGACACAGCCTGGTCCCCTTGAATCACATTTGAAGCCTCTTTTCTTTTTTGTTGCTTTTTGGGAGCAGAACATTCCTAGGCCTTTTCCTTTCACAAGTTGGAATCTTAGCTTGTTGGGGTCTTTCCCTGAGGGTACCCTTCTCTTTGTTCCGGTTAGGATTCATCCTCCTCTCCTCATCTCAGCTCAAGCCTTGGCCCTTAAATTTCCTGGAGCTCTTTTCCTTTTCACACTCTACACTTTGGGTTTCTTTTTGCCTCATTTTCTCCTTTCCACTGTAAACCTGCCTAAGACTGATTGCTGACACCACAGCTGATATTAGACTGTCTTGAAACCTCCTCTACCAATGAAATTAGCCCATTACTTTTCAATTTAGCCTCAGGAGACTTATTAGGGCAAGGAGAGGAAGCAGCCACATTCTTTGCAAAAATATCACAAAAATGGTCTCTAGCCCAGTGGCTGATATTATTCCCCCCTGAAACCTCTTGAGCTGGGCCTCCATGATCCATATAGCTCTCAGCACCAATGTCTTCCAAGCTCCTGCTGGGATGGCCCAGGAAGCCCCACTTACAGCACTCAGTGCTTTCCTACCCCGAAGTCTTGCACATACCCCCAAAAGCGAGTGCAGTCAGACCTGTCACAGCAATCGCCCACCCCCTGGTACCCACTTTCATTGGAGTTATTTTTCTATTGCTGTGATGAAACATGATGACCAAGAAAACTCATAAAGAAAAGCATTTAATTTGGCTTATGGTTTCAGAGGGGTAGAGTTCATGATGGCAGAGCAATGGGGCACCTGAGAGCTTAGATCTTGATCCACAGTCAGCCATGAGAGAGAGAGAGAGAATCTGGGAATGGCGCGAGTCTTCTGAAACCTCCAAGCCCGCCCTCAGTGACACACTTTCTCAAGGCCACGCCTCCTGCTCCTTCCCAATCAGTTGTGTCAACTGGGGACCAAGTCTTCAAACATATGAGCCTACAGGGCCCATTCTCATCCAAACCACTGCAACCGATATCCATCCTTACCTCCCCGCTTCCTTCCCTACCCTCTGCCTGTGCCACCACCCTAAATACATGTGGTCATTGAGTGAGAACCCTAAATTCCCAAGTCAAAGACTGGTTGCGAGACACAGGAGGGTGAAGATGCCCACAAGTTTCTCCAGCTTTCTTACGGGCCAGGGCTATACATGTCACCTGCATCGAAACCTGGCCTGGCCTTTGTTCCTGTCCCCATTCATCATATAGAAAAAGCCACATGAAGTTTGTTCTGGGGCAGTATAGTTCTGCTTTTTAGGGCAACTCCGTGGGGATTATTCTGTTTTAGGGAGTCAGGGAGCAGTGCGTGTACCATTTGTGAAGGTCTGTGTGAATCCTGGGGTTACAGCATGGAAACAAAACACCAGAATCAAACCTAAGCCTTCTGTGACTTGAGTCCACATTTTTCCTTCTCTGTGTGAGTGTTCTATGGAAATCCGGAAAATATGTTGTAAAATTGTATGCAGAGCCAGCGTGTAGTTTGTAGGTTGAGTCAGGGACTGCCTGTATTAGACTTGATGGAGAAGCAGGAGAAGCCTGGTGTGTGTGTGTGTGTGTGTGTGTGTGTGTGTACATGTAACAAGACCAGGAGAGAGACAACACCTGGAGAATTTGGCATGTGGATGGGGTGAGGCATAGGAGCCTCTGGGAATGTTTGCACACATGTGAGTACCGAGGGAGGTGGCAGGTGCCTCAAAAGGCGGCTTCTGAGGTGTGGCTTTAGGTATTCAGGGTAGGATTCCCTTCCCCTAGTACCCGGTGCAAAGCTCAGTCAGCCTGATGGCCTGGCGACTGCTCTGCCTTCAGATGGGGCTGGTTTTCTAGTTGGCCTCACTGGGCTCTGCTCAGCTTTTCTCCAAGTGCTTCAGTTTCCAGGGGGCAGAGACAAACTTCACCCCTCCGTCTCCGTCTCACCAAGAGGTCAGGGAGCCAGGGGCTGCTCTCCTGGTGCTGTCAGGACCCATCTGCCGCCAACAGCCAGAGTGCTCCAGCCGGGGACAGCCGCTGGTGATCTGTGATCCACATACGCGTGCAAGGATGCATTCATTTGGAGATGGTTTGACCCGGCCGCCTTGGGGAACAAGGGAGCTTCTTGCTATTGGGGCTCCCCTTAAGGGGAAGGAACTGGAAAATTTCTTGCTGCTCCTGTCCCCCCAAAACATCTCCTTCCAGCCATGTCTGCCTGGGTCCCTCCATCTCTTCTGAAAAAAAAAAAAAGAGAGATAATGAATAGTAATAAAAAAGACAGACTAGAATGGACCAGCCTTGTCTTGTTCAGTGGGCTTCACATCTATCCGTGGAGCATCCTCTATGGGGAAGGTAGGGGGATGTAACATTACAGAGAAGGAGACCGAGGAGTGGCTCATTATCTTGTCCAAGACAAGACCACTAATAAGGGGTGGAGGCAGAATTTATGTGAAGGAGATCAGTGTTCGGAATTTATTGCCTGGCCTGGTTCTTCACACAGCCCTAGTTCTGTGAGCAGGGTGGTGGTGAAGAGAGGCTGTGAAAGACAAATCCCTCGGCAGGTCTCTTGATGTTTTTTTTTTCTTTTTTCCGTCCTTGGGTATAGAGAAAAGAAAAATCACCTCCGCACTGAAGCCTCGTCCCCAGGTCCCTGTCTCCACTTCGAGCTTGGACATTCCAGATGTGGGTCAAAGCCTCTCCATGTCCTGCCCCCTATCAGCCCTAAAGAGATCCCTCATTCTCGGGAGTCACTTTCTAGGTGACAAGGCTGGAGGGACAGTTGTGAGGAGACAGGGGTCCCCACATTGCAGAAGGTCAGCCTAGAGAATTGTGGCACTTAGGGGACAGATTTAGTGTGGGCACTGGGAGATTAGTAGGAATTTGGCACAGGAAAAGAGGCATTTGGGAGGAAAGGAGGCCAGCAAACAGGAGGGACAGCTACAGGGGAGGGATGGGGCACAGTGGAGTTCGGTGAGTGGGAAGGGTAACACATCTGGGTTGGGGGTGGGGGTGTCTGACCATGGAACAGTCTGAGGAATGACACAGCCCTTGCTGGATCCCCAAATCACACATGCAAAACTCAGCAATGCCCTCTGGTTGAGAGAGAAGTTGAGGGAATCATATTTTTACAAAGTTGTGCAAACACAAGATTTTTAACGAAGCAGTAGGTTTGGATGATGATGTGGGCATAGAGCCCCCATCTAGTATCTGGTATAGAGGAGACAGCAGAATTAGTTTACTTACGTAGGAACTGAGAACTGAAATCATGGACTGGGGATCCGCTCCATGAAGTATTGTCGCTTATCTGAAAGCTGTACCCCGGCTCTATGTAGGGTTTGTTCCCAGTGGTATAGCCCAGAGAGTGAGCATTGGGTCCGAGTCACAGTGAGGCAGGGATAGATGGGAGCAGGGGTCTTTTAGCAAGGTTGCAGAACATGTGTATTTCAGAGGTGGATGGGTTGCCCTTTTGTTCATTGTTCACGCATATCTGCTTGTCCAACAGCTATGCATTATAAACGGACCCACAATGGACTGGATTTGACCATAGGTCATTTCTGCAAGCGGAGTACAGAGCCCTGGATGGGCCATATTGGACAATGTCTTAAAGAGAAGACGTGGTACCCTTAGGGTAGATCAAGGGACTGACATCTACTCAGAAGTCCACTTGATGGCAGTGCTGGGGACGGGGGTCACTTCTGTGGCCATAATATGGCACCTGAGCCTTTGCAATGGGATCCTCAGAGGACACTTACGGAAGTCACCACCAGCTGGGTGCTAAGCCATGGGATGCCACAATCCACTCACTGCATCCTTGGTCATTCATCCCACTCCTTCCTGCCTGGCTTCCATCATTCCTCAGCTGGGATACGCCTGCCACCACCCCTCCAGAGCTCCGTGTGGGGCCCCAAACGAGCCTGAAAACAGTGCTATGCGACATCAAGGACATCCTTGTCTTTTGTTACCACTATGTGGGGCCACCTTACCAGGCTCATTCCCAGCTTCCTTCAGCTTACCGAAGTCCCAGAAAAGAGATCCACTATTTGTAGGACCAAGTCCACGTTACCATGGTAACAGGCAGGGGTGTGGATGCTGACCTCACAGGAGTCTCAAAAGGGCTAGTTTGAGGTGTCTTCTATTAGCATCTGGGAGTAGGAGGGAGTAAAGTCTCCCACTTAGCTACGGAAACAGGTACCAGTTGCCCGCAGCCAGGCTGTTTTGTTCATACTGTTCAGCTTTGGACATTTGGAGAGACTCTAATCTGTGCTTCCCTTATTCTGACCTTATATTGCAATATTGTTCCATGATGACTGCACGGAGTTCAAAAAGCCATGAGGGCACAGACCAGAGAAGCTTCACCACCGCACCTCACCTCACAACCTCCAAATGGCACCAGCACAGCTTCAGTGATGGGGGGACCCTCCCACTCACAGGGGGAGGAAGGGAGGAGAATGCATATGTGTATTTGTGTCTGTGTGAGTGCGTGTGGGGTGTGCAGAGTGGACTCACGCTCAGTGGTGATAAATGGACACAGGGTTTGTTCGTCCTTCCATGTCGCACACTGACATGAGCACAAGAACTTTTTGCCCTGGTTGTCCTAGCCAGGAAATCTGTATTCTCCTCCAAGGCCTCCTGAGACCTCAGGGCCTTGAGCTTGGCAGCACGGCTCTTGCCCTTACCCTTGTGGGCCTTGCAGTGTGAGGGTTCCGTCTCCACCCTTCATGCCCAGAGTCCCAAGGAAGGTGACCAGCCATCCAGGCTCATGATGAAAGGGAGGTGCCGAGGGAGCTTGGAGGCCTGGGCTAGAGGTACTGGGGAATCGTGAGCTCTCTCCAAGCTTTCTGAGTTCCTCGTCCTGGGGCAGAAGGGCCTGGCAGAGTTGGCTGCATACTAGGAGTGAATGGTCTCTGTGAGGGTACCTCTGGCGATGGATAACCTGTTGAGAATGATGTGGCAAGAGAGAAAATATAGTGCTCGCTGCAAGAGCTTAACAAACCCTGCCTACTTAAACCTGGATGAGGGCTGAGCACTTAGATGTACCCCCTGGGCTCTGAAGTCAGCACATCCCTGAGGTGGATAGGTGTGGCTTTGCATGGTTCTTCCTGGGACTCAACCCTCCGAGGAATCTCCAGGGGACTAGAAGGAGTTATTGAGCTCAGAGTAACTCAATGCCTAAGGGAGCAGAGCTGAGGCGTGTTGGGATCCCAGACCTGCCTGTGCCCTGAGCCCTCCTGGCAGCTGCCTGCTTTTCCAGAAGCAGATGGAAGGAAGCTCCCACAAAGAGGCTGTGGCGCCCTGTGCCGCAGTTCCCATGGTAAGTTCAGGCCCCTCGTGTTTTTAATTACTCCCGGTGTTCTTTTCTTCCCATGGTGTGAGTGCAAGCTGGGCCAGGGCCATTCATGGTACCCTGTCCCCCACATCCCCTCCCTACCAAGGACAGCCCTCACAAACAAGAGCACCAGCCATGGGAAGCTTGCAGGGGTCACTAAGAGACTTGGGTACCAGCCAGATGACTTTTAGTTCATTAAAATGGTTACAGTGTTATTGTGGTCAGATACATAGAATGTATGTTTGGCTTTTAAATCCATGTTAAGTACTACAATTAGTGGCATAAGTACATTCACAAGGGTTGTACCGCTCTCCCTGCAGTCCATCTCTAGAGCAGCGCTACCTATTATTACGCTTTGATTGCCCGTTTCTCCTCAGCGGACTTTGGTCTACATTTTGCTTGTGGATTTATCCACTCCAGGTCTCTCATAGACGCAGACCCGCGAAAGCGTCTGAATATGTGCCTACCTTATTTCTTTCCACATAATGCCTTCAAGGTTCCTCTGTGCCGTAGCACGAATCAGAACTGTCTTCCCCAGCCAGGTGGCTCGATGCCTTTTTTTCTACTTGCGGGCCCTGAAGTAGGGCACATGAAAGCAGGGGGCCATTGTTGAATTGTGGGGCTGGGGACCAGCTCCGCAGCACAGCCTTGGAATCTCTGGAGACACCTGCTGGGGGTTCTTAGGTTTCTCTGCCTTTAATAGACCTCATGTCCTGGAGAAAGGGAGGCATACCATTTGACTAACCTCAGATCATAGAGCCCAACTGTGCATACCGAGGAGGAGGGCCTTCTCCATTGCCACGTCCCCTGCTGCTCTCCCAGCATTCTCCTTTTGTGTCCTCCTCAAGGCTCAGGCCCCAGCCAGATGTCCAGACCCTTTTCACACGAGTAGAGGTCTTGAGACAGGTTCAGTATTCATTGTTTGGGGCACTTGGGGTTTTTCCATACATATCTTGTCCAGGCTGGCTTTAACTGGCCCTACCACTCTTTCCACTGTCTGTCCCCTACATCCTCCAAGCCTTGCTTGCCCTTGGAGACTCCCATTTCTTGGATCCAGAACTCTTGTGGAGGTCCAAATTGCATATGGAATTTCAGACCCCGTGATGGACAAGACAGGGACAATAATTATGGGATAGGAGTAGCACATAAGGCCGAGGCTCTATTGAGACATCAATTCATCCCAGCCATCATGGACAGCACACCAAACAGTTGTGTGTTGATGGCAGCTGCATCCCTGTACTCAGGGCACAGAGAACAGGTTTAGTCCTTGCCCTTGACAACCGTCTGTAATGTTGGGCTACTTTACCTCCATCTTCTTTTGCTTCCACTTGCTCATCTGCAAAATGGGCCGATAACGTTTCAGTGTATAGTCTGGGGATCAGTGAACTCACTAATGAGTGAGTGAGCCAGTGTTAGCCCAGAGCACTGGCTGCCAGAGTGTTTCCTATCTGGGGCCGAGGGTAGCAGGCTCCCCCGTATACTTGTTGTTAGCTCCTGACTTTTACCAGCCTAGTGGCAAGGTGGTTACTTGTCCATTCAGTTCTCTCAGATGGCAGCAGATGGCACAGGACCCATAGGAACTGGGCACCTCATCTGTGGGCAATCATGCTTGCTTTATGGACAAGCGGGGCAAGGAGCAAGCCCAGTGCCACCCAGACGCACCCAGACAGAACTTTGCTCTTGAACAGTGAAAACAAGGAGTGTGGGCATGGAGTAGCCAGCAAGTGTAGCCCCCGTGGAATGTGTCTTCTTGTGCTGACAATACTGAAGAGCGGTTAGCTGAAAGGAGAAAGGGCTTGTTTCACCTCATAGATTTGCTCCATGGTTGACTCAGTTGGCACACACGCACATACACACACACACACACACACATGGGGGGGGTGCTGAGAGCAAGTCAGAGCTCTCATAACTTGGTTACTTCCTTGCACAACTGTACTGGAGACCAGTCTCCTCTCAGCACCTGCTCTCCTGGGAAACGCTTCAGATCCAAAGCATAACAGGGATGTAGTTCCTAGTCTGCTTGGTTGGTTGGTTGGTTGGTGTTTTGAGGACCCCATGGTCCTATAGAGCCCACTGGACTGTTAGGCCAGTCATTGTAGGATGCTTCTGGATCACGTCCTTGTGACTTGGATAGGAGCATCTTTGGGGGCCTCAGTTCATTTGAAGTTCATTTAGCAAGCACCCGCTAAGAGTCACTTCTGTGCAGAGCGTGTGGGAGATTCTGAGGTGAAACCAATGGCATCCCTGGGTCGCCTCCAGGCTAGGAAGGAGGTGGCCATCATCTCTCTGTCCTGAGGAAAGATTCTGTATGTCCTTATGTCTGACACCAGAACAGCACGTGGTCTGACCATGCACTTTTTTCTAGTGGTGAACATGCCAGACCTGAAGAAGGTTAAAGAAAAGTCATATTTAAATTACAGTGTCAAAGCTGGGCACAAAGTGGGCACAAAGGTGCTCTTGTGATACCAGCACTCCAGCACTCTGGAGGTCGAGGCAGGAAATCATGATTTGAAGCCGATCTGGGCTATGTAAGAAGCTCCTCTTTCGAAAAACTGAAACAAACAATTCCACACTCTAACCAGCCAACCTTGTACTGTCAATAACTAGATTTTAACATGAAACTAAGCCCAGAAATTGGAGACGGTATTAAAATGTGCTCCCTCACTCCTTCTTGGAACAATGCCTTGGGCATTGTGCTAGTCACAGAGGGTGTGTGTTTTCTGTAAGGTGGTTGGGGCAGGACGAACAAAAGGTGGTGCCAACACAGCTCCAAAATGTCTTGACCAGCTTGAGACGGATTGTAAGAAGCTATAGAAATACTGTCGTGTTTGCCAGGTGAGAGTCAGGGGTAGGGGGTTCGACAGACACGGGGCTAGAGAGAGGTGATGTCTGAGAAAAAAGTTCCTTTGTAGACAAGGTCTGGGAGGTGAGAGAAGGGTGTAACTGGTTTTGCTCGAGGGCAGAGGCATGGAGGTAGAATTTTTTCTAGAGTTGTCATCTGGGACATTGTGGGATGAATAGGAGTTCACTGAGCAAAGTTTGAGAACATTTCAGACAGAGGAAGCGGTATGAACCAATAAGTGCATGGCATATTTAGACAATGAAACATGTTGGTACAAAAGTGGGTGGGGCTTGCCATGAGGTGAATTCTGTGGCAGGAGGGCCGCCATGGGTGCTGTTTGGCTGTGTTGGAGGAGCTGCAGTGGGAAAAGGCGGATTCAGGTGTATGTGTGCTGACAGCTGAGCCATGGCTGTGGTTGAGTTGATGCCCATGAAAGACGGCCTTGGGGTTCACAGTTGAGCTAACTCTTCTGCCAGCTCCTAATGTACCTCATTCATGCTCCCAGAGATCCCCCTCCCCCAATCCGTCAGTTTGCACCAGGAAACGAATTTGTGCAGTTGGTGTTCAAGGCAAGATAAAGATAAGAAAAGTGAGGGCAGATGGCTGGGTGGGCGGGTGGAGGGCAGGGCAGTGCAGGGACCAAGACTTCTAAGCCTGGAAAGCATCCTCTAGACCAGCAGTCCTCAGCTTGTCGGCTGTGGCCCCTTTAGTGTCGAACGATCCTTTCATGGGGTTCACCCAAGATCATCGAAAAAACAGAAATTACTTTACGATTCATAACAGTAGCAAAATTACAGTTATGAAGTAGGAACAGAAATAATTTTATGGTTGGGGGTCACCACGGCACGAGGAACTGTATCAAAGGGGCCACAGCATTAGGAAGTCTGAGAGCCACTGCTGTGGACCCTTCCTCCCTCTCAGCACCGGCTTTTGCTGTGCTTCCTGGAACTTCCTCGTATGAGCTGTACTGTGGCATTAACCACCTTCTCTGTATCTTTTAAAAACTGGTCACTCAGAATTCAAAGAGGGAAGTACCTTAGATCACACTTTTCTGTATAGCCTTGCCCTTGCCTCAGTTTGCTGGGATGGAAAGTGGGAGGCTGGGGTTGGAAGGTTTCTGCAGATATTAACCCTACCCATCTCTTCTGCTGCAGCCAGTCTATCTCACCCTGTCTGGACCTGAAGTGGGGGCAGTGCCCAGACTGACTGTCTCTTTAGACACGGGCAGGGTGTGCAGGGGGCATCCCTTGTTCTGAAGAAGGCCTGCTAGAGCGTCATTGAGAAGTGAAAATAATGACACCCTGCCGGTCTCCTCAGAGGCCATTGATGGTCACAGCGAGGGCGGGCGATACTTGCGTGGTGTGTGAGCTGGATCAGGAATTGTTCACAGCGCTTCACCTCTGTAACTCTGTCAGGGGGCCTGCGTCCTTCTTTTGGCTCTAGTTTTCTGGTCTTGCAAGCATACCTTCTCAGGGAGATACTACGCTGTTGCTGGGCATTGGAGTGTCCCCCACCCCCCGTGAGTGGTGGCTTGGATTTCTGAGTTCCCCAACATCCAGTGTCCAAGATTCTGGAGCCTTGAGTCTAGCCTGTGTGTCCTGGGCTGTATGTTCAAGGGGCACCTGCCAAGAGTAGAGACCTGGAAGGGAGCAGCTGTCCCACACAGGCTGGCTGCCCCTTCCTCCTGGTCTTGGAAACTCCAGAACCTACCCATGGTAGAAGTGGAAGGAAGGGGCTAAGGAAGACTGCCGAGAACAAAGGCTGCCCTGTGCTTCTCTCTCAAACCAGTCAAAACAATCTTTGGCTCTGGCAGAAATTCCTGCCTTACGTCCTCAGAGAGACAGTGTGGATGTCTTGGTTAGGTGTGCCCTCCACTGACTCTCAACTTCTCAGCTGCAGAATAAAGACAGTGCTGCCCCCGAGACCCACTGGGATGGGTGAAGGTAGCAGAGTACCCACCAGGGTTGGAGAGAAAGGCAAACACGTGATTTGAGGCTGATGCCTGATTCCCGCCTTGACTTGCTGTCCCCTCCAAGGTCTCCGAGAGAAGTTACAATTTTCTGTTTGAAGCCACAAGAGTAAGCCCAGTTCCAGGGAGCTGGTGGACTTTCATGCTGGGGCAGGGGTGGGTGAGGTCACCTTCTTGGGGAGAGGGACAGAACGGGGGAAGAACTTGAGCCTGGACTGCATACACACATCAGCTAGCTAGACCAGTTGAGGTAAGAGATGGAACCCACCTGGTGCTTCCTTTCTTCTCAAGGAGCTGGACTAAGATCAGGCCTGAAGGATGCAGAATACCAGACCTGATTCTATAATGCCTACAAAGGAGATGATTTAGACTTCAGCCAGCCAGGGAAGGCAGTGAGTTTTGGTGGGGGGAGGGGGGCTGAAGTTGGAAGGTTAGGCCTGATAAACAGCAAAGGTAAAGTTTTAAAGTATAGTTATCTTATATTTTGAAATATAAATAATTATAAAATATATCAATCTTAGAATTATCTTATATCTACTTACTTATACACAAGTAGGTAGAAGTTTGTTTTTTTTTTAATTACAACACTGTTCATCCAATGACTCAGGCATATTTCCAGCTAGCTCTTACATCTTGAATTAACCCATTCCTATTAATCTATGTATCAGCACAAGGCTGTGGTTTACTGGTAAGGATCCAGCATCTGTCTCCTTTGGCAGCTACATGGCGTCTCTTTTACTCTGCCTATTCTCTTTCTCTATATCTGTTAGAATTTCCTGCCTGGCTTTAGTCTGCTAAGCTTCTTTATTAACCAATGGTAATGAAACATAATTCACAGCATACGGAGGGGAATCCTACTTCATCTCCCCTTTTCTGTCTAAATAAAAAGGAAGATTTTTAACTTTAACATAGTAAAATTACATACACCAAGCAAGAATTATAGTTACAATATTTAGTCCATTTACATAGGGCAAAACGAGTAGGGAGAAGTTTATTAGTTAATAAAGGAGTCACCAAAGCAATTTCCTTGGTTGGAAGTAAGATATAAAAACACGTATGTGTATAAATGCATGCCCACAGAGAACAACACTGGGCATCATGAGGGTGATGAGACCGTCATCTTCGGGATCACTGAGCACGAATGACTGACCCATTCTCCAGTGATGGTCCTTCTATGCAGTTTGGTTCAGCTCAGCTGTAGCTAGATGAAGTGATGCTGCAGGCTGAGCCCAGACAGACCCTTTGCTGGCATGCCTTTGGAATGATTCTTAGCCAGAGCACGCTGCTTCCTGTTCTCGGTCTTCTTCCAAACCTATTGCTTTCTCCTTGAAGTTTTCTCATGGATACCTGCTTCAGTCACAGCCACCTGGGTACGTGCGTGGCCCTTGCCGTGAGCAAGCCCACACTGACTTAGATGCCTTGTGGCAGCAGGAGAGGAACAGTGTCGAAAATGCTCTCATTTGCCCTTGCTCCATGGGCTGTGGCTGGTCCGGCCCTCTACCTTTGCACAAAGTAGGAAATGGTCTTTCAGTTCACAGAGGCGGCCCTGAGCCAGGGCTTCATTCCCACTGGCTCCTTGCTGGATACCTTTATCTATAAATGGTGGCTTTGTCCCCTCCCCACAGGGGTTTCTGGAGTGGTCTCCAGGGACCCCTCAAATTCTCAGCTGGCGAACCTCTCTAATATCGATTGGAAGATGGCCCAGGGGCCAGTGCTGTGCATCCTCAAGGGTCCTGTTTACCACGCTGCTGCCAACCTTACCGTGTCCCAGAGAGGATGTGTGATGTCAGGGGCCAGAGGAAGGCTATCCTGTCTCCGAATTAAAAGGTTGCTTTCTAGGTCCAAATCCAATAGCACAGTAATGTGAGTCACTTTGCCAGTTCCCTTGGGGAACAGATGTGGAGGCTCATCATCAAGAGTGGCTGTAAATACTGACAACACATTGTCTTGTCTGGAGGGCTCTGAGCACTAGCCAGACTGTGTGTGTGTGTGTGTGTGTGTGTGTGTGTGTATGCGCCTGCGTGCAGGGGGCACTGAAGAGGAAGGTGATGGATGTCAGTTTTGGGACTGGAAGGTTTTCCATGGTGGCTGTGCTGACTTATGAGAACACAGAACAGCCTGCACTTCCAACCCCCCAGTTCTGCTCCTCCCTAGGACCCTACCCCCAGTCCCCCAGTTCTGCTCCCCCCTAGGACAGCCTCCCCACCCCTATCCCCAACCCCCCAGTTCTGCTCCTCCCTAGGAAGCCTCCCCCACCCCTATCCCCAGCCCCCCCAGTTCTGCTCCTCCCTAGGAAGCCTCCCCCACCCCTATCCCCAGCCCCCCCAGTTCTGCTCCTCCCTAGGAAGCCTCCCCCACCCCTATCCCCAGCCCCCCCCAGTTCTGCTCCTTCCTGCTGATGCACAGCAGTAGGAATAAGGCTGGCTTTTCAAATGCATACAATGATGAATCTCATCACAGGCCACAGCCCTATCTGGAAGTGTCAGCTCTCGCGCCTGGAGTGTGAGCCAAGCGCCCCCAAGCACCCCACCCCCTCACAGCTTCTCTGTGCCTCCCCAGCCTCCCTCCTGCTCTGCACCTGCAGTTTGGTAGGACCCCCTGGAGGTAATTAATTAATAAATCAGTGTTTGCCTTCTTCCTGGAGAAGTGCTCTCTTTCCCTCTGTAAGTGATAGGTGTTTCAGTGGAGCCTGGCAAGGTGTCCAGGGCTGGAGGAATCACTTTTATTAATCCATGCCGAGGAGATTGTAATGTCTCCATGAGATGAGCTGATGGGGCTTGACTGCCTCATGGTGGCCTCTGCCAGTCCCAGCGCCCTAGCTTCAGGAAAACATTGCTTCCGGGGCATCTGAGTGTCTTTTGCTGAAAAGGAGGTTCTGGGGTTCACACCCAGCTTCATGAGGCCTCAGCAGCAAATGCCTTGGCCCATTGGTTCAGACAGAATGTTCGTGGGACTGTGATTGGGTACCCACTCCCCTGCAGCTCTTCCTTCTGGCTCCCATGTTGAATAAAGCCTTCTCCATCCACATGCTGTGACCTCTGACTCCCTGGCCACTCTTTTATCAGAAACATCACCATTGCCTCTGACCTACACACAGTCTGTTACAGGGGTAGCTGGTGCTGGGCTCTCAGGCTGACAGCCTGGCTCTTGGGATGGCAACAGTTTAATTGACATGGCGTTTTCCACCCCAAGTGGAATGTAGCATCAGAATCCTTCAGAACACAGCCCCCAGGCTGTGACTTCCCAACATTCAAGTTGGTGTTTGAGGCCCAGGTAAACCTCTTTACCAACTCCAATCTGGACCTCTACCCCATTATTTGACATAAACCTGAGGGGAGAGATGATTTGCCCAATGTCACATGACTCTTGTAGATTAGAGCTGAGGAAAGCTGGCAGCTACTTAGTACCGTGGCCTTTTCAGAAGGAGCTTGGGTTCCCTGGCTGGATGAGCTTGAGAAATTCCATTCAAAACAGCTGCTTCCTTTAAAGGCTCTGGTCCTGTGATACACTAAGGAGCACCTGTTTAACTCCTTACACTCTGGGTGCTTGTGGGTTTGGTTCTGGGGCCCTTTGGAAGCATAGAAGCTGCTGCTTTGGGATAATTCACTACCGGGAGGCATGGAATCCTCTGACCAACCAAGAGGACAGGTTACAAGGCAATATGCATTCCCAGAGTCTGCCTTGCCCATGGTCACAGGCTCGGGAAATGCATGGTGTCGGCGCTAAATAAACTTGCCGTCAGCCAGGATCTGGGGTGCAATGGATCTTTATGGCTTTTTTTTTGCCTCTGGCAGGTTAGGCTTACTAAGTCCTAGTCAAGAAAAAGAGGTGTTTTTAGGACATGCCAAAGAAAGTTGCACATCCTAGCAAAGGGAATAGCTGAGGAAGAGCTGGTGAGATGTCATTGTGGGCAGGAGTTCGAGTGACATGGTAACACCCGCTTACAGTCATGAACACAGACCCAAGGGCTGGGAGGTCGCGCAGAAAATGTGCTTACCTGTGTTCACCGCTGGCCTCCCAAACAGTGATCACATCAGATCAGAGCCAGGAAGGCAGAGGTTAAAAGGCCCGCACGCCCGGCTCTGGCACAGTTTATTGGATTTCCTCTGTAGTTTAATGACTTCCAGTTTATGGACAGCTCCACCAGATCCGGAGTAGCCTCTAAGTCCACAGCAAATGGAACAACCCTTTTGAAGGGGATCCCGGAGTTAGGGACCCCAGGAACTGACAACAGAGGACTCATGCCTACTTCCCTGTCTCATAGCTCAACGCTATGCCATGAGGGCTCCACAGTAACAAGCCCACCATGTTTATTCCCTGCCCACGGAGCCAAGAACAAGCAAGGGCGAACATGCAGGAAGGGTCTCTACACTAGACACTTGTGTTTCTGCTGTGGGCGAAATTCGCTTGTGTGACTCTTCCCTAGCAGTGTTGACAAACATGCTGTCACTCCCTATAAATTCTCAAAGCTTTTGATAAATTCCTATGTGACAGATACACGGTATGTTATAGAACACAATACATGTCTGTTATTGAATTCCACTCTTGTCTTTGGTAGGCAAAGAAACATTGAGTAGGGCTCTGGAGGAGTCACCCTGCTGAAGGCTCACAGGGAGTCTCCCACTCATGGTCCAGAGTGTGCTGTTGTCAGGGGTGACCGTGGTGGGGGGCTATTACGCCTGCTCCTGTCCACCCCCGCAAACATGGCCTTCCTGGCTGTGGCAACGTTGGCCTGCCCAGGGTTGTCCCTTGGTGAGAGAACCAGAGAGGTCAGAGAGCTGCACAGGCTTGGAGTCACTTAGTGGCAGGACGAGTGCTTTGGCGTGTGGGATGCACAAGCTCTCCTGGGTTCCCACGTGTGCAGATTCGTCATGAGTCTACACTTAAAAGCTGCACTAGGGAGGCGGGTGTAGTGGCTCATGTCTGTAATTCCAGCACTTGTGGCAGGTGGATGGCTGTGAGTTTGATGCCAGCTTGGGTTAAATTAAAACTAGAAATAAATGAAATAAAAGACCCCCCAGAAAGGTCTTTGTGTTATGAATGCTAAGCTGCAAGACAGCCTGGCCACTTGCATTCTCCTGAACGTTTCCCGTTTTTTGTGTGCGAACACTACCAAGCCTTGTGCTGGGTTTGTGGGTATCCCAGGTCTCAGGGGAGAAAGGCAGTTGGCCAGACCCCACCCGACCCGCCAGGGGCTCTTCCTAAGAGTGGGGCTGCCCAAATAAAAGGCCACAGTGGAAGCCCATGCCACAGTCCGTGTCATATCCTCTCTTCCCTGGGGACGTAGAAATGCAACTGGAGAGGCTGGCTCCCTTCTTTCTTCCAAAGCTTCACTTCTTTACAGTTCGGGCCATGGCGCCTTGCTCTTCATCTAGCAAAACTCCAGTTTGTCCTCACACCGTGTGACCCCTTGTCACCCACTCCAGATGTCTCTCAACCTGGATGAATTCTCCAAGTGTTCACACATCTACCTGGGAAGACATGCCCCAGTGTTCTGGAGCACTGGCTGCTCTGCAGGGGTCACTGGGGACATGGCCTGTAAGTAGAGAAGACACAATGGCTGTGTGGGAGAGACTAGCAGTTAGGAGCACTCCTATGGCCCAGCCAGACTGGATCTGTGAAGCCTAATGCAAGCCTGTCTGCTGCCCAGTAGCTGTGTGGTGTTGACTTGAGTTTCTGTCCTGCCCCGTCCCACAGCCGTTCATCCCAAAGAAACACACAGAGGCTTACATTAATTATAAACTGATTGCCTATTAGCTCAGGCTTTTTATAACTCTTATAACTTATATTAGCCCATTATTCTTGTCTGTGTCAGGCACGTGGCTTGGTACCTTCATCAGCGAGACTTTCTCATCTTGCTTCCTTTATGTCTGGGTGATGGCTGCAGAGTGAATCTTTCCTCTTCCCAGAATTCCCCTGTTCTCATCACCCTGCCTCTACTTCCTGCCTGGTTGCCCCACCTATATGTCCTGCCTGGCTACTGACTAATCAGCATTTTATTAAACAAGTACAAGAAACAAATTTTCACATGGTAAAACCATTGTCCTACAGCAGTGTGGCTCTGTAACCCTTCCAGATACTGTCAAGCTGTCTTAGTTCCTTGTCCCATTGCTGTGATAAAATACTCTGACAAAGCCACTCGAGGGAGAGCGTGTCTCTTTTAGCTCACAGCTCCAGGAACCATCCGTCATGGCAGACAGTCAAGGCGGTGGGAGGTTGAAGCAGCTGTAGCAAGCAGGAGACTGAATACCTACCGCTCTGAGCTCCCTTTGGCCGTTTTATGTAGCCCAGGATCTCCTACCCAGAAAATGGTCCTTCCCACTATTGAGGTGGGTCTTAATTGGTTTAACCAAGTTTAATCTTCACGAGCATACCCAGAGGCCCATCTCCCACGTGGCTTTAAATCCCGTCAAGTTGACCATTAATATTAACCCTCTTGGATGCCCAGTGAGATAAGATGCCCACCACTTGGCTGGAATATAGGGGGCTCCAATGGAAGGTTCCACTGGGTTGTCTTCAGCACCACAGGAAGCAGATAGAGTCTGAATTAGATGAGCCGCCTTCCCCACTAACCTCCTGCTGCCCCAGAGAGTGCATGCCATTGATCTCCTGAGTGAATACTCTTTCCACTTAACTACAAGTGACTGAGATGGTGAGACAAACGGCACCCATCCCTTGCAGAGGAAAGACTTTAAACAGGGTGAAGGGGGCGGGGGGTCCTGAAGTGACAGGACCTTCCCTGACGTTATTGTGGCAACATATTTCTGGGACAATGGCAAGTACAGCCCTCGTCTGGGAAGCTGTAGCCCTGGCCAGTCATGTCTCCTGTCTCCTGAAGCTTTGTCTCCCCGTCTAGCCTGCCAGCTGTCCAGGAAAGTCAGCTGTGATGGGTTCAATCCTGCCGTGCCTCTCCCCCTCCCTCCCAGTCTGCTGCCCGATGCCCACGTGGTCCTTGGAGATATTTCCTGCTGTGAATTACAACTCTCCATCCTCTCCTCGCTGTGGCCAGGCCTGGCACTCAGTCTCGCTTCACTCTCGTGACTACGGTCGCAGAGAGCCCTCTACCCAGACTCATCAAATAGCATGCAGCTTCAACCGGTTTGAGGCATGCTTGTATCAGTCTAGCGACCCCTCTCTACACCATCCCCAATCCCAACAGCTGTGGATCTCAGAAATGGTCCCCACACTGTTTCTGCCACAGCCAAGGGCTTTCTGAATCAAGTCCGGGGTAGTTCTTTTAAAACAGACGCCCTGTGGGAGCGTGTCAGGGGAACCCTATGAACCTGGAGCATTCGGCGAGCCAGGGCGTTGGATGCACGGGCTTTGCTCCAGGCGTGCCGTGAGTCCCATGCAAAGCCTCACTCACGGTTGTCAGAAACTCAGGGTGACGCCTCCCTGACAGAGCGCAAGCTTCCCGCCTGAACTCGGCCCAGACAAGCTGCACTCTCTCCAATTTTTCAGGCTCTGGGTTGGGTGAATTCAAAACAGAAGGCACATGGCTCTTTGTCTAGCATATTTGCTGTCAGTGTTCCTTGAGCCCCCGAAGGATGCAGGGATCGCCACGCCCCACATTCCCAGGGAGTTACACAGCCATCGGCATTATCTTTTGCTGTGCTCCAAGAACGGGATTTCTTAATTTCAGTACCCTGGACACTGGCTGGGCCGACTGGAGATCTGTGGTCATCATGGTAGTTTTTTTTTTTTTTTTTTTTTTTTCCAGCAGCATCTCTGGCTTCTCCCCACCACATACCAATGGTACACCTGCCCAAGTTTAGCAGTTATAAATGCTCCTAGATGTCCCCAGATGTTCCACACGTGTGACATGCAGTCTTCATGGCAAGACTTTGAGGCCCCAGCTCAGCACCGTCCCTGCTGTACAGATGAGTCTGCTATGCCTTAACAAATCAGCTTGCTTCTCTGCAGTTAGTAAACGACAGACCTGGGACTCAAACCTGAGTCTGCCCGACATCAAAGTCTGTGGTTTTTATGTGTGTGTGAGAAAAAAAAGTGTTAAATAGTCTTCATTTGTGGTATTGTGCATAACCACTAACATGCCCGTCAGTAGTAAAAGGCAGTGTCTTTTTACTATTAGAGACCTCTAATTAAATTAGCATACTCAAGAACAATGGGACACCTGCCTCCTTATCTTTAGCTGTTGCCGATAAAGTTAAATGATCACAAATGGAAGCACAGACCAACCTTTGCTCAGTTCTGAAAGGGTGGAGAGATTCAGCCCCCCAGTGTTCAAATATGTTTACATAACCTTCATATGAATATAAGTATAAAACCAATCTTCAGTAGATTTTGAGGTGCCATCTCTCATCTTTAAGGAAAGCTCACCCCTATCTTTAGAACAAGATAACAGTAATAGTATTTATGGAGCTGGAATTGCTATTTTTAAACAAATTTTTAAACAATTTAAGAATTGCTATTTTTTTTAAGAATTGCTATTTTTAAATAAAACCAATTTTACTTAAGTTAGGACTATCCAGCAACAATTTTGTTATCCATTCATGATCTGAATTCTGAATTAAATTGTGGTACACGTTACACAACACCAGGCATTTGCTTTTTATGATGAATCAGATGGTAGCTGTTACTTACTGGTAGACTTTTAACTAGGCCCCGCCCTTTTCCCCTCTAGTCCCAGGAGAGAGAGTTTTTGTTCCAGGATGTACTTTTAGGGATTCTCTAACTATTTCATCAGTGTACCCTCTCTGTGGGTGATGCCTTTGTTCTTTGTGGCATCTGCCTGAGAGAATCCAGAGGCCTGGCCCGTCTTCCATCCTGATAGGCCACTGGGACTTGACCCCGCCTCCCTTGTCCGCAGAGTGGCACTGGACACACAGCTGGACGATAACCATGACTTTCTCAATATCACCTCTGGCCCACACCATGAACATTTTGATGCTGTAGGAAATCCTACAGCCAGTAGCCTTTAAGTTACCCGCCCACTGGGGGCGTGGCCTCTTATACTATTTATGCCGATGTAAAGCGTGCGTCCAGCCTCTTTTCTGGCTGCGGGATTCGGTTGCTGTTCTCTGTTCCAGCAGAGGATATTAATTTGTGAGTCTACCCCTAAATAAATAGCCATCTATTATTCTCAATTCTGAGCTAGTGTGTGATTTCTTTTAAGCATCCATCTTCATTATGACACAAAGCCAGACCTCCTGCTCTCTTCCAAAGTTTGTTTTCTTGAATTTTGACCAGGATTCCTAACTCTTTCCACACACAAGATCTCCCTGGAGTGGAGGATCTCAGCCGTGTGCACCTAGTAACCCACCTAGGTTTGCATTGGGGAGATGCAACTTACCTAGTGACCAGAGCGGGTGCCCCAAGTTCTGAATTATCTTCCTCGGGGTCTTCCCAGGGCCAGATGGTGATGGGAGGAAGCGGATGGAGATGCTGTTCTTCTGCAGTAGGTTGTTTGCTTTGGGTGCAGGTTGGTTACTACCGTCATGTTAATGCTAATCGCTCATCCTTCCACACGCGTGTAGATTCAGTGGGGCTCATCCATGTAGGTGTGGCTTTACTCTCTGGTGTCTGTGGACCTGGGTGGGATGGCCTGGCCAGCCTGGCTTTGTTCCCTGCGGCTTCCTTGGTGTGATGGGTGATCTCAGCTTTGCTCGGATGGCAGGAGCAGGAGTCTGAGAGAGGATGATGTAAGATGTTCAGAAGCCTAGGCTCGGAAGGGGAATAGTTTCTGCCCTTCTCTACTGGCCAATAAGTTACCAAGCTAGCCAAGTTGCATAGCAGGGAATAGACCTCCTCTCTTGACCAGAGACGATGAAGAGTCACCTTACAGCAGAGGTGTGGGATGGGGTGTCTCGGATGCCATGCACAGCGGAGGTGTGGGATGGGGTGTCTCGGATGCCATGCACAGCGGAGGTGTGGGATGGGGTGTCTCAGATGCCATGCACAGCGGAGGTGTGGGATGGGGTGTCTCGGATGCCATGCTGTCCTGGCATAGTGCTTGCATAGTGCTCACATGTCCTGACTTAGCTATGGGAAACTCAGGGTCCACCAGAGAAGACAGGGAAATATCAGCGGGCATAGGCATCTGTATAGAGATTCTTGCTACCCAGACACAAAACAGATCCCTGCCACTGCTCAGGATGTAAGCTCTGTGACGGTATGGTCATTATCCCCAATGTTCATCCCTGGCATGTGAGCACTAAGATCTAACATGTGCCTGGCTCACGGTAGACTCTGTTAATAATGACTAAGTATAAACTTAATCCAGTTCATTCATACCAGCTCCCTTCAATGTAATTTGATGGCAGTGGCCCTTGTTAGTACCTGCTGCCTATTGGATTCAGCTCAGTCTTCAGTCTGGCTGACAAGACCATGTCCACATATAATCACGTTAGTTATGGGACTGTAGGAAAGCTATCTGAGCAACTTTGGTAATGCCGGCCTAGTGTACTCCACTCGGCCAAGACAGCTTGAGCCATCAAGAGGAAGGTGTGACAGGGGCCAAGTCTCTGGAAACTCTTTACAAAGTCTTGGCATAATGCGACTTGGGTGGATTTTCAGATGGCTTAGTTCAGCCAAATGCAGCGGGCGTCTGAAACAGCCTGCTGGCTCTCCTTCCCTTTGAAAGTCTGAGAGCTCTGGAGGGGAAATCTGAGACAGGCTTGAGAGTCATCACAATGCTGGCTGTGTGAAGCAGCTAGGGCAGCACCGCCTTTAAGGCTAGATTCTTAGAAGCAGGATGCCGTCTGTGTCAGGAGTCGGGGAGCTTCGCCTCCCCTGGGCCAGGCTAAGGCTCGGTGCTGGCCAGAAGGGCCTGTGACAAAGATGCCACTGCTTCCTAAGCCCAGCTTGGAAGATGAGGGACAGACCTTAACTAGGCGGCATTTCCATCTCATGTCCTTGCCTATAGCCCTTCCTGGGCCCAGAGGCGGGGACTGCCATCAGGAGTGGAGGAAACCAGGTAAGTTTGGGGTCATGCTGCAGCCCCGAATGGACATGATTATCTGTGGACATGGTATTGACAACTAAACTGTGAACTGAGCACTGTCCTTGGCTCCTCTTGGGACAGCGGGAGCTGAATTCAGTAGACAGCAGATCTGGAACAAAGACCACTTAAGTCAAGTTTTGTTGAAGTGAGTTGTCAAGTCTTGGACAGAGCCTGTCAGACCAAGGTGTGCAAGGAGCCGAGCCAGAGGATTGTGTAATGATAGTGCAATCAGAGGGAATGTGTGTATATGCATGTTCATAGTGTGTGGAGAACATTCACATGCATGTGTGGTAGGATGAAAAGGTGTGTTTGTGGGAAGGTGTGTCTGCATGTATGGGGAGGTGGGAGGATGTGTGTACATGTGTGTGGTCATGGTGATATGGAAAATGGTGTGTATACATGTGTGAAGAGGTGGGAGGAAAGTGTTTGTGTGTGTGTGCATGTGTGTGTGGTCATGGTGAGATGTTAAAGGGAGTGTGTGTGTGTGTGTAGTCTTGGTGAGGTGGGAAAGGGGTATGTGTGCATGTGTGTGGTTATGGTGATATGGGAAGGAGTGTGTGTGCATATGTGTGGTCATGGTGCAGTGGGAAGGTGTGTGTGTGCTCATGTGTGCGTGTCTGTGCATGTGTGTGGTCATGGTCAGGTAGGAAGGTATGTGTATGCTCGTGTGTGCATGTCTGTGCATGTGTGTGGTCATGATGATATGGGAAGGGGTGTGTGTGCATATGTGTGGTCATGGTGAGATAGGAAGGTGTGTGTGTATGCTCGTGTGTGCATGTCTGTGCACGTGTGTGGTCATGGTGAGGTGGCAAGAAAAGGAATCATGCAGGATAGTAAGGAGAATAAATGCCAGAAAACCAGATATGAGTGTTAAGTGTCTGCCAGGTTCCCTGGGCCTCTCCAAAGCTATGGAAGGAAGGACCAGAAGAAGCATCTTAGATCCAGCCCTAGGTGCTTCGTGGTGGGGACATGAGCCTGACACGGGTGAGACAATTGCCAAGGGTTCTGGATTGCCAAGGTGTTCTTTGAAGCATGCAGTGATGTAGCCAGGGCTTGAGGACTAAGGCATCAAAAGAGGAGAGGGGAGGGAGGGACAGGGTTGGGTTCAGCTCTGCTGGCACTTCAGGGTTGGTAGGATTTGGTGAGGGATGGCTGCCACCAGACACCTGCTGTTGAACCAAAAGCCTGCTGCTCGTAAAATTCCACTGGCCTGCAGCTTCTGTCCCTCTCTAATCTACATCTCAAAGGAGACATGCAACTGATGACCTCTAGGAGATGCGAATCCAACCCCCATCTAGAACTCACAGATATGCCAGTGACTAGAAATTTTACTTGGTCCCAAAGCCCCCAAGAGCATCTGGGAGAGAGCAGACTCTGGATGTGGTCCTAGAGATCCCGATGATAAGAATTCATATAGGACAATGACGATGTGCAGTTAGTGGCGTCTTGGTGGGTCCTGAGGAACTGCATCAAGCCTTATGATTGACAAAATACCTCCAACTGTAGGGTGTTCCTTGAACTCACTTGTGCCCTATGGGATGCACGGCTGTGCCCACTATTTAGATGATTGCAGGAGAAGGGTCAACTCAGGATCAAACAACAGGGATGGAACTGGGATGACAACAGACTCTTGGTGCCTATGCAGTGCTCAGAAGTGGCTGAGAAGAATGGGCTAGCCTGGTCATAGGCGGGGCTGTGCTGGGGCCCATGGATACAGGGACCCCTACTCCCTTCCTCCATCAAATTCCTCCTGACAGACTAACAGGACCTCTTTGAGAAGAGGGGAAAGGAGAGACGATGAAGCAGTGGTTTGAGTTGTCTTGACAACTCTGGAGGCCTGAATTGGCCTGTACTCTTGGGAGTACAGATAGAGCTCTGGGAATCATGCAGCCACAGTGGAAGATATTTTATCTATCTATCTATCTATCTATCTATCTATCTATCTATCTATCTATCTATCTATCTATCTATCTATCTATCATCTATCTATCTATCTATCTATCTATCTATCTATCTATCTATCTATCTATTTCTATCCACCTATCTATCCCCCCCCCCCCCCCCGTAAGGAAACCAAGAAGCAGACAGGCTTGCCCTAAGCCACTCCCTTTGCTGGAGGTTGGACTCTCAACTCACAGTTAGTATTCGTACTTTGTGACCTCTGGTTAAAACACTTTGGTTGCCTATGTTCTTCCCTGGCTAAGCCTGCCCGTGCTTTCTGCTTGTCTGTCTAGCTTTTCCCTCACTGCTGGTGGTGTTTGCAGGGCACTTTAACACACACTCTCACCTGTGGCCACACAACCTGGGAGGGGTTCTTTCTGTAACGTCAACTTTCTGTGTTCCCCACAGTCAAATACTGATTTGTAACCATTTGTTTGTCCTCGTGGTCTCTCATTTGAATGAACTCCTGGCCAGGGCTAAGCCTCCAGCTGAAATTTGGGGGAGACCACCCCTGTAGGAAACAAGGAGCATTTCTGTCCCAGGCTGAGTTCTCAGGGCCATAGACACAGGCTTGCAGCCTCGGGTTACTGCGTGCTTGGCCCCCCAGGAACCGCTTGGTCCTATTTAGAGGTAAGGACAAGGGCAAGACTGCTCCCCATAAGCCCTGTCTGCAAACAAAGACATGGGAGCTGCGTGTCCATGACCCAGGGAGCTGACTCCTGCCGCACCACCCCCAACCCCTGTGCCAAGTCTCACCAACAGTAGTCACAATTGTGTTGGCTCTGTTGAGCCAGGTCCCATGGCTCCTGCTAAGCGTGGACCCCAGACTTACTCTTGCTGGGACTGCTTTCAGGCTGGCCTCCCAAGCCTCTGGGCACCGCCCGTGAGAACTCATCATGCCAGTTTGGTCACCCTTCCAGGCCATTTGAATCTTAGGGAGTACAGCTTGTCACCTAGCAAAGTGTCCTACTCTGCCAGGATTGAATGTCGTCAAACTGGGCTCGCCCTGTTTGAAGGTCTTCAGTCAATAACTGGCGGAGACATGATCCAGCACACCCACCTAGGGGTGCTTCTCCCCCTCTTTCTTCTTCCCTTCAGCCCTCTTTGTGAACTGCAGCCCACAAGGTGGGGCAGCTGACCCAAGTGAGGTAGCTGTCACCCAGACAACATCGCTCATCTCTACCCATGAACATTTCAGGGCAGCCGACTTCAATTTTCTGACCCATTCATTTCAATGACTATATTGAAAGCTTCCTTACACAATGTGGCAGCTGTCTGGTGAGAGTGAGATTCATTACAATTTAGTGTCCTTCATCTACAAACCTGGCTGACCCCATCACAAAGGCACATAGTTTAGGGAGCTGCGCTGGCCCCTGGTGAGCCTCAGTCCCTTCCTGGGCCTCATCTTTCTAAGCAATCACAAACCATTTCAAATTCCATCATTTGTCAAGGTGCTTTATATTCCCACAGCAAGTTCTGGACCTCATCATTTTTCCTTGTAAGAAATTTTAAATACAGTTTATAGCCTGCAGCCCCTGCAGGATTCTTGAGTTCTCAGTATGGCTTGGTTGGTCCAGGCACATCTGCAAGCTCTTTCCTGGTGCCACACTATAGTTGCATGTGCTGGAAAGTTTGGGTGCAGCCTGGCACTGAATGGCTCCGTTACTTCTTCACTCAATAAATGAATTCTTGCTCAGGAGTTGTGGGGAGGGCAGGTCAAGGATGGAGGAAGGGTGACGAAAGCGTGGACCATGTGAGGCACCAGATAGCATTAGGATACATTGCATCACCTCCCTTTCAGAACACAGCAGCCCTGACGGTCAGTCCCATTGCAGAGCTGGGGAAAGTGAGGCTGAAGAAGTTCAGAGAAGTTACACAGCTACACGGACCTGTGGCAGATACGGAACTCTCATTCAGCTCTGTTGGGCCCCGAGGTTTCTTACCTTTCCATGGTATGCACAGTATAGAGCTTAACTTCAAGCAAGTGCTGGATGGCTACCCTGTCCACTTTTTAGAGAGCTCATCAAGTGGTTTCCTCTAGGTAGAACTTTGTTTCCAAATAGTAGTGTATTCATTCTGGACACATCTGTTGTGTGTTCTCTGGGACACAGAGAGCTCAGGCGTTTTGTGGCCCATACCAGCCTTTTAAGCTCAAGTGCTGGGAAGTCACTCTTCGATTCTAAGGCTTCTCCAGAAGTTATAGGGTCAGGGTGGGGCTGGCGTCAGAGAGGTCATCTGCGCAGCTGCTGGAAGCCGGGGAGGGCTGGCAGTTGGAAGTAGACTGGCTAAGCGTGCCAGAGTGGCAGTGGGGCCACTGTGTAAGGATACACAGCTGAGGCAGGGGGATGAGGTGGTTGTCGGGGATGGTTACAGGAAGTGGAAGAAACCATAAAAGCCATGGAAGAGCTGGCCAGAAAGAGAGAGGGCAAGACAGCAAAACCAAAATGCTCAGAAGGATCCAGGGTCCTGCATCCCAAGAGAGAGAACTGGGAGTCGAAGGGAAAGAAATTTGCTTTGATGAGTCAAGGGTAATATACATGGGGTCAGAGCAGAGCTTCTTACAGTCTGGAGGGGGTGACAGTTTGGGAATCATGCTACAAGGGGAGCACTTCTTGGAGGTGTCGATTTATATACCCCCCAAAGCATCCCTGTCAACACAACTTCTCTGTGGGACCCTCTTTACACATACACACCCACCCACACATCACATGCTTCCTTTTCCCATGTAACATTCCCCTCACACACATGTGGACACACTCCGAATGTATTTGCCTTTTATGCCCCTGCACTTACGCCCACACTCCATTGTATACACACATCCCTAGCCCCACACGCTCTCAATGCATATGCTCAGACACATACATGCCACATGCATGTGTGCCTTCTCACTTGGCACATGCTTCAGGTCCCAGCCTGCCCTTGTTCTGTATATTCATACGCTCTCAGCCTCCTCAGATAGTGGCCGTCATTGGGAACTGATGCCTATAGGAGATGTGCCATGGCAACAGCCAAGTGGTCCGTAGGGAGGCGGTACACGGGCTCCCCACCACCGTTGACCTTGTGGACGCCAGCTGGGGACAGGAGCCGCAGTGACACATCTGTGGTGCTTGAAGCCCTCTAGTCTACTAATTTTAGACCAGTGGTACCCACCAGGCCAGATGGCTTTGGAACGTACTTAATCTCAGCACCTTAAGAAGCTGAAGGGCTCTTCACTTGGCTCTGTGTGCGCGTGAGGGGATCAAGGCTCAGGAAAGGCTTGCCAGACTGGGACAAGCTGGGCACTGAAGCCCCAGGTATGTATGTTTGAGCCAGGTGTCCTCAGAGCAACAGGCTGGCAAGTTGTGGTTAGACGCATGCTCTAACATGCGTGAGAGGGTGAGGCACATGACACCCTGCCAGCAATGACCAGGTCCTGACCTGTGGGTCCACATGTGCTCCCCACATGCCCTTCAGAGAGCTGGCTCAGTCTCTGAGACAGGATAGCTTCTGGGAAGGTAGGTGTTGCATGGCTCTGAGCTTTGGCCCCTTCCTTCTTGATTCCTGACCTGATGGGAACACACAAGGATGGACTAGCTAAACGCTTTACTGTTTTTCCTGACACCGCCTCGTCATGTTGCCAGAAAGCCAAATTTCCCTTCAAAAATGACTACGGAACTCTTGCTTGAGAGTTGCCTAAAACTTCTGTGCCCTTGACTTTTGCCCCTGCCTCTACGTGGTGGGAAATGAGCTTTAAAAGTTGTATCTTACACGGAAAACTGTTTGGCTTTCATTCAACGTGAATCGTCGTTCGTGAGACCTATCTGAAGTCCTGGGATTGGTGCCACAGGACACGCCTGCCCTTCTAGTGCCACTTCAGTCCTTAACCCACATGTGGGGGAGCCAGTTCTGGCCTAGCAGCTCCACTCCCAGCCTGCTGTCAATCTTTCCGAGGTGCCCTGTCACCTCCTTTTAGCAGCCCTTATCATCCCTCAAGCATGGCTGCTGATCTGTTCCTGTGTTTTTCCTCTCTGGGATACACTGTTTATTGTTATTATTGTAGTTACATGGCTCTAACTCTCCATATTACAGAATCATGGATCAGGAAATGTGACAAATATCCTTTCTAATCCCATCACCCAGGGGGTCCACGTTAGCCCATCCATCTAGATTTTCTCCCCAGGCAGATGAGGGCTGCTTAGTGTGTTTTGTTTTGGTTGTTATTTTATGCTGGAGGCTAGTCCCCTCTAATGCCCAGGGCATTTTCAGACCTGAGGCTCCAGCGGTGGTTTGCATGGGAAGAAATGAGTCATAGCTGGATTTTTAAATTAAGAGCAAGGGAACGCTTGCTGTGAGCTGGCATAGGGCTCTAAACCTTGAGGCATACCAAATAACTCTTGCATAGAAGGAGTTTGCAATCTACAAGATCCACTCATCTAAAAAGCCCAGGTATTACATCATCACCAATGTCACAAGGCCCCCTGAAGGCCTGCCTGATTTATTGAGAAGCATGGTGGGGTTGGGGATGGGGGCAGGCATAGCAGCATCTTCAGGAATCCAGGGTGGCAAAGATCCCCTGAGGTGGAGAGGAGGCCTTGGGGCTGAGCTGCGACATCCAGTTTGGAGGATGAGCAGAAGTATCTGATTCTGCTCTAAGGGACAATGACTGCCACAAAGTAGGTGAGTGCATCTTTCTGGAAGCAGGCCCTGCCTGCCATCTCTTGTCCCCATAACCTTCTCTGAGCCAGAGCTGGCCTTGGACTACCTTGGCCTCCAACTGACCTGACAGGTATCAGGTGCCCGTGTGTATGGTTAGCTTCATGAAGTTGGTGTGTGATTGTTTTCAGGGTGCCAAGTGGAGTTGTCAGTTGGCTGGGGTTGTCCCTTCCCATGGCCACTGCCAGACAGTTCTTTGTGAAGGTCGCACCAAATTGCCACTCTACTGGCAAGCTATGGGTGTGGCTGGTTTACTTCTAGGGCAAGAAGTAGGCATCCCTGTGATGGTCTAACTATCTCTAGCCTCAGGTTCCTGCTGCTCTCCTGAACCTCAGCCTCTATCCTTCCCTTTCTGTTCTCTAGCTATGGAGAGGAAACCGAACAGAGTGAGAGAGAACAGGAGGGAGAAGAAGCGAGAGGGGGAGAGTTTCGCGTGCTCCAGTACAGAAGTGCTGGGACTGCCACTGTATGCAGCTCCCATGCACACACATCTGCATGCCCAAGGCTGGGGTTGCATAGCCCTTGTTACAAGGTGAAGGTCAGAGTCCTGCCATTCTCATTCTGGGGAAATGAGCCTGAGGGGCATCCTGGCTTCTCTGTGGCCTTCAGCAGGAGTACCACAACTAGCAAGCTTACACAAGGCCCCTGACACCTTGATGCTGATTTCAACCCCAGGAAGTTGCTGGCAGGCCCTAGTTCTTAGCAGAGTTCTGAAACCACACCTTAAAGCACCCAAATCTCACACCAGCAAAGTCCCTGGAGTTAGATGATGGGGCGGGCAAGAGGTAACGACCAACAAAGAGTGGGAGGTCCATCCCACGGGAGATGTAAACAGAAACCTGAACAGGACTGTGGCTTCCGTTGTCGTCGATGCAGTTGGCTCGTGGTACATTTGCTTATTCCCTTCCCTCAGGTGTCCCAGCCTATGGGTGTGGCCAGCAGCTGATCCCTGAATCCTTTAAATATGCCTGTGCAACTCTGACGAGACTCCTTCTACACGCCCACGTTGACTTATTACTCAGACATCTCCAAGGCCAGGGTTGCAGATAATTGAGGCCCCATCTCCACCCTGGGGAGCCTTCTAAGACAAGGCTCCTCGTGATGAAGCACATTGTGAATAGTGACGGGTGTCGTGCCAAGGCAAGGAAGCGCGCCCACTGGACTCTGGCACCTGCTGCTGACCATTCTGAGCGTGCAATCCCTAAGCATCTGAAAACGGTACAAGTTGATGAAGGGAGCGAGCGAGAGCAGACAGGAGAAGCAAGCCTGTCTGGAGAGCACCTCAGCTCTGAGGATTGCTGTTTACTTGGGGCCACTTACAAGTAGCTCTGGATTGGGTGGGCTTATGAGGAGAGAACCGCGCTCCAGTGGCTGTGCCAGAGAAAGGAAAGGCAGGTTTCCTAGGGGGTCTAAGGACCTGGCGTCTGAAGATGACAGGATGCCATGTTGCCATCAGGACACATGCTTTTGAGTCAGCTTAGTTTTCATCCATGCAATAGAGAGGAGGGTCAGGCTACAATTTGGATTTCCTTGCCAAGTATTTTTTCTAGTGATGGATTTATTTCAACACACCTGTGGTAAGCTACTGTCAAAAGCTAGCAGCGAGGTCAGTAGCTAAGCTAAGGTCCTGCCTCATGGAAGTGATTCTCCATACGTCTGTTAGTGGTACGTAAGTGTCACAACCTATGACCAGGAACTCGTCCAAATGAGGGGTGCTGGATCTTAGGGGCATACCTTGATAAACTTCATATTCTAGAGGCATGAGGCTCCCCAGGGAAGTCTCGGCCAGGGACCTTCTGTTGGGGGATGCTTACCTCATGCAAGCAAAAGAGGCAAGGAAAGCAGGTTCTGGTGTACAGACTACGGCGTGCGGCTGGGCGGTGTGTGCGGATGCTCTATCTCCTTAATCCCTCCATCCAGGGCCCTTGGAAGCTCAGCGGAACACTGGGCACCATGGAGCCTAACACCCTGGAGTAGCATCCATGATCCAAGCTCTCCGGGCTAAAAGCCTTTCCTCAGCAGGGTAATAGGACCTGACTTGCAGCAGGCAGGGAGCAGAAGTATTCAAGGCAGCTGGGGCTATTTTTAAACACCCTCTCTCCCCAAGAGCAGAGCTCCAGCTCAGCGGGAGAGAGCGGCTCATCCCTCAGCCTTGGGAACCAAAGCACAGCCCCCTCCCACTCCACAGCTCTTTCACCCCACCCTCCAGTATCAGATCCCCAATTGGGGAGCCACTCATGAACCCTGCACGATACAGGGACTGGTTTGTGGAAGGGTGGACTCTGGAGGTCTTGGGGGGTCGGTGCTGTGGCACCCTGTGTTGTGATCGCGTTGCCCGGCCGACTGGAGGCAAGCCACAGTCCTGGCATCTTGGTTGACTGGCAGCTCAGAGGCTCACCCTGAAGCCGGTGAGCAGATGTGTCCCTGCCTGCCTCTTTGTCTACAACTCTTGGTGGCAGCTCACAGCTGTCTGTCAGGCTCAGAAGTCAGAGAGAGCAACCACCTCTCTGTCTGTCACTCCTGCTGGGAGCTGAGCTCTGTCTTGCCTCTGCCCAGGGAGGTGGGGAGGACTCTGAGGGTCAGGGAGCTCTCTGGGGTGACAAGGCTGCAGGTGACTATTTTCTCACCTGTCCTTCCTTTCTCCCAGCTCCACCTCAGGTGCTGCCTGTGAGATGTTCCCAGGGCCTGAGGGCAGAGATGCGGGCAATTTCAGGTGGTTCTTATGATCTCACCTCTCACGGCTCTTAGATACAGACATGTCACCTCAGAGGGAACCTTCACAGAAGTGGAGTCTGCTGCCCACAGCTGACATCAAGTGACCACCTTTCACGCTCTAGATGGCACGCTCAAGGCCATATGATACCACATTCTGTCACCACATGTCAGAGAGGCCCAAAGGGGGAACCTTTGGCCAAGCTCACTGCCACATCCTCTCTCTCCCTGATCAGAGCTCCTCCCTCTCCCTGAAGATCTACCGAAACTTATGAGTCCTTTGGATGCAAAGAACGATTCCAAACCCACAGCCCAACTCCGAGAACTTGCAAGTGTCCAGGATTCTTCTTATTAGATAGTGGTTGTCAGCCCCCCAATGCTGCGATCCTTTAATACAGTTCCTCGTGTTGCGGTGGCCCCTAACCATAAAATTATTTTTGTTGCTACTCCTTAACTGTAATTTTGTTAGTGTTATGAATAGTAATATAAATATCTGATATGCAGGAGGTCTGCCATGTGACTCTATGGGGTTGAGACCCACAGGTTGAAAACCATGGTGTTAGGGAGCCCTGACTCATCTCAAGTTTGTCACTTTGACAGATCTTAAGCCTGACTTGCAGAATCGTTGGCTAAGGTATTGCAGGCAAGATCTCTTTTCTCCAAGAGGCTACAGATAGTGCAAGACATCTTTCTAGCTGGTGCCATGGCAGCCCGACCTAGTCAGGGAGTAGGCCCTGTGATTAGATGCTACACACCTATATGTCTGAGCTCACACTCCCATGGGTGGCCTTTCTTTAGCTTTCCCATCAGCTCTGAAAGGGGTGGGATACTCCCAGTCTTTGGCATCCTCAAGTCCCTGGATCCCTCACCAGCCCAGCACTGTGCTCTGGGATGTCACAACATGGCATTTTCTTTCTTTGAACTTCAGTTATATTTTCTTTTTTATAAAAGTTTTGTGTGTGTGCGCGTGCATGCCATGCATGTGTGCACATTCAAGCCACATGTGCGTAGGTAGAAGTCAGAGGACAGTCAGTAGGAGTTGACCCTCACCTTACATCATGTGGTTCCCAGGGACCAAATTCAGGTCCTCAGGCCCAGCAGCCAGCGGAGTTATCTCTCTACTTGGGTTATCTCTATTGGGGCAGGGAGGGCTGCAGTCTGGCTACATCATGTGGGTCCCAGAGACCAAATTCAGGGCTGCAGTCTGGGAAGAGAAGGAGTCTATTGTGGGAGCTCTAGGCACCTGGGGCTGGGAGGTGGGGACAAGAGAGGGCAGGTGAGCACAGCCTTTTCCATTTCTCTTGCGTCACGTTTTTATTGTTTTGAAGAACCACTCGAGGTATTTAAAAACCCACATCACATGTGTACACAGTGCAGAGGCTGTAGTAGGGAAGGGTATAAGTGCCCAGAGACACCCACATTCCCTTCTCCCAGCCACCTGGGTTCTCTCCTCATGAAAACCACTGTGCTCGGAGTGTATGGGCCTTCTCATGTATTTACTGTACTGCTTACATGCTTCGGTTAGAATCACACTACTTCATGCAACTCCCACCGCATTCTTGAGTTGCGAGTGTTCATGGCAGCATCTGTAACATCAGGCCTCATTTGTGAAAGTCACTTTACAAAAGCCATCTCCTGCAGCACATCTCTTTTAACTCCTGATGACCCTAGAATAGCGATGACAGTGTATCATAGGTCAGGAAGCTGAGGTTCAGCCAGGCTAAGGTATCTGCTAAAGTCACACAGCAAATAAGGCTGGACTTGCGTGCAGCTTGCCTGACTTTCCAGGCAGATGCAGCCTGATGTGTCCTCAAGAAAGCCTCTCTGTCGTGCTGGCATAGAACAGTTGCTTAATTTTAAAAGTCTCTGGAACCAGGTAGAGTGGCAGAGACTGTATCCTCAGGACTCAGGAGACTGAGGCAAGACTGCATTCCAGACCTGTGTGGGTTACATAATGAGACCCCATCTAAAAACTCAAAAGTACTTGGCCTAGGCACTGTAGGCACTGCCAATAGGCAGGGTGACTATCCCATGGGGTGGGTGGATGCTCAGGCCACCCACTTTCTGGTTATGTACACACTCTTGTACACACCACATACACTTCTCCCCCCCCCTTCACACACACACACACACACACACACACACACACACACACACACACACACACTTTAGAAGGTCATATACCACTTGTGGAATCAGGATCCTCAGGACTTCTCTTGCCTCTGCAAAAGGGTGGAAAGGGGTTGTAAGAAAGGTTACATTGGGTTTGCTTAGGATCCGTTTTATGTCATCACAGTGTTGTAATTGGGAAGGCAGGACTGACACCCAGGGCTACAGGAGGATGTGAGTGATCAGGGCCTCATCTAAGCCACACTTCCTGGGCTCAGGAACATCCCACAACTTCAGGTAACATCTAGAGGATGGGGTGGGGAGGGGGCAGAAGCCAGATCACCCCACTATGCTGGAGCTGTCTGGGGAGAGACCCCCTACTAGCGTTTGTCTGACCTTGACCTCTTAAGATTCAGCCATGGTCCCCAAGTGACTGTCTCCAGGAGCTCCTCAGCTGCATACCTTTTACACCTTTGACAATGCTGACAGGGGGTGAAAGACAGGACCACAGGCTTCAAATCCCTGACCCAGGCTTCTTATCTCTGACCCCAAATGAGCCCATATCTTGTCCTTGAAGTAGTGATGAGCTGGGAACGCTTTCTAAGATGTCAAGTGATCCAGTACCAATTTGTGGCCCCCACAGAGGGACAGCAGGAGAGTTTACAGGGAAGCTGGAGCACCAGGGTGGGAGGACCACTGAGCATGGAGACAGGAATCAGTGCGGAGCAGAGAAACCAGAGTGTAAGGGAGAGCTAGGGAGCCCAGTACTGGCTGGCTGGGCAGCGCGAGGGTTTGTCCTCAGCCTTCTTGACTTTGCTGCTGGCATTTTTGCTGCTAATTAACATGGCATGGGGGTGGAGAGGGAGAAAAATTCAAAACAATTGATTTGTCTGTTTGCTAGCACGTCTGGGAGAGGCTGGGTGTGGGATGTCAAAGCAAGCTAGTTAGTACTTCGTGTTCTAAAGAAAACATGGGGCTTCACATTTTGTTGCTAGCTCATGGGTTATGTCCTAAAAGCTCTAGGAAATCAAGGGCTCTCTGCAAATTCAAGAGAGCAGTGGGCATGGAGGGAGACAAGATGTGCTCTTCTGACTTTGTCAGGAGAAGGGTGATAGGACCCTAGCTTATGATCGGAGATCCAATTGATGAACATTCACCATCCATCCTTCCTGTTATCTATCTACCCACCTGCCCTCCACCCATCCTCCCATCCATTCATCAACTCACCCACTATCCCTCCATTCATCCATCCAACTCATCTGCCACCCATCCATCCATCCGTCCATCCGTCCATCTGTCCATCCATCCATCCACCCCACCCACCCGCCCATCTGTCCACCCACCCATCCACCCATCTGTCCATCCATCCATCCATCCATCCATCCATCCATCCATCCATCCATCCAGTTCATCCACACACCCACCCCATCTGCCATCTAGCTCCATCTTGAGGGTCATCTGGGTGTCAAGGGAGAAAAGAGGAGGCTTTTGCTAAGTGTTTAGATTAATATAATGTTCAGACCAATTAGAACAGAACTAAAAACATAATCTTGATCTCACTAACTGGCAACTTTATCAGAATGATTAAGTTTGACCCAGAAAACAACAACACTATTTGTTCAGCTTGCTTGGACTTGGCTCGGCTAGGAAGTCATTTCAGTCTTATGCTAAACAGCCACCAGACTGTCTTGTACAAGGCTACCTTAGGTCCTCCGCTAGGACAGTCTGCATCACATGACCTCCCCCCCTGCAGGGGTTAGCCTGTGCTTACGTGTGTTCATGGTGGTAGCTGAGCGAGGAGTGAGGAGAGACAGACTGAGAGTTGTTGAGAGACAGAGAGAACTTCAAAAATCTTTAGAGGTCTAGTCTCAGAACTGGCATGGGGTCACTTCTGCTCTGTTATTTGGCCAAAGCCAGTCACATGACCAAGCCAGCTCAAGAGGTAGGAAACAGTTCCTGACAGAAGAGCTACAGTGGGCGACTATACGGGAGGAGGAGGCCGTGTTAGCAAATCATCAACTATGCCATTGCTTTAGTTAGACCATTGCTCCTCGTCCTCTGTCTTCCATGTTCCACTTTGACCCCACATGCAAGGCTGGCTCCCTCTGTCTAGAACAGAGGAATATTTTGGACCTGGCCAATCCTTGCTCCTTCTGCACTGTTACTGCCCTGGCCCCAAAAACCATTATCTCCTGTTCAGTTGCTGCTTTTTCCTGGGAGATCATCACATTCTTTTGTTTCTTGGCTGCTTAATCCCATTCAGAGTGGAAGTCAATATGTAAAACCAATACGCCCTGCATGTTTGCCGAAATCTTACCACACAAATCTCCTAAGATGCTTCCAGGGTCATTCTCGCCATGGGGCATTTGCATGCATAGTTCATCTGCCTCTGCTTGGCCATGTGCCTCATTTTTTTTTTTTTTATGAGAAAGGTACCTTCCTGTGAAGACTCTCCTGGCCAATCTATTTGCATTGGGGTGTCCCTCACCCCATCCTTCCCTGCCTCAGGTCTCTGCATAGCTACCATCACCACCACCATTAACAGGTGACTTAAATTCTTCTGTGCCTACTCAGCATCTAGACCAGAGTCCTTGAAGATACAACACAAGACACTTTTGTCATTTAAACTTTTCTAGCAACCACATAAAAATAAAAAGAAACAGGTGAAATTAAACCTAATAATATGCACTATTTAATCTAATAGATCTAAAATAGAATTTCAACATATAATCAATTTAAAGATTTTTTGTTTTGTTTTTAAATAAGTTGCTACTAAGTCTCTGGAGTCTGGTATGTGCATTGTTTCTTGTTGTGCTAGTCACCTGAGCACTGCAGAAGGAGACCACGTTTCCTCGGGCCAGGGCTTTTGCTTTTGACTGGTTTGCTGTGGCTGGACTTCTTGCACTCAGATTACTTGCACATAGTAGGCACATAATCGTGCCCCTCCTGCTCTTCATAGCCTTATTATTCTGAATGAATAAGTCAAGTTCTGAGTGACATCTAATTTTGCGGCATGGCAGTATGACCCAGAGAGAGAGCTATTAAGCACTTTGTCGATCCCCAGCTGCTGGGGCGGAACTAGGCTTTGCGCCCCAGCCCTATCACCTCATTTGATGTTGCCATGGTTTTCCACTCCCCCACCCTGCACAGTAGGGATTTAATGTATTACCCTCTGTCAACACATCTCCACTCTGAAAATGGGTGAGAGGATCAGTGGTTAATCCCAAGCCACAATCCCCTCCCTGAGTTTTTGGCTCTAGCGGGAATACTCTTACAACACCATGGCTTCCCAGAGTGGAGTCCCTGGTTCTCCCCTAAGGTGGTGTCAGCTTGGGGTGCTGCTGTTGGCTGACTGCCCTCTATTGGACAGAAAGGGGGGGCTGGCAGAGGGGAATAGGTGCTCTCATAATCTGGGGGGAGCTCCAACACCAGAACGGCTCTTCAGCCGAGCCCAGTGTCTGCAGTCAGCTCTGGGCTGGCCCAGTAAAACTGAAAACGTTTCTACTTGGTGGGACGCCCGTCTCAGTGTCACCTGCCACCTCAGACAGTCCGAATGCTAAAGACTTGCCCTGAAGATCAGAAGCTGGAACCAGAGATAAGAAGGTATCTGTCCCACTTATTTGCCTGAGGGCTTTCCAGCATGGGAGCAGGAAAGCTGGACCTGAGGTGGAAGGGAGGCTGGCCTGAAACATCTATGCAGGATTCTAAATGATTAGCTGAAGCCACAAGGTCCAGCTAAGCCAGGTCTTCTTGGGGAAAGGTAAGAGAGGGCTAGTCACAGTACAAACCAGAGGCAGCCAGAGAGCTGAGGGAGTCACGCGAGATTAGCTGAAATGGGCCTTGCTGCAAGATCAGCCTCTGGGATCCGCCAGCTACAGCTATGAGAAACCTTCAATTCTCTGGTTCCCAAGTATCCTCTTCCCTCTCCTGCCTCCCTCTCTCCCTCCCGCCCGCCCTCCTCTCTTTTATTATCTCCCTTCCTGTTCTTTATAACCTTATCCCTCTCCCACCTTCCTTTCTCTTTTATTTCTACAAACATCCTCTCTGTGTGTCTCTCTGTCTCTGTCTCTCTCTCTCTTTGTTGCGTGCACACACACAGAGACACACACAGGCACACACACACACACACACACACACACACACAGTGCTAGATGGAGGATCCCAGGAAGGTATTGGTTGGGAATTTAACCGACTCTCGCTTCCTCCGAAGGCAAGCAGATACCCAGCACCTCTCAGATGCTTTTTGGGAGGATAGGGAGGCTGGAACAGCAGTGTGTCACCAGGCTATTGTCTGGAATCCCAGAACATGGTCTCTTGAAACAGATGCCCCTGAGAAAAGCCACCGCCAGAGCTCGTCTCTGTCATCCTTCATCACTGCACAGGGGTCAGATCCAGGCAGACAGGGGAGCAGTGATCTGATGTCAGAATTCTCTCTGAGCAGTGGAGGCCAAGGGAGGATGTTGGAGTCTGTCCTGTCCACACAGGTCAGTTTGGCCTGTGTGTGTACAAGCCTTGCTCTGCATTCTCGATAGGGAGGTCTGGGTGGGGTGTGAACTTGTTCCACTGCTCTGAGCACCCAGTTAAGTGAGCAGTGTTTATGTAGAGTGGACTCATTTAGGAAGATGTTGGGGTTTGGTGGTTTCCCTTTTTCTTAAGAGTAGTACTGTGGTTTTTTTCCTTTTCTTTCTTTCTTTTTTTGTTTTTGTTTTTAATCTATCTATTTATTTTAGAGACATGATTTCACTATTCACTATGTAGCTCTGGCTGTTCTGGAACTTGCTCTGTAGACCAGGATGGCCTGAAACTCACAGAGGTCCATGTGCCTCTGCTTCCCTAGTGCTGGGATTAAAGGCATACACCACCAGTGCCTGGCCTTAACTTGAGTTTTATTAAGGATATAAGTTAGGAAACTCTCTGAACTCATGATCTGAGAAGACTTTATGATTTATGTAAGTTGGCCATGCTGGGACTCCATTGTCATGACAAAGGTCTGAGAAAATTATCTTAAGACGGAAGGCGTTTATTGGTTCGTGGTTTAGAGGTTTCCATTCATGGTTGCTTCGTCTCATTGCTTTGGGCTTGAAGTGAGACAGAATATCAGAGACACACGAGGACATGCCAGAGGCTGCTCATCTCCTGTCAGTCAGGAAGCAGAGAGAGGCACAAGATACAGTCCTCAAAAGCACCCCTCCCCCCAGCAATTCACTTCCTCCATTCAGGCCCCACCTACCACAGTTTCCACCAGCTCCCAGTCATCTACCCAATTATGAGTCCAGCAGTGGATGAGTTTAGACACTCGTGGCCCATCTCTGAACATGGCTTTGGGAACAAAACCCTTGATGCATGAGGTAACATTCTAAACCACAACACCAACCAATGCCTTTGCGGAATAGGCTTTCTACCTCTGCCATGCTGGCAGCAGGGAGCTTCCTCTCCGGCTCTTGAAGGTACTTCTTTCTCTGGGCTAGTTGACGGTGATTCACACTGACTGCCGCCTCACGAGACTGGTCATGTGACTCGATGCTGGTTGCAAAGAATGGTCTTCCTTCCTGTATTTCTTCCAGGCTAGCCTCCCTGCTCGTGTCTACTTGAATGATCTCCAGTCCCCTGACATCTGCAATTCCACACTGGGTTTACATGCTGGGAGGCGTTGACCTGAACTCTCCTGAAGTTTGCAGCCTAGTGCCGCTTCCTACACACACTCGTCCGTACGGCCTCACTCAGTCTTCATTTAGTGAGGCTTCTGTGTGTTTTGGTGTCTGTTGCCAGGTGCTGGGATGGAGGGGAAGGAGGCAGACCTAGCTCTAGCCTTGGGTAGCAAGGTCTTTGGACTCCAGATGCTTTCCAGAAAACGCTCTGTTGTGCCTGTAGTGAGGAAGAGTGCTTGCCGACACCTTAATGGCTTTAAATGGTTTCTTTTCTGTGATTGTATCCTGTCTCTGACCACCCACCTCTCATCCTCCCTCTCTCCTGCCCCATGGGGCAAATGGAGTCACGACATTGGTCCTTGCTTCTAGCTGGAGGCACGCCGCTTAATTGCCTCAAAACCATGGACAAATCCGTTCTCTCAGACTGCACAGTCCCCTCCCTGCAGCATTTTGAGAGAAGGAATCCGGCTCCTTGGGAGAAGCTGAGCTTTTCATCAGAGATCAAAGACTGGCCCTGGGGAAGCAGCAGAAAGCTGCTTTGGGCTGTAAAGGACCCCTTTGGGCATATCACTTCCTGTCTAAGCCTCCATTGGACAGGGAGCCAAAATATTGAGAAGGAGGGAAGCAGACATCTGGCTGCCCAAGAGACTCAGCCTGGAAATAGGCCTCCTAGGGCTGATCAGCGTAGAACAATAGCTGAGCAGAGTTAGCTGGAGGTGAGGCAGGCTGCAAGAGGGGCCTGGGTAGCTGGGTTCTGGGCAGATGGCCCACTTTCATTTTCTTCATCTCCAGTTTGCCTGGCTGCAGACAAGTAGTGACTTACAAATACACCCCAGCCTCCCAGGCTGTCATTCATGACTCTCTGCTGGGTCCCCTTCCTCCTCTTTTCCTGTGGCACTTCCCGAAGCATCTGCTTCTGAATCAACCACAAGGGATACATTCCCTTGTCCCAAGGAGTCCAAGTCTGAACGTTTCCCAGAATGCAGTGAGAATATAGGAAACAGGATTGTAAACTGTGTTATCCCAAGGAAAGGGGCTCCTTGATCAGTGTTGAGGAGCTCTGAAGGGTGGCTTGCATCTCCTTGTACTGTCGCTTACTCTCCCTACTGCTCAGCCCCTTCTGTCTTCCCCCAGCATCAAGGTTATCATACTTGAGGTCGACCAGTTGGCAATTTCACCTATGATTAACTGACATACATAAAGGGGAATAGGGGGTAGATAATGCCAAGAACTTGGGCTATCTTTCTGGAAAACCCAGAGAGCACCCCTGTCCCCTCCCCTCAAAAGCTGGCACTCTCTCCCCTTCTCTGTGGCATCATCAGCGATCAGGAACTTTGGTGGACAAAGTGTCTCCTGAAGGATGTCCTCCTGATGTGGACCCCAATCTCCCTGTCAGAAGGGCTTTGTCCCTTTGATGATGGCTCTGACTGATTCCCTGATCACAACTAGATTTCTATCCATTCTTCATGCCGGATAATTTGAGTGGCCTCACAACCCCACTCTCCACCATCAGGGGCCGGGTCATGAATGTCCACCTTACTACAAGGTGTCTGAGTGGTTCCTAGCACTCTAGACGCGTCTGCTCTTCTATCAGTTAAACTCTATTAAACTCTTGAAGTTAAACTCTTGAAGCCTTGTCTTGCTAGAGAGACTCTCATTTTGTCATGCTCTTGGACTCATCCTTGATCTCAGCCCAGAGAGAGGGCTGGAGCCACTGACGAGCATGGCCTGAGCCATCTCGCTATGTGTTGTCCCTCGGTACCTCTCCAGCTTTCCACGTGATGTCAGAGGCAGATGCATTGCCCGCTCACAGTTACTTCCTTAGGCAAAAATAGACGTATTCCTAGGATACCTTGGGAAATGCATGGGAAAGGGAAGGGAGGGAGGTCACCAGGGCCAAGGCATGCCATTCCTTTCAGCATCCAGTCTGCAGGAGGATCCATCTCTGGGAAGACCGTGTGCAGACACGGACAAGTGTATGAGGATGCCAGAGAGGGAGGAAGGATTCTGTGGCAGACAGGGCAGGGCACGGCACACCAGGATTCAGGTGCCCTCAATTTGGTTCATCAGAATCTTCCTATGCCTTCTGCTTGGCTTTCCTGTGAATGAGTGGAAGAGGCCTGTTCCAAAGGTATTCATCTGGGGGCTCCTTGTTAGCAGATACACAGGTCACAGGTCAACGTGAGGCTCAGAGAAGTCCACTATGACCATGAAGAGAGGTGGCCTAACCTCTTAGATGGAGCCCTGAGACCAGAGGGCCTGCCCTTGGAAGTGGCTTGCCAAGTGGCCTCTGTGGACAGACATTGGCTCTGAGGAGGATTTGGTCTCTCGCTCGTGTAAGCTTTACAAAAAGGAGTACACAAAGCTCCATGAGACTGGGCCCTGTCCTCTCTCTGTACCAGCATAGTTTCCCTGAGGAGGGGTCTCTCTGGCCTGCACCAGCTTCGCTTCATTCTCCCAAGGGCTCTGTTCCAGTATCTGCTCTCTGTTCTGTCCCAGGGCTGATGGGGAGTAGCCTGGGTCAGTGAGCTGAAGACAACAGGAAACTAGACACCCTGAGAACCAGTTTGAGCAGGAGGGGGCAGGCTGCCAGCTTCCTAGAGGCCCTCCTAGAGGATCTGGTTCCCATCCTCCCTGCTCCCCACCCCTAGGGTCTTGCACCTACTCCTGGGAGGAGTCAGGGAAGGTTTAGCCCAGGACACCTGGGAAGTCTGTCACAGGCCTGTGCTCAACATATTCATGGGCAGAAGTTATCCATCACCCAGACAGCTCCATCTTTGAGAACTTGAATGCAGTGTGTCTCAGTCCTCAAGTTTTGAGAATGTGAGTCACTGCCTGAAGAATGAATTAACTCTCCTCTCCCCCTCCTTCTGTGTGTGTGAGTGTTCCCTGGAGGAACTTCTGCTGGTCTTCGGGATCTTGGCACTGAGCACTCTGGTCTTAGCTGGGCTCTTGGCTTCCACCTAGGCCCAGTTCTGACTCCCTTCATCCAGTCAGCGAAGGCTTCAGACAGAGCAGGGTGTCCTCTAGGTACCTTCTTCCTGTCCCTGCATCATCCTTGTTTTAATTTAATTATCTTGTTACTGCAATAAGATACTCAACAAAAGCAGTCAATGCAGGAAGGTTTATTTCAGCTCCCAGTCAAGGGGATACAGTTTATCATGGAGGGGAAGGCATGATGGTATGAACAGAGGTGGCCAGTAACATTGTGTTTACAGTCAGGAAACAAAGGGACCAATGTCATGCCTTGCTTACTTCTCTCCCTTTTGATTCATTCTAGGACCCCAGCCCAAGGAATGGTACCACCCATTTTTAGGGTGGGTCATTCCATCTCAATGAAGCCCATCTAGCTAACTCCTCACAGCCATGGCTAGAGAGTTATTGACATGGTGATTCTCAGTGATATCAGGCTGACAATAAAGGTGAATGGTCATAATTGTCCTCTATGGGGGCTCCACCCTGAACCCCTTGGGTTCCTATAACAAATCCATAAACTGGGTGACTGGTAAAGAACAGACATTCATTGCTCACAGTTCTGGAGTCTGGTCCAAGGTCAAGATGCTGGCAGACACCGTGTCTGGGGATGGTTCTCCTTTTCCTAGACAGTGCCTTCCAGCTGTATCCTTCCACTGTGACGGGCCAGTGTGAACTCTCTGGGGTCTCTTTTCTAAAGATATTAATCCGTTTCTGAGAGTTAATCACTCCCAAAAGGCCCTACCTCCTAATACAACCACGCTGGGAGTTGGGATTTGAACATGCAGACCTTCAGACCACAGCTTCTTTTATGGCTCCTCGAGGCTTCTAGCTCCTTTGGCTCTGCCCATCTTCTCACTCCACAGTGAGACATCTAGGCTTAAATCTCCACCTGTCACTCACTCCAAGGGGTATGTGCTATGCAAATCAGTAAACCTTTCAGACTTGCTGCTGTTAGTGATCTCAGTCCTTAGACCCACCCACTCTCCAGCTGCTGGCTTTTTTGCGTTCCTTGCCTGAGAGGCATGATGCAACCAGTTTCTAGGCGTTTATGGAGCATCTGTCTTGTGTCCCATGTGTACCAGGCGAGCAGCAGGTGAGCCACACACCTGTGGGCTTCCCTGGTCCCAGTTGTTCAGGCCTGACCTGAGCTTCCCATCCCCAGCCCTGCACCTGCATCACTCGGGACCAGCCTCCCCCCCTCCCCCTGTCAGCAGTGCTCCTGGATAAGTCTCAAGAGGTGGCAACTGTCAGCATCTGTTTCCACCATCCTAAGACATACATTTCCCCCCTTCTGATAGCAATTTGTGTCTTATAATTGATGTGTTTATTTAATATGGTGGGTTTTGTTTATTTCCTTACTGAAAATGTTATTTAGTCCATGATGAATCTTGCAGTTGGTGGCATTTTAACCCTGGGGATGGACATATGATAAATGCATAGAATAATCAGGGACATCTGGAAATTATTTTTTAATGAGATGGAATGACTCTAATGGGAAAAAATGTGGGTTGCCTCCTAAAGGGCGGCGGGGGGGGGGGGGACTGGAGATGTCAGGGTTGTTCAGATATCTCTGGCATTGGCTTGTCAAAGACGCCACATTCTCCTGAGTTCCACTGTTGGTTTTGGAAACCAAACCAAGCAGCTGTTTTCATAAAGACTACACGGCATAGGGCTTAGTTAGGGTGTCCCCAGCTTCTATGCACTTTTGTAGAGGTGATGAGGCCCAGGAACTCCCTGGGAATGCCTGGTCCCACAAGAGAAGAGTCCTCTGCAGGCAAAACTTGCATTTAGTGTTATTTGACAAGCGCTTCCTCCGCCGCTCACTCTGGAGAGGGGCATCTGCCAACTAGAATGTGAATCTCCCTGCAAGGAGCAGGAGGGGCTGTGGGATGGGAGGGACAGCGGCTGCTCCTGGCAGCAAGACAGAATCCAGTGGGGCAGAGGTGGAAGACACTGGACGCTGGCCTGATCTGTCCCTGCTCTGCCCTTGTTAAACTCATGGCTCATCCAGGACCTCCTTACTCCTTTCTGTCACTGCCCATTTCAAGCAGGTTTGAGTTCAGTTGGCCCCAGACCCTAACCTCCTCTGTTTCCCCCTCATTTCCTCCCATAACCAGGCAGAAACCCAGGCATTCAATGAGCATCCATCCATACCATATAAGACTTAGGGAAAGTAGAGGAGAAGCTTTAACACCAGGCTATGGTGTGTGGGTTTCACGGGTAGGAAGGAGAGGGCTCCCATTCCATTGGAGGGAAGACCATCTGGGAAAGCCTGGATCTCTGTGGTGTTGGCTTCTTCCTGATAGCTGCACTGTCCACAGGGAAGCCACACACCACAGACTCCACTGACTAGAAGGCATTGGAAGGGCAGAACAACAGCCGACCATGGAGACTTGTATGAAAAGAAGACAGAACAAAGCTCAAAACACTCTTATACTGAATACCTGTTAGGAGACCATTTTAGGTATATTGTTAAATGTTTTTAAAATCAATTGTACCTGTCTCTTTTGATGTGAAAATTTAAAATTACCTGTGTGTTTCTCACATAACTCTGGGCAGAGCTGGCTTTAGTCTCACCTATATCCTTTAAAAACAAAAACAGACAGACAGACAACTCCACTTCTTTCTTTCCAGTGTAGTCTTCTGCTCCTGTACATTCTCAGAGCAGCCTTTTCCTTCTTCTTCAAGCCCTCTTTCCCTCTGTCTTGCTGACTTTCTCCTCCCCTGTTAGCGTGTCTGATGATGGATGGAGGCTTGGGAAGGGGGAACTAGTGTCTGCCCTCTCAGGCTGCAGGTTTTTGGATACCCTGAGCCAGAGTCATATGGCTGAGGGACCTGACTTATCCAGATGTTCATGGGAATTGATGTTTTGGCAAATCTTCTCTGGCAGACTTGGAGTCAAGCAAGAATGGATTTTACTTTCACATCACTTTCCAAATTGCAGGTTACAAAGCTGTGCAGACTGTGCATTGTCTACAAACTTCAACATGAGATAACTTTAGCCAAACAACTGTTGTCTCTACTTTCTCCTTGAGAATCAAATTCCTCAGGGCCAATATCTCTTTTGAGTTGGGCATTTATTCCTGAATTACACACATTACTATGTAAATTTCAAACTAAATTATTAGATTGCTATTTGTTGATTTAAAAATTCCTGACCATTGCTCATGTTCCTCACACTGTTTTTGTTCTAATAATATTCTTGTTCTTATTATTTGCTTTATGGTTAGTATCCATTGTTCATTGTTGAGTCAAGTAGTGTGAAATAATTACACTTGCTTGCATAACTTTTTATCTCCCTGGAGATGATCACTGCCCCTTTATGGCTGCCTAGATTCTTATGGTATTTATGCAAATTCTTACAGAAGTCTCTATCAATGTGTAAAATTCCTTCAAATACTATTTCTGTCCTCCTGTTCCCAGACAACCTTTCAGATTCCACAGCTTGTTTGGGGTCCTGAGCAGCTGTATGCTTGGGAATATCCCACCTCTTCAAAGTATGGCCTACTATTTCATTGTTTTTCTTTCTAAATATGTGTCAGCATCTCTTATAGAAGGAGCAAAGAAGGTTAATGTTTGGACCAGGCATGCCTATAATCCTAGCACTCTGCAGGCAGAGGTAGGAGGATCAGAAGTTCAAGGCCATCCTTGAACTCAGTAAGTTCTAGGTCAGTGGATCTCAACTTTCCAAACACTGTGACCCTTTAGTACAGTTCCCCATGTTGTGGTGATCCCAACCCTAAAATTACTGTTTGTTGTTTATCGTATGCCCTGGTGTGTGGTTCTTGCCACTGCCTGTCTTGTTGGCTGCTGAAACTACCTTTCCTATCTGGAAAAACAGTCTGTCTGGGAAGTATTTTTTAAAAATCCTCCCCTAATCATTCTCTCCTCAGCATCTCCTCCATCTTCTCCCCCATCCTTTCCTCAGCATCTCCTCCATCCTCTCCTCAGCATCTCCCCCATCCTCTTTCCCATCCTCTCCTCAGCATCTCCTCCATCCTCTCCTCAGCATCTCCCCCATCCTCTCCTCAGCATCTCCCCCATCCTCTCCTCAGCATCTCCCCCATCCTCTCCTCAGCATCTCCTCCATCTTCTCCTCAGCATCTCTTCTATCCCCTCCCTTCTTCAGAGTTTGGTCTCATCTGCATCCCAGGGAGTGTCTTCAGCTTGCCTTCCAGCCCTCCTATTGAACTCTAGATTTTACCTTGTGATTTTAATTTCCAAGCGCTCTTCATCTTTGTCATTGTTCCCTTTGAGAGCACTTCCTGTTGTTTCACAGATTTCATATCTTATTTTGAAAAAGATATTGAATTTTTTTTTCTGGTCCTTGCATTATCTCTCTTCTCTTGTTTTTTCGTTCTCTCTTTCTCATATGAAAGTAGGTATGTTCTCTCTCTTCACTTTGTAGAGTTTCCTGATTGTGTCAGAGCAAGTCATGAGATGCTGTTTAGAAACCTAATGCACACATATAGAAATAATTTGACAAGTGGGCTTCAGGGTATATAGACTGGACATTTTATTGGGGGTGTTCTGAACCACAAGCACCCATAGAGCACTTCTGGGACCAGCGACTTTCTTTGAAGAAGCAGCCCCAAGTTTCCAGCCCACCATGCCTGTATAGAATGCAGAGCAATGCCATATAGCTGTTGACAGAGGAAAGTAGGGGTCCCAAAGTTCCATAGATTTCGGGATGGATTTTCGCTGGACCCTGTTTGGCTTTATTAGTACCCCTACCTTCTGTGCCTAGTGTCCCCTCCCCCATGCACTGGGACCTTTCTGGGAGGATGGGAAAGGGAAGGAGCTGTGCATTGTAGCCCAGCTGTCAGACCTAGGATCCTTCTCCCTAGGTTTACAGTTCCATGCTGTCTCCAGCCCGCCTTCCAAAGTAGCTGCTGCCCCCATACTGACGCTTTAGCCTCACAGGGCTTCTGCCCATTGCTTGTGACTCACCCTGACCCTTTGGTAGGTGGTGGGTTTCTGATTTCTCACTTTTGCTAATTTCTCCATCTGCTTTCCAAACTCTGTTGTCTGCGGGTGTCACCTCTCCTGTTCCCTCTGTCCCTATCTTTTTCTTATCCTTTCTCTCTTATCTTAGTGGGGTTGGGGAAGAGGCAGATGTGGATTAAATCTACCAGGTTTTTGTTTGTTTGTGGTTTTTTGAGAGTGGGTTTTTCTGTGTAATAGTCCTGGCTGTCCTGGAACTCGCTTTGTAGATCAGGCTGGCCTCAAACTCAGAGAACCCATACCTCTGCCTCCCAAGTGCTCGGGTTAAAGGTGTGTGCCACCATCACCTGGTTGAATCTACCAGTTTTAACAGGAATTCCTCTGGGAATCTTTATACAGTGTAAAATCTGCTGGCTGCCCCATGGGAGGACTTCTCTAGTGCTGATGCTCTGCTGTCCAACCAGGCATCCACAAAACTTTGTAATTAAGCTCAATTCTATTCACAAACTACTGAAGCCTAAGTTAAATGTTACATGAGTCTAGCTTATACCTGAATTTGTTTGCTTCTAAGTAAATTCTAATCTTACCAGAAGTACATTGGTATTTTTTTTTGACTAAATATTTTTGTTTTACCCCCCCCCCCCTTTTTTTTTGAGACAAGGACACCAGGGCTATGTAGAGAGACCTTGTCTCCCGAGTGCTGGGATTAAAGGCGTGAGCCAATAACCTCAGGCTTGATCGGTATTTTAAAAGGTCAGATTTTCTGTGATCCCTTCCTGCTTAAAACTGCAACACAAAATTTTAGTTGCTTATACTGGAATTAGAACTTGCTCCGGAAAGCCCAGGGCTTGGCTAAGTCGCCCTGAATTTTCTCTGGGTGTACATAAGAAATTGCATGGGAGGAGCCTAATTCAAGAAAACCAGGCTGGGTTTAGAACCTTTAAATACGTGTGCTTATAAAAAGGCTACTTCTCCGTACATGAAAACAAACGCTCTTTCTCTGCTAGCGCACACAGGACCTTTACCTGGGAGCGTTAAAGATGGCGGCACCCATATTAAAACCTGTAGGATCAGCTGTGTTAGGAAGGGCTTGTCTTTCACCAGCTCCGATTGCCCAGGGGTGGGGGACCCCCGCTCAGCTCAGGTGGGAGAGCCCTTTGCAGGTCCTCACGGAGACCTCTTTGTCTTTTGCCTCTACAGGTGCCCCCTTTCAAAGGTCTCAGCATCCTCACGCTACCTCCTGCCGCCACTTCCACCTGGGCCCCCCGCAGCCGCAGCAGCTAGCCCCGGACTTCCCGCTGGCACACCCCGTGCAGTCGCAGCCGGGCCTCAGCGCCCACATGGCCCCGGCCCACCAGCACAGCGGCGCGCTGCACCAGTCGCTGACCCCGCTGCCCACCCTGCAGTTCCAGGACGTCACAGGTCCCTCCTTCCTACCTCAGGCCCTGCACCAGCAATACCTGCTGCAGCAGCAGCTCCTGGAAGCTCAGCACCGCAGGCTTGTCTCGCATCCCAGGTTGGCAGGGGCGGGGCCGAGGAAAGAGGGCGGGGTCGCGGAGGGGCAAGGGTTGCGGCTGGGCTTCTAGCAGCCAAAGTTGGATGCAGTCGCAAGTGGTTCTGCAGGGGATGACTTTTTGCTTCAGTTAGTGGCATTCGTTCAGGACAGAGTCTAGTATGACTCCTCACATCACCCAGGTTAGGGGTCAGCGGCACGATGAATGTTTGTAGCATTCGGGAGGTTTCACTAAAGGTCTCTCAAGTCCTCGCCAGCTCTCATGGTGGCCTGATTTTGTTTTTCCTCAAACCACACCAGGATACCAAAGGGAGCCTCCAAAGGGCCAGCGTCTAGTTGGAGACTGGCGTTGGCGACTGGCTGTACACCCGTGAAACCGAATACAATTAGCAGAGACCAAATGTCCTAATGTCCAAATATCCTACCTGCGCCTCAGCTGTAAAGAAGAAATGGATGCGCACAGCTGGGCGCCTCTCAGTCTTCTGGGTTCCGGGGTTCTTTTCACACTAAAAAGTAACGACTATGAAGAATCTCTGCTTACAGGGATTTATCACACTAAAAAGTAACAACTACGAAGAATCTCTGCTTACAGGGGCTTAGAAATTTTAAAGCATCTATTAATTTATTAAAAATAACAATAGACTCCTCGTGCTAAATTAATAAAACCTTCTCTTTTTAATTTAATTCTTTTATTGAACATAGAATTTTCTTCTCACATAATATATACAGATTATGATATCCTCTCCCCCTGCTCCTCCCAGTTCCTCAGCACCTCCCCTCCCATCAGGATCCATTCCCTTTCTGTCTCTCATTAGAAAACAAACAGGCTTCTAAGGGGTAATAATAAAATAAAATGAAATGAAATAAGATAAAATAGACAAGAAATTAGCAGTCGGAATTAGACGAAACAGACCAACATCAAGAAAAGACACGCACTCGGTAATCCCATAAAAACACGAACCTGGAAGCCATAAATATTTACACAGAGGACCTGGTGCAGAACCCTGCAGGTCCTGTGTGTACTGCATCAGTTTGTGAGTTCATATGAGATTTGATCATGTTGATTTAGAGGGTGTTGTTCTCCTCGCGTCCTCCATCCCCTCTGGCTCTTAAACATTTTCCATCTTTCTTCCTCAGAGTCCCTTGAGCTCTGAGGGGAGGGATTTGATGGAGATGTCCCATTTAGAGCTGTGTGCCCAAGGTCGTGCCTGCACTGTGTCCTAGAAGTTTGGTTATGTTACGTACTTGTTTTCATTCAATTCTAGAAAATCTTTATTTTTCTCCTCCTCCTCTTCCTCCTCCTCCTCCTCTTCCTCTTCTTCCTCTTCTTTTTTCAAGACAGGATTTTACCATGTGTTTCTGGCTGTCCTGACGTGTGGGTGGGGGCACACGTGTGTATGTGTGGGCGTGCGTGCGTGTATGTGTATGTGTGTTTTCCCTCTTTGATTTGCTGAACTGGGGTTATTTATTTATTGTGTTTTCTTGGGTGTGGTTAACCTCTTTAGGTTGGAGTTCTCTTTTTAGCACCTTCTGTAGGTTTGGAGATGTAGATTCATTGCTTGAATTTGGTTTTATCATGGAATGTCTTATTTTGTCCATCTATGGTGACTGAAAGTTTTGCTGGGTGTGGCATCTGGATCTGGGCTGCCCTCTGTGGTCTCTTAGAGTTTATAGAATGTCTGTCCAGGCCCTTCTGGCTTTTAAAGTCCCCATTGAGAAGTCAGGTGTAATTCTAATAGGTCTGTCTTTATATGTTACTTGGTCTTTTTCCCTTGCAGCTTTTAGTTTCCTTTCTTTGTTCTGCATGCTTAGCGTTCTGGTTGTTACGTGTCAAGGGAGTTTTCTTTTCTAGTTCAATCTATTTGGTGTTCTCTAAGCTTCTTGTTCCTGGATAGGCACTTCCTTCTTCACGTTAGGGAAATTTTCATTGATGGCTTTGTTGAAAATATTTTCTGTACCTTTGACTTGGATTTCTTATTCTTCTATTCCTATTGTTCATAGCTTTCATCTTTCAGAGTGTCCCAGATTTCCTGGTTGTTTTGTGCCGGGATTGTTAAAGAGTGAACATTTTCTTTGAGTGAGCTATCCATTTCTTCTGTCAGGTCTTCAGTGCCTGAGATGCTCCCTTCTGTCTCTTGTATTCCGTTCACGAGGCTTGCCTCCGAGGTTCCTGTTCTGTTCCTGAATTTTTCATTTCCAGATTTCCCTCAGTTTGGGATTTATTTATTGATCCTCTTTCCACTGTCAGGTCTTGAATGGTTTATTCCTTTCTTTCCACTGTTTCTGTTTTCATAGAATTTTTTTAAGGGTTTGTCCATTTCTTCCTTAAGGGCCTTTATCGTATCTACAAAGGCTGTTTTAAAGTCTTTGTCTTGTGCTTAAGCTGGGTTAGAAACTTAGGGCTTGCTGTGGTAGGGTTTCTGGCTATTATTGTTTGTGTTTTTATGCTGGTGTCTGGGCATCTGGGTTTGGGAAGATTGAAATTCTAGGTGCTGATGTCTGGTCTCGTCTTTGTTGGGTGCTTTATTCTTTGGTTTCTGTTTCCTCTCTGATTCTTGGGAGAGTGTGGTAACTGTGTGTTGCCTGGTAGGAGATTCTTCTGGGATCCTGACAGCTGTGGCCACTGGGGTTCCAGGCAAAATGTGTTTCTAGGTATTGGGAGCTGACACTTATAAATGGGGATGGACTAACAGGGGTGCTAAGGGGGTCCACAGGAGGGAGGATAGCAGGGTGTTCCATGAGGATCTGGCTAATCCCCTGTGAATGGGACAGAGGGGTGAGGAGAGGCCACAGCAGGTAGTCTGCTACAGAGGTGGGATGAGACTGGGGGATTGGATCTGGAGAAGGAGAGGGAGGTGAAGATCTGCAGTTAGCCTAACTGCTTCCCTGGCTGGAGAGACCTGTGGATTCCCGGGGCTATAAAATATTCTTATGAAAAATGAGCATGTATCAGTTTAGTGAGAAGAACCACTCAAAATGTATTTGTAAGTCTCTGTGACACACAGCTTGGCAGAACTTATCTGTGCCCTCATGTCTGCTTCTGTACTAGATCTTGAAGAGTCCTATGTCACAAAGTTTCCAGAAAGTTCCACTGTTTGCTTGCAAGAGAGTGAAGGGTGAAAAGGAAAATAGGGTTTTTCACTCTCAAGCTACCTAAATGGCCCCAGAGACTCCTAAGGTTCCATGACAGGTATAGGTCCTTAGGCATTTGGGACTAGGTGGCTCCAGAGACTCCTAAGGCTCCATGATAGGTGTAGGTCCTTAGTCATTTGGGACTGGGTGGCTCCAGAGACTCCTAAGGTTCCATGATAGGTATAGGTCCTTAGGCATTTGGGACTGGGTGGCTCCAGAGATTCCTAAGGTTCCATGATAGGTATAGGTCCTTAGGCATTTGGGACTGGGTGGCTGGGGTGGCTGGGGCCGCCAGACAGTGTTGTGAGAAGTTAAGGAGCAAGGCTGCCATGATCTGGTGTGTTCAGGAAAGGCTTCCTGGAGAAGGATGGCACTTCCTTGAAAACTAGGAAGAGTGTGGTGGAGAGACGGATGGTGGGAGCGGATGGAGGATACAGGGGACCAGTTTCTGCTCACCTGGGAAATTCGTTGATGTTAGGGAACTCTAGTTTCTGTGGGGATAGCAGATCACTCAGAGCTCTTGGGAGCTTGCCTGGCCCAGGCAGCCCCTAACACAAAGGCTTCTTTCTTTCTGTACAGGCGGAGTCAGGATCGAGTGTCTGTCCACCCCCACCGCCTCCACCCCAGCTTTGACTTTGGCCACCAACTGCAGACACCTCAGCCCCGGTATCTGGCTGAGGGCACTGACTGGTGAGTGGGTGGTTGGGTGGGATGCTGCAGAGCGCAGGAGGGAGGGAGAGAGATCTCACCAGACCTGGGGGCTTTCGTTTTGTATCACTTTCGAAGGGTATAGGTTAAACCCCAGTCTACTGAGACCTGGTGTCTACTTCAGTCACCTACAGGGTGTGGTTACAGGAAGGAACTCAGTGTAACTGGACACTATCCTGGGCCAATTCTGGTTGATGGTCCTGCCAGAAAGAAGGGAGACAGGATGTGAAATATTTCCCAGGTTCAGTAGAACTACAAACTAGTAGACTCTAGAGGACCGCTTGGGAGGAGAACGCAGAGGTGCCAGGGTGGTCAGGGAAAGCTTTCTGGAGACGATGGTCTGGAAGAATCCACAGAGCTATGGTAAAACTCACCAGCAAGGCCATGCATGGGGTGTGACGTGGGCAGAGGTTAGAGGTAAGGGAAGGACTTAGGAGTGAAAGAGGAAGATGGAGGGTGTTGTGTCTTAGAGACAGGTGACCCCTAGGAAATTTTCCCATGCTTCTGGAGCTTTACAGCCCATTCACCTCCTCAGCTGTCATCTAGGAGAGATCTGGTCTTAACTAGAGTCAGACTAGACCTCCCCAGATAATTTTAAAAGACCTGTAGTTCACTGGGTATTTCTGGATACAGGGCATCCATCATGCCTGCAGTGCAACTCTGAGTAATTGTTGATAAAATTCCTTTCCTGGGGAAATGGGACAGTGTCTATGCGCTCCCTTCAAGGTCCAAATGACAAATCAAAAGTTGTATTTCACCAAAGTTTCCCCTTGAGAACCAGTGAACTTATTGGGCTTCCTTTTAGGGGCAGGGAGATGCTTACAGGAGCATGGGGAACCCCCAAGGCAGCCTCACTGGACAGTTTAGTGGTCCTCTCCATCCCTCCTTCTCTGAGGGGATGTCAGCAGTCCCCAGGCCCTGTCCTGATTGATGCCAAGCAGGAAGTGGTGGCAGTTTTGTTCAGAGGACAGTGATATACTGCGGTAGTTCACTCAAAAGAGGGATGCACATATTGACATATATGTGCCCATCTACACATATGCTTATCTATCTATCTATCTATCTATCTATCTATCTATCTATCTATCTATCTATCTATCTATCTATCTATGTGTGTGTACTTATGTGCACCTAAAGAGTCACAGAAAGAAACAGATAGGCTGTAATGGTGGCTTTTGGGGGAATGGAGGTGAAGCAGATGCTGGAATTCTTTGTTTTCTTTTAGATAAAGAATACAAGAAGGGGTGGGTAGAATATTCCTCCATGGAAAGAGAGCGACGACATGCCAGTGTGTCTTCTTCCACACGTGGGGCCGGGAAAGCTGGTTAGGTCAGGACGGCTTTGACAGCCCCTTCCATTATAGCTGGGACTGATTTCACTGTTTCCCATGCTTCTGGGCGCCAGAAAGAGTGTTGTGAGCATGCTCTGTTGGCTGCCATCTTCAGCATTCTCAGGTACTCCCCGCTAAGCTGAACAATCTCTCTTAAAAGACAGATCGCATTACTGCCAACTTCCGCCCAGCCTTTTTCCCAATTAGCAGATTCAAATGAGGAAAGTTTAATTGCAGTCTGGATTCAGTTCTGTCCCTCAGCAGTAAACGGAGCCCCCAGAACCCTGTCCACAGCTGAGCGATTTGAACACAAACACCGGGTCTGACACGGTGTGGGGCGTGTCACAGGCGGGGTCCACAGTGGGACGTCACCCTTGGGAGGAGTCAGGAGCAGTGCGGAGCATCATCCCTGTCCTTAGCTGGTTTATGCATCCAACCCGCATCCTCTTTCTCTTGTCAACCTCTCTGCATTCCCTGCTGCTCTGAGAAACATTAAGAATAAGGATCTGGGAGGCTGGTGAGCCTGATCCACATTCCACAGTCCTGTGTGGACCCACCCCTGAGCTCATTCTGCTGGTCCTGTCCCCACTGGGGCAGCAGATTTTCCTCCCTGCAAGGAGCTCTGCTTCAGCAAGGGTGGACCCAATGGTGAGAAGGCTTTTTTCCCCCTTTGTTTTTGTCCATCACTCATGCTAACTGTATCTCTATTCTCTTCTATGGAGCTGCCTTATCTTCCAGGAGACAGCGAGTAATTGGGTGACAGGAGATGCATTGTAGGGAAAGATCTTCTAACCCTCTGCAGGGACCTCCTGGAAGGTTGTCACAACAGCCGCCACCTACCCAGTCCTTTCCTTTAGTACCATCAGAAGTCACCGAATTCCGCCCTGGGTCATTCTGAGGATTTGGCCTCAGGTCTGGGCCAGCCCCAAGTTTAAGGCTATCCTGGTCTTACTTTGTGATATCATACCCTTCCCAGTCAATTCTTCAAGTAGATATCCTGGCCTAAGAGTGAGTGAGAGCATCAGGCCTTGGGAGATGATTCTCAAGTAGCCCCCTTCTCCATCTCTGTCTGAAACTTGACCCTGAACTTGAGCCACAGCCCAGGGTCTCCATCCTTGTCATGGGTCCGCTCTGGGTCACAGCTCTGTGCTGGTTTATGCAATATCTGAATGCAGATGCTGTATAGAGTCTGTCCAGTGGCTCACAGTGAAGGAAAAATGCAATCTCTGCTACCTTAAAACATGACGGGAAGCAGGATGCCTTTCTTTCTCTCTCTCTCTCTCTCTCTCTCTCTCTCTCTCTCTCTCTCTCTCTCTCTCTCTCGCTCTCGCTCTCTCTCTCTCTCTCTCTCTCTCTCTCTGTGTGTGTGTGTGTGTGTGTGTTGGGGAGGGTGAAAACTAGATTGCTCCTCCTGTTGAGTTCCCATTATTTAGTTTTTGCTGTTACATTCTGACCACTCTGAAGTCACTTCAGGTGATCCTCAAAAGTGGACCAATGGCAGCTCATGCCTGCAATCCTAACATTTTGAAGGCAGAGGCAGGAGGATTGTAAGTTCACTTCTGGCCTGGGCTACAGAGTAAGGCTCTGTCTTAAGAAACCATTTTAAAAGTTCCTACCTAGTTCTCTCTGTCTCTCCCTCCCTCTCCCTTTCTCCCTCACTTTGTCCTTCACTTTCCCTCTCTCTCCCTCTCTTGTTTCTTAGCAGAAACACTTTGGGAATACCAGAAAATACTCTGGTATGGCTTCCTGTCCTTCTGTGATGTTGGCAGCAATTGATGACCTCTGTCTGGGTCTTTATCTATTTGAAGGATGCAAAATGGTGTCAGATAATTTAATAATTTCTTGTTCATATGCTTGCTGGAAAGCTTCATATGAGAAATGACCCTCATCAGCCCTTTGGTTACCCTGAAGTACCTTAGTCAGGGAAAGGGCAAGTCAGACGCTTGGGTCTTCTCTTTGTTTACTCGGCTGCTGGGTTAGGAGCTGGTCCCTTGGCATCCTTCAGAGAGGATCTTTTGTTCAGCATCATCTCAGCCCACATTTAATGTCTTTCATGGGCTTCACTATCTTTTTTGCAGTTAGTTACTGACATGCACATTATCCAAACCTGGCTGCTGCAAGCCTCTTCTGGAAAATTCCTTCTGCCGTGACCCTGGTGCACATTAATAGCGTTCCTGCCTTTGGTTATGGCAGAATGTTCCAGTTTCTCCTCTTGCATGGTCTCCACAGACCCCAAATGAGCTCCGTTTCTTGTTAGCCACCGGTTCCTCTGTTTCTTTATGAGGATCTAAGTTCTTACTGCCATCATTTTCTTCTGTCTGCAGATCTTGCTTACTATTTTTTGTGGAGCTGGTCCATCAGCACCCATACCTCCTTCCAGCCTTTGCTCGTCCAACAAAGCTTTGCTTCATCTTCATTTTTACTGGATGCAGCCTTCATGCTTGATATTATCTTTTTGATTTCTTCTTATTTCTGTCAATTCTTTCTCTTCTGGCTGCTTCTGTGATAATTTGTACCCTTCTCTATCCAAGGGGCCTTTTTCTTTAATCTCAGGTTGGCTTTAAACTTTTTATTATTTTTAAAATGTTATTGTTATGTACGTTGAGTTATTTTCTTTATGTTACACTGTTGAAATTTGTTTATCATTTTGAGCCTGTAGGTTTACAGTTTCCATTGAATTTGGAAATGTTTTAGTGAAACTCATGTTTAAATGAAGTGAGTTTTTCGAAACTTTTAGGAAGTGACAGGGTGGACTGGGATTCATTTCTAGCCTGTAGGGTAAGCAGTCGAGGGGAGTCACTCACCTGAGGTTTTATCGAGTGGGGAAAATATGGTCACTGCCCGTCCTCAATCTGGTCCTGGCTTCCTTTGCTCAGTACCCCTGACCTATTCCATTTGGACTCTTCCGTGGGAGCGAGCCTTGGGCTTGGTTCTTAGAGAATGGTTCTTAAGGTTCTGGGCTGTTCCAGGTGCCTCGGGTCTTAGATGCGGGTCCGAGGAGGGGGTAGGGTGGAGGGAGACATGGAAATGGCTCGTTGTGGGTAGGCAGCTTGTAGGAAGATTAATCAATGCCATTTTCTTCCACTCTGAAGGGCAGAGTCGGTAGCATGAGTTCCGACTTAGCCCCAAGGTGGTGTGGGAGACCTCTTCTGAAATGGGTTGGTGCCTCCCCGACCTTGTAGCTCAGGAGGCTGTGTCCCCACAGGGATCTCAGTGTGGACGCTGGCCTGAGTCCTGCCCAGTTCCAGGTGCGGCCCATCCCGCAGCAGTATCAGCATTACCTAGCCGCTCCTCGAATGCACCACTTCCCCAGAAACTCTTCCTCCACACAGATGGTGAGTGATAGAGTCCTGGGGGCGCCCGGGGGGGGGGGGGGTGGAGGCGGGGCGGGGGCGGGGTATAAAAGTCTTCACTGCCTCCTGCATGCTAGCGCTGAGGTGAGGCCGTGGCTCTCCTCTCCGGTGCTCAGGGTCCTCCGAGTCCCGGCTCCTAGGCAGACCAGTAGCTGCCCTCCACTCTCAGCCCCAGTTCTTATTCCGGCTTGAGGAAGATGAGACAGAGCAAGTCCAAATGCCAGCCCTGCTGAGGGGTGTCAGGTAGAAGAGGCAGCGCTGCAGGCTGTAGTCTTTGGGGGAAATGCCCAGTGCTGAAAGACTCTGCCCTGGGGCTGGGGAGATGGCTCAGTCAGTAAAAAACGCTTGCTGTACAAGCATGAGACTTTAGTTTGATTCCCAGCACCCACACCAAAAGCCAGGCGTGGTGGTGTGTGCCTGTAACATCAGAGCTGGGGAAGTGGAGGCCAGGAGATCCCCCGGGGGCTCTGGCTTGCCAGCTTGGCCTTATCAGTGAGCCCCTGGTGCTTCTGAGCACCTCAGTCTCACAAAATGAAGAGGGCAGCTCCTGAGGGACAATACCTGAAGCTGACCTTAGGCCTACACACACACACACACACACACACACACACACACACACACACTCCTCTCTCTCTGTGTTGACAGAGGTTTCTGTCCCTCCTGGTACCTCAGCTGTTCAACCCCAAAGAAACACACAGAGGTCTACATTAATTATAAACTGGTTGGCCTATTAGCTCAGGCTTCTTATTAACTAATTCTTACATCCTGCATTAACCCATAATTGTCTGTGTTATCCATGTGGCTTGGTATGGTTCATCAGTGAGGCGCTAGCATCTTGCTTAATCTGTGATGACTATAGACTGAGTCTTTTCTCTTCCCAGAATTCTGTTCTGGTTGCCATGCCTATACTTCCTGCTTGGCTACTGACCAGTCAGCGTTTTATTAAAATACAAGTGACGAATCTTTACAAAGCACAGGACCACTGCCCCACAGCATCCCTGGGCGTGACTACGCTTTTTGTGTGTGTGTGAGAGGAGAGAGATGGAATGTAGACACCACACGTGTCTCTCACAGGGCTGAGAGAGTGTCACAATAGATCCTAGAAGGACCTCCCCACAGACCTAGGACACCCGCTTCCCAGGAGCAGCCCTCTTGGGGCTATAGAACCCAGAATGTGCCAGAAAACTCAGGTTGGGTTTGAGGCTGCCAGTGACACATAATACCAAGAGAAACTCTTGTTGCTGTCCCCAAATAGAATTCTCCCTTCTCAACCCTTGTTTCTGTCACCTAGCCACCCCGTGACTTGGGAAAGGAGCACTTACTACACACTAGACACAATTATAAACACCTCATATAACTAATCTTACTTCCTCCTGCCAGTACCCTGTGCAGCCAGCCATGATGTCCATTTTGCACACTGGTAAACTGAGGCCTAGAGAGATGAAGTAATTGGTTCCATTGTATGCAGTGGAAACCTTGATGGCAGCTGGTCTGTCACCTCGCCAGGGTTATGGAAGGCTGAATAAAACAGATCAGCAACTTTGGGGCTAGAGTCTGTATTTAAAAGACTAATATTTTGTTCCTCATGGGTTTCTAAAAATTTATTTTTACATATTTATTTTTATTGCATTACAATACTGTTTACCTTGGTTACTGATCTTTTCGGCCCTGGAGATGACCCATAGCCATCCTGTTGCTCTTGAAGATAGTAGAGGAGGCTCCGCCACCCAGTTGCCTGGGCCTGAGCCTTGACTCTGTCACTTGCTTGAGTGACATGAGCTGATTATTTAATCTCCTGGTGCTGTCTTCATCCCCTCAGTAGAAGGGGGATTTGTAATTGTCCCTGCAGGTTCCATCAGGTGAGGTCACAGGAAGCACGCAGAATACTACTGTTGCTCAGTCAGGGTCAGCGGCACCGTATTGATGGGCATCAGAGTCTGTGCACAAGCTTGGCTCTTCATGAACAGGGTAGAAAACAAGATCAGGAGGGGCAGCCCTGCTGGGCAGTAGGTCTGGGTGTGCTCTCTGGTGGCTGAGGGAGGAGGGGTTGCCTCTCAAGCCCAGGAGAAGCCTGGAACGTTAGTCACTCTCTCCAAACTGTTTTCTCCCTGTCAGGTTGTCCATGAAATTCGAAACTACCCTTACCCACAGCTTCACTTCCTCGCGCTCCAGGGACTAAATCCTAGTCGGCACACCTCTGCTGTTCGGGAGAGCTACGAGGTATGTTGCTTTATACGGCGGCACCGCGGCACCGACTGGATGGCGAGCTATCGTTCACACACCATTCTCTCTGCCTGTCTGTACCAGTGGGTAGATGCCGATGGTGGTGGGGAGTCCCGGGATTGAAAGTAAGAGAGAACAGGGGCATGAAAAGAAATCGCAGCTTCCCACACTGCACCAGCGCTTCCGGCTGTGGCGTGCCTGCTTCCTGCACGTGAATTCTTTGCTCATTCCTCTCGCGTGTGTTTATGTCTATCCGTACACGTCGATCACACGTTTGTGTTTCCCTTTCTACAGGAGCTGCTGCAGCTCGAGGACAGGTTAGGAAACGTGACCCGAGGAGCCGTACAAAACACCATTGAGAGGTTCACCTTCCCCCACAAGTACAAGAAGGTGAGGCTGCTTAGACTGTCTGCACAGTCAGGGGCTGAGAAGGGAGTCATTAGTGTGTCTGCTTGAACCAGCCTGGCTATCTGCAGGGGACACAATCCAAAGCCCAGAAGCCTTTGCTCTGTTTGAATGGCTCCTCAGGATTTTCTCATAGGCTCATAGCAAATGTGGTCAGGAGGGAAGATGGGACTCTACACAGAGAAGGGAGAAAGGCTGAGTGTGCAAATGTTGGCTTGAGTGGTTACGTGCGTATTTATGCATGTGTAGCCGTACAGACACATCAGTGTTTGTGCACCAGTCTGGTGAGCAAAGGGATCCTACACACACGGCTAATAGAAAATACCTTAGAAAAAATTCAAAGCCCTATTGCATAAGAACAAAGGGATAAAGGAGGCCTCTAAACAGTGTGGGATTGGGCTCTTCTGGGGACGTTTGAAAGTTTCAAAACTGTAGAATGTACCCACTGACCTTAGAAGTAGAATCTGTAGGGCTGGTACCCAGAAATACGAGCTTTTAAAGTATTATTTTAATTAAAAGAAATGAAAACATGGAAGAAGCCAAAGTGTTCTTTAATAAGTAGACAAGTAAACATCCATAATGGGTTATTGTTTTATAATGAAAAGAAATAATTCATTAGCCATGAAGAACTGTGGAAGAAGCTTGAATATACACTAAAAACTGAAAGAAGACAGCACACAGCTGTAAACTGTGCTGCAAACTATATGACGTTCTGGAAATGATACAACAGAAAGAATAAAAAGAAAAAAGATAAGGGATTGCCACTGCAGAGGGAAGGCACAGGCAAAGTGCCAGGATTTTGTTAGTGCAGCAAATTATTGTGTATGGCATCGTTATTTAAACAGGTGACACAATGCATTTATCAAAACTACAGGCAAGATCTATCTCTGAGTCAGAAACTTGCTCATCACTATGACAAACTCCCCAAGAAAGCATCCTCCCCGAGGGAAGATTCTTTTGGGTTCAGAGTTTGAGAAGTCTGTTCGTGGTTTCTTGTCTCTGGTTCTGGGACTGTGGCAAGGCCTGGTAGATAGGAAAGAGAGTGGGTGAAATGCTGGGAAGGAGGTCTACTCTTCCCGGGAACGTGCACAGTGACATACTTCCTCAACCAGGTCGTACCTCCTAGTTCCCACCACCTATAATGTCATCAAATTAGGAATGCAACAGTGGATTAATCAATTAATAAAACCAATGCCCCGACAACACTTTCCAAAGCCATCAGTGTGCAGCCAAACCTGTAACATTTCAGCTCCAACCCTTAACTCATGGAAACTAATGGGGCTTGAGCTAATAATGGCCAGTATTGTTTCATCACTTGTCCCAAGTTTACCATGTAATATGAGATATTCACATAAGGAGATGCTGTGAGGCGGGGCTACATCCTGCTTGTGACTTGGGTCCTAGAACCCTGGCTAGGGGCAGTGACGGAATGAAAAAACTCAGACACACATACAATGAAGCTGGGTTCAGGTAGGATTCTCTAACGTGACCACTGCAGCCCGGAACCTCAGCATGGCTGGTAGTCTCTGTAGGTGAGCTGGATGCAAACATCCAGGCAGAGGAAACTGAAGTTGCTAGTCTGCACGTCTTGATGAAATGTATGTAAACACTTAGACTTTCAAGAGAAGCTTTGCCATTTCTTTTGAGACCCAGCCTTATGGGTAACAGATTTGCCAGTTGTCCCACGAGTCTGGGACTTGGGCATCCTTGACATGACCATGCACATGTCAAAATACACACTCAACAAGGATTACATCACTCATTGCAGCACACAACGCCCGTCTGTGCTCTTTGTGCTACAATACAGTTCGTGAGCTTTGGGCAAGGGGCTGGAGGTTGAGAAAACACAAACACACACAGAGACAGACAGACACATGGATGTCTAATCACTGGTACAAAGCCCTTTATTTCATAGCACCATGGAGGCTTAAATACTCAGCAGTCAAGTGGGCCAACAGGTGAAAACCCCATCCTCTGATCCTCTAGGCAAGGCACAGCTTTTAGTAACTCCAATCAGAAGGCTCGAGCAGGGAAGAATAGCTGAAGGCCAGGACTCCAATTGGTCCCAACAACTCAGGACTTCCTTTGCTCCCTATAGTGGAAGTTGAAAATACATTATTGTTGCTTAGTTTTTGTGTAACCTTGAATCACTATACCAAAAAAGTTAATGTCGAATGAAAATTAAACAAATTTAGAGAAAATAAGGACAGGCCAAGGTTCATCGTGGTCCACCCAGAGACCTTCATTCACTCTCTTGATACCCAACACGGCAGTCGTTGAAATCACTTGGGACTTGTAATATGAGCGGCAGGGCTGCGTCCCGGGCACCCAGCCGCCCGCATGGCTAGCTTATGCCCCGAAATAATTACACGGAGACTGTATTCTTTTAAACACTGCTTGGCCCATTAGCTCTAGCCTCTTACTGACTAGCTCTCATATCTAGATTAACCCATTTCTAATAATCTGTGTAGCACCATGAGCTGGCTTACCAGGAAAGATCTTAACCTGCGTCTGTCTGGAGTGGGAGAATCATGGCGACTCCTGACTCGGCTTCTTTCTCCCAGCATTCTGTTCTGTTTACTCCACCCACCTAAGGGTTGGCCTATCAAATGGGCCTAGGCAGTTTCTTTATTAATTAACCAATGAAAGCAACAGATTAATACAAGACCCACCTCCATCAGGGACTAAAGTCAGCCAGTTTTGAGTTTCACTTCTTCTGAGCATGGCTGTGTGGGTGTGGACAGTGGCCCATTCCTTCTGTTTTCAACACGGCTGCTTCAGGACACAGTGGGATGGTGCAGCTTCATACATAGGTCCAGGTGCCTGGTGTGAAGGAACAGCCAACGGTGAGCCACTGTTCCCAGTTCCTGCCTGTGTGCCGGGTGTCAGTATCAAAGAGCACGAATCAGCAAACAGTGTCCCCACCACGTTTGTTACTTCTGTTGTCATAATAAAATATCATGACCAAGTCAACTCATAAGAGAAAGTGTTTAATTGGGCTTACAGTTTCAGGAGGTTGGAGACCCCATTGGCAGAACAAAGGCATGGCAGAAAGAACCTCTGAGAGCTCACATCTTGATCCAAAAAGAATGGCACAGGTCTTTTGAAATCTTAAAAGTCTGCCTCCAGTGACGTATGTCATCCGACAAAGCCACACCTCCTAATCCATCCCAAACAATTCCACTAACTGGGGACCATATAAATATATCAGCTCAGGGAGCTGAATCAGTGAGAAAAAATAGGAGGAGTAAAACTCAAGGCAGAATCAAGAGAAAAATATTGTAGAGAAGGAATAGGAAGAATTAAGGTAAGACAACTTTAATAAACTTTAGGATCCAAATCAATGTTAAAACAGTTTTTAAATTTTTAACAGAGACTAAAATAATATAAAGTAAAAAGTGTATTTTAACTAATAATAAAAATAGAATATATAGACATTAAAAATAGAACCATATGAAAGAAATAAGAATAGGAAGAGGAATGAAAGCAGAGTATAAAATAATCAAGGTTAAGTCAGGAATGGTAGGTAGGGCACACCTTTAATTCCAGAACTTTGGAGGTAGAGGCAGGGGATCTCTGTGTTACAGGACAGTCAATGCTATACAGTAAGACCCTGTTTTGAAAAGCAAAAAAACAAAAACAAAACAAAAACCAAGATTATCAAAGTTAAAAAGAAATGCTGATGAAATAAGAAGGTAGATGAGTAGTGAATATTAAATAAATGCTGAAAAATGTTGAAGTTAAAATCAAAGTTGCACCAGGCTTTCTTTTGGGCCACAAGCAGCTCCAAAATGACAACACTTACCCTTAAAATTAGTTACGAATGCTTGGCCCTAACTTGTGCTTGTTCCTGCTAACTCTTATAACTTCACCCACTTCTCTTTGTCTACATTTTGCCTTTCTTTCTTTCTTTCTTTCTTTCTTTCTTTCTTTCTTTCTTTCTTTCTTTCTTTCTTTCTTTCTTTCTTCCTGTATATCTTACTTTCCTGCTGTCTCCACATCTGGCTGGAAGCTGCCTGGCTTTTGGCCCCAGGATGTGCCTCTCTTTCTCCTCTTTTCTCTTCATTATTCTTCTCTTCTTCCAAGCCTAGATTTCTCCTCCTACTTATTCTCTTGCTGGTCACCCTGCCAATCCCTATCCTGCCTTACTACTGGCCGTTCCTCTTTTTATTAGCCCAATCAGGTGCATTTGGCAGCAACACATCTTTACATAATTGTTAAACAAATGCAGCATAAATAAATGAAACACACCCTTACATCATTAACAAAGGAAGCAGAAACAAATGTAGTACACCTTTACACAAAGTAATAATCCACAGCAGAAATAAGTGTAGCACATCTTTGCCTAGTTAAAATAATATTCCACATCACAAAGTTCTGGAGACAATGGAGAAAAAGAAAGATTTAAGAGATTAAATATTGAGGCTAAGAAATGCGCTGTGAAAGGAGAGAAGGAAGGATTAGAAATAGCTAAACAAGACAGTGCTGAACTGAAGTTATGACACAAAAAGGAAATCATAAAAATGGTGGCTAAAAGCAATAGAAACGAGGCATATGGCTGGGGCTTAACGCTGTTTGGTTGGACATTTCTTTTCTAGTGGAGCCAGTCCTGCCACAAAGACTGTTGACCTTCAGCAGGCAGATGGTCAGGACTCTATTTTTTTTTTGTTTGTTTGTTTGTTTTTTCTTGCTGATTTTTTTTATTAATTAATTAATTTAATTATTAAAGATTTCTGCCTCTTCCCCGCCACCACCTCCCATTCCCTCCCCCTCCCCCAATCAAGTCTTCCTTCCTCCTCAGCCCAAAGAGCAAGCAGGTTTCTCTGCCCTGTGGGAGGTCCAAGGACCACCCACCTCCGTCCAGGTCTATTAAGGTGAGCATCCAAACTACCTGGGCTTCCACAAAGCCATTACATGCAATAGGATCAAGACCCCATTGCCATTGTTCTTCAGTTCTCAGTAGTCCTCATTGTCCATTATGTTCAGCGAGACCGGTTTTGTCCCATGCTTTTTCAGTCCCCGGCCAGCTGGCCTTGGTGAGTTCCCGATAGATCATCCCCATTGCCTCAGTGTGTGGGTGCACCCCTCGCCGTCCTGAGTTCCTTGCTCGTGCTCACTCTCCTTCTGCTCCTCCTTTGGATCGTGAGACTTCAGTCCAGTGCTCCAATGTTGGTCTCTGTCTCTGTCTTCTTTCATCGCCTGATGAAGGTTAATATTCAGGGGGATGCTTATATGTTTTTCTTTGGGTTCACCTTCTTATTTAGCTTCTCTAGAGTCACGAATTATAGTCTCAATGTCCTTTATTTATGGCTAGAAACCAAATATGAGTGAGTACATCCCATGTTCCTCTTTTTGGGTCTGGCTTACCTCACTCAGGATAGTGTTTTCAATTTCCGTCCATTTGTATGCAAAATTCAAGAAGTCATTGTTTTTTACTGCTGAGTAGTACTCTAATATGTATATATTCCATACTTTCTTCATCCATTCTTCCATTGAAGGACATCTAGGTTGTTTCCAGGTTCTGGCAATTACAAACAATGCTGCTATGAACATAGTTGAGCATATAGTTTTGTTGTATGTTTGGGCATCTCTTGGGTATATTCCCAATAGTGGTATTGCTGGGTCAAGAGGTAGGTTGAACCCGACTTTCCTGAGAAACCGCCACACTGCTTTCCAAAGTGGTTGCACAAGTTTGCATTCCTACCAGCAATGGATGAGAGTGCCCCTTTCTCCACAACCTCTCCAGCAGAGGCTATCATTGGTGTTTTTGATTTTAGCCATTCTGACCGGTGTAAGATGGTATCTTAATGTTGTCTTGATTTGCATTTCCCTGATTGCTAAGGAAGTTGAGCATGATCTTAAGTGACTTTTGGCCATTTGAACTTCTTCTGTTGAAAAGTCTCTGTTCAGCTCAGTGCCCCATTTTATAATTGGATTGATTAACCTTTTACGGTCTAATTTCTTGAGTTCTTTGTATATTTTGGATATCAGACCTTTGTCAGTTGCGGGGTTGGTGAAGATCTTCTCCCAGTCAGTGGGTTGCCTTTCTGTCTTAGTGACAGTGGGTCAGGACTCTATTAATACTAAAAATAATGCATGGCCAACATGTAGGACAATGGCTACTGCTTGGTTTTCTGGATAAAGGGGACCTTGCAGCAGCCTGGCATCACTTGCAGCTGGGACACAGGGCACATGAGCGGGTGCAGCCAGTGGAAGCAATAGGCTTCCTTGTGTGTTCTAACCAGGGCGGGACAACCCCAGATGAAATCAGAGTAGGGAGCTTTTGAGCTTTCAACTAGGGAGGTAGTCTTGACATGTACCCAATGTCACTCTCTGGTCTTCATCTGTGACTCCATGTGTCTCTTTGCAAAATGACTTTGCAGTTTGCTTGCCTCTGGAGGGAGGCCAGATTGGATGACTTTCTGTCCGTGGTTACTCTCATCCTTACAATCAGACATCTGCAGCATGGGGCATAGGGACGTGGAAGGCAGACAGATTTAATTCGATGGTTACATTTTTCCTTCCCCAGAATATTTATATATTTATTAAGCAGCAATGATATGCCTTGTACATGGCCACAGGTGCCACTTGAAAACTTTCTGCAGAGTGCTTAACTGTTGTCAAATAATTACCGTAGCATCAGGGATAGAAAGGTGTATATCGGGAAGTATGAACAGCAGCTGCGTGGTGTTTAACCTCGTACTAGAGCTATCACTTAGTAGCTTAAGGGAACTTTCTGTCTAGGGAGAGAAGCACAACTATAGAAAACAGTTTAGAACCACGTGGTACAAATTAAAGGGGTTAATGGTGGTGGAGAAATTTTGTGTTCATATAATAATGAGAGCATAGATGAATGGACATTAGTGGAAAGAATGAATGAGGAATGTGTGTATGAATGAATGAATGAATGAATGACGCATTCTGACTTAGAGGCAGGGGCACATGTTGGACAGGGTGTGAGAGGGAGTGGACAATGTGAGGGAGACAGGGGAAGCCAAAATTCACAGGCTGTAGCTCTGCACAGGGCAGAATGACTAGGAGCCTAGCTCCTTTGCAAACCCTGAGGCCCCTTGACAGTGTCTAGGACAGCCACCAGCAGTCTACCCACCTCTTCCTCTCTTGCTTTTAACTTCCCTGCATCAGCAAGAGTGAGGAGATAGCAGTGAGCTAAGGAAGAGGCTACCAGTGTGGGAGGAGCCTGTGGGTGAAAGCCAATGGTCAGCAAGAGCTGGTATCATCAAGTAACTAAAATGAATATTCTTTTTTTTTTTTCTTTCCTCTACTCACAGCGAAGACCCCAGGACAGCAAGGGCAAGAAAGACGAAGGGGAGGAGTCAGACACAGATGAGAAATGCACGATCTGTCTGTCTATGTTGGAGGATGGAGAAGACGTGAGGTAAGAGGCCACTGCCACAAAGTTTCATGGTTGCACTAGTAAAGCTGAGGGCGAAATAGTATAGAGGTGGTGACCACGAACATGGGGGCGTGGCCACAATGTGCTATCGGCTCTGAGGGGTCTAAGCCAACGCCAAGGCCTTTATGGAAGAAGGGCTTTGAGAGTTACTTGCAGCCATGGTTTCTCATCTCCTGGGTCTGGGTTTATCCAGAAAACCAACTCTCCTCTTTTCCAGACGCCTACCTTGTATGCATCTCTTCCACCAACTGTGTGTGGACCAGTGGCTCGCCATGAGCAAGAAATGCCCCATCTGCCGAGTGGACATTGAGACACAACTGGGAGCCGACAGCTGAGGGAGGAAGCTAGCCAGTGGACGCCCTGTTTCCTTCACCAGGCCCCGCCCCCTCGCCCCCCACGGCCATAGCCCTTGCAGCCAAACTTTGCCTTCTGAGCCATTTGACGTAGAGAAGAAGCCTGCAAGCACATTTGGTGGAAAGAGGAGTTGGTATCAGTGTCTGAGGGAGAGTAAGGGGTGGGGGGGACCCACCCGGGGGACCCACCCATCCAGAATGGTGACTGCCTCATCGCCTTGCTGCGCAGGGGGAGGGAGCTGGCCGTGCCCAGAGCAGGGGCGGGAAGCGGGGGGCCCAGCTGCTGAGAACTAGAAGTGATCTCGAGGGTACTAGCTGGTGACCGGCCCCTCAATCCTGTCCTTTGAAGGATTGTGTATATACCTCTTGACCACGTAGAAACCATGTAGGGGTCTCTAGCTATTCTGTGGATGGCAGCCAGAGCATGTTAGCTTAAGAAAAATGTCGTGTGTGGTGCTCTCGTCATCTGTGGTGGACATGTCGCTATTACTGAACTTGCACCAAATATTTCTCATTGAGTTTCTTGTTTTGGTGCCTGACCGAACCAACCAACCAACGACAGCCCCAATCTTCCCGTCTTTATGAGCAAAAAGGAAAAAAAAAAAGGAATCAAAGGTTAAAAAAAAAAAGAAAGAAAAAGAAAAAAGCCAAATCCTGTTTACGGTGAAAAAGGATGAAAATTTTTCACCCAGGTTGGGAGGCGGGAGGGGGTTCTCGTTTGTTGTTTTTTTTTTTGTTGTTGTTGTTATTGTTTTTTTTTGTTTGTTTGTTTCCTTGGGCTTTGTTTTTCTCATGTTTACAGTGCACGGAGTGTGGCAGGGGCATCTGAGAAGGGGGTAGGGCTTAAAAGGAACAGATGGGGTCTCTGGGTTTCTGAGGCTTTTGGGGAAGGTGAGGAGGGCAGAACCCTCGCCGGTGAAGGGGGCCCATATAAAGGTGAGCTCCCCAGTCCTGGGGCCCATTTGCTTGGCCCCAGCTGTCTTCCTAGGTTCCACACTGAACCAGGGAAGACTCTGTCTCCAGCCACAGTGGTCCTATGTTCCTGGGAGCTAGCAGCCCCCTCTGCACTCCAGTTCCTAACTTTATCCTGAGCTCTCATCTTGCCATAAAGAGGCAATGTAGCCACTGCTTCCCTATGCAAACAATCAACCAGATGATGCAGATGAAATAGTATTGGCAGTGTACACTTGGCCTTGGCCAACGTGCTCTCCGCTAGCACTCAGGGCTGAAGCCAAGTCCCTAAATTTGGGAGTAACTTGAGCATCCTTCAGGATCCTGTCTGATCAGCCCCTCAGAGATGGCCCTTGCTATGAGACCACTTGCCTGGGCTGGGAGGCCCGTGTCCCTAGCCTCTTGATCCTTTGATTCATCTGTAATCTTGGGAAAGTCCCTTTCTTTCTCTGTGCCTCAGTTCCAGTGGGGAGAGACAACCTTGTGTCCCCATGTCCCCCATTCCTTCTACTTCACCCAGATCTGAGAATTGGCGCTATCCAGCGTCTGTGTGCGCCCTGCTCTCTCATGGCGGTCTCAGAGGGCTTAGTGATGGGTGTGGACGAAGAGATGGGAAGATCTGATGGGAAGATAGGGAAGATGTAGTGATGCTGTATGACAGTGTGCTCTCTGTACTGCTCCATAATTTTTCAGAGAGATGACAGAATATTGGAAGTGAGAAACATTCTGATAATTCTAACCCAAGTGTAGCTCTTAATCACGTGTAAAAAAAAACGCCAGGGCACCTGGCATGCTGTGACCTTCCTTTGCCCCCGGCCCTCCTCGTCGTCCCTCATTGGCATTGCCCTCAGAATCCAGTCCGACCTCGACCCCTAGCCCGTTTCAGTGCTCCCGTGTCAAGGAACTAGGGTGCTGGTCGGATAAAGGAAGAAACCCCATGAGAATGAATCAGGACCAAAACTGACAGGTGACCACTGGACTCGAGAGAGATCTTTCTAGCACAACGGATACCATCATGAAGGAGCGGCTGTCTATCCACTATCCAGACGAAGGCTACACCCACGACCCGCCTTCTGATATCTCCTAAAATCTGTTGAGTGCCTACTGGGGCAAGAGTTGATGAAGATGATCACTAAGGCAACGTCTTTGCCTGGTGGAATTATGAGAGGATCGGGGAACATCCAACATTGCTTACGGTGGACGGTCAGACAGTGAAGACCAGGACAACTTTGGTTGCTTGGACAATGTCTCCAACGCCAGGGCTGGATACCCACCAGGTGGGGAAAGAATGTTTGAGTCAGGATGTCAGGGAGCTGCTGACCGAAAGCCACCAGGACTTGTGAATTCTCTCCTGCTCCTCCCCGTGGCCGTGCCAAAACCAAGATTTCACCAGAAGACGACTGTGGCTCAGAGATAACGGGTGGTTCAGGCAGGTCTTTGCTCCCCGAGGCCACTCACTCTCTACTCTTTGCTTTGAGGCTGTCCTGCAAGGCTGACAGGGAAAGAGAATTGGCAGAGACCCGGGGGGAACTGGAACTAGTGTCCCTGATTCTAGTCCCGGCTCCTCACGGGCAAACGGAGAGATGCTGGAACCTTCACCCACACCCCTTGCCCTGCTGGGCTTCTGCTTCCTCAGCTGCGACCCAAGGAGGTTGGATTGGATGCTCACTAAATTCTCCCGATACACATTCTGTGATTCTTTCTAACGTCAATGCATCCTTCAGGTAGAGCTGTTGCTGCCCATGCTGCTGAGAGGCCTTTTATGCCCCCACATATCTGCTTCAGAGGCTGAGGCATGCAGGCTGGGGGAGAGGGTAGAGTGGTTTCTCCTTGTTCCCGTTCACACAGGCTCTTTGAAAGCCCCAGGCTAACATTAGGACCTGGGCAGGGGAGGGGTTGTTCCTGCCGCCCCCTCCCGTTCCCACCTACCTGGGGGTCCCTGTGTCCTGATGGTAGGGGCTGGAGTAGCACTTAGAACCCGCCCAGTCCCCGTTTCGGGACTTCTGATTGGTTAGAGGAAAGCCAGTGCCTCTGTTCCGGGTCTCCAGACTGGCCATTGAGCCAGAGCTGAGTGGAGATGAGGCAGGGCCAGGCCTCAGCATCTCACATCTACCATCTTCAGGAGAGAGACGTATGTAGTTCTCCTGCTCAACTCAAGGGACTCAGACCCTTTTCTGACTGAGACGCATGAGTGCCTTTGACAGCGGCCCCAGGTTCAAGTTGGGCCTCCTAACCGCAGCCATGGCTCAGCAGGTCCGCCTAGGACACCAATCAACCCAACGCCACGAATCCAGCTGGGCACAGGCAGAGGGCAGCAGGGGCTGCACGTTCCGTTCCTCCACCTGGCCAGGCCCCCAGGTCCCCGTGTCATTTTCGCCACCACCTGTGACAGGCCTCAAGTTCTCCTCTGCAAAGGCCCCCAGCCTCCGTGCAAGCATTCTTAACTCTTTACGCCTAACGAACAAGCACAGTTTTTTCAATGGTGAAGAAAAAGCACCAGACTATTTTTTTTTTCTTGAAGAAATCCCCCAAGCCGCCCTGCCTGCGGGACAAACATTCCCCACGTGGGGCTGTAGCAACGTCTGTCAGGTCCCCTTGTGTTTCATCTCCCGCGCGCGCGTGTAGAGCAAATGCTAGAGCGATTTCAGCTGATAGAAAAACAAAAAAAGAAAAAAAAAAAACACAAAAAATAAAAAACATGGCACGTTGCTAGTTTACAGGGTTTTGTGAGTTTCAATGCCTTATATTTAACAATCATAATTTATGACTAACTTGTAGATATCGTGGGTTCTTATTTAATTATTTTTATAGTTGTTTTGCATTTTTAATTATAATTTATTTATTTAGAAAGGATACTAATGTTTTTTATTGCTCCTATTACCTCATTTTGGCGTCGTTTCTGGGAGTGGAATGCTTTGCATGCATTGGTACGATAACAACTGCGAAAACAAACAAACAAAAAAAACCCATTTTAAATAAGTCTGCGAACTTTATTTCGTCCAAACTATCAGGGTGTGTGATTGCAAGCTGTCCTACTGTGGTGCTGGCCTCTTTGGATACATTCCATACGAAATGCAAACCTTTGATTCTGTATGCTGTGATCTAGTGAAAAGCTCCAACATAGTGACTGTATTTAGCACATATATAAATATAATTTGCACTCGTCAGCAGGCTGGGGTAATCCTTTCACTTGGCACCCTTGGCCCCTCCCCCAGCCCTCTTTCCCACCTCAAGCCTGCTTCCCTTGTTCCCTCCCCCTTCCTATCTCCTCAAGCCCACTCATCTTCCCTCCCCTGAGGACCGTCTCAGGGCACAGGGGGTCATTGGCTCCCACTCACTAAGGTTCCAGAATTGGGGTCCTTCAGTCACAGCGGGCATGGTCCTCTGAAAGACAAAAAGTCTGTTTTATTAAGGGGCAGGCCGGAAGACTTTGGTTTTTACACCAGCTCCACGGCAGACTCCCTGGGATCAAGGGCAAGTTCAGGGTTTCCCTGAGTCAGCTTTCTGTTCTTAGAGAGGGGGGCAAGATGGGTCCCCCATTCAGAAAGAATATACCACAGTCCCAGGTGAGGTCACAAGAATGGGTCTCATTCTCTTGGGAGAGACTGAAGAGGAAAGGAAGGGGGAAGGCACGGAGAGAAATGGAGACCAGAGGGAGCCAGTTAAGAATGACCTTAGAGAGCTGGTCAGAACAGCCACCCGCAGGGTCCTCTTAAATACTGCGTCCTGCAGGTGGCAAGGAGGCCAACTAGGTAGCTACATCCTTGGGTGTGAAAGGTGGATTTTCTCAGGGCTAGGTCATTCCCAGAGTGAGCGGAGATCCATGTCCTGTTGCCAGAGGGAACGAGCTGGGAGACTAGAACTCCCAGACTAGCGTGTTTGGGATCCGCACCCTCCACCACCACCAGGCTTGTCTGGAATCTTCGTGGTTGCGCCATCGCTCTTTGGCCAGCACTGGGATATAGAATTGCGCCATGCCTTCTCCCCACCACCGCTCCTTGCCTGTGTTCCACAGAGGCTGCAGACACGAGGGCCTGCTGTGGAGTTAGAGGGGTCTGGCTCCAGCCTCGCAAGTCTGTAAGAGCTGATGGTGAGGAGGCCTCGAGGAAGCCGCCCTAGATTAAGCCTGTGAGTGGGCAGGCACCCTGGCATGCCGACCCTCCCCTCTCCCTCTGCTCCTCACTCACCCCTCCCCCTTTCTTGGCTCTTGACATCACTGCCTTTGCCTGGTGGGTAGCTCCACCCTCCACAGGAGGCCCCGTGGGTTTGGATAGCTCTGGCACGAAGGAGGAAATAAAGACCTGGGGTTGCCACACCACCTACCTGTGTGGCTAGACCAGATGTGGTCCTTCGGCCCCACCCCTGTGATGGGGCTTCTTGCTTGCTGCTGCCTTGCTTCTCCTCTGCCGATACCCCGGAGCCTTGCTTTCCTTGGAGATGGCCTGTGGAGTCACCCACCACGCTGGTGGAGCACAATCGCCACACACTGCCAGGCCTGGCAGACACTGCCCCCTTCAGGGCTCCGCATGGCCGTGCTATGCCGTTGTGTGGGGTCAGAGGAAGACAGGCCCTACGCTCTGGCTGGCTATGACCCACCCTGAGCCTCCCCACTCTGGGATGCGGTCTTTCCCCCCTCAGCTGTGGAGAGGGCCACGCCAGGCTCTCCGAGGGGTCATTTGCTGCCCCTGGTAGGTGAAAGGATTACCCCTGGTGTTGATTGTCCTTCTTTTGTAATCCTCCTGCTGTTCTCTTCTGTTGTGCTGTGCAACCTTTTGCTACATAGACTATTTTATAGCAGAAAGCTAGAAAAATATTTATTATGACTATTAAAGCAATAGTGCATCAACGAGCAGGCGGAGACATTAGGAATTGTGTAAACGCTTAGATTCACTTTGGGTGGATTTTTTTGTACTTTATTTACAATGAATAAAAACGAACTGCATTGCTAACTACACCTCACGAGTGCAGAGTGTTTGTCTCGGTGCCTGCCTAAGGCATGTGGAAGGGGAACGTCAGAAGAACTTCTGCTGGCCACCGTGTTCCCCAAGGGCTCATGTGTTGCTTGGTCCCCAGCTAGGTACTTCTGAGAAGTGGGAACCTTTATGAGGTGGGATTTGGTGGAAGGATGTTAGGTTACAGTGGCCGGGAACTCCAGTAGTGTCCTGGGGGCTTAACCTCCTCTTCTCTACTTGTAAGCCACCAGACAGGGACTTCCTCAACCACTCCATCCTGTCATGGTGTTCTGCTCCCCAAAACTGGGAACCCGAATGATGCTTTCCTTCTAGTATGGTGATTACCCCAGGCATTTTGACACAGCAAAAGAAAGCTGCCTAACAGTTTCCTTTGTCTCTTAGTAGAGTCAGCCACCTGCTACCTGTCTTCCGAACTTTATAGATTTTTAAGGGGGAAGTTCCCGGTTTTGATCAACTTTCAAACAGCCTGTTATATAATTACTTGTTCTGCAGCAAAACGGAGCTTGATTTAAACAGCTGGCGTGGGTTTCCAGCCCATCTGAAGAGCCCAAACTCTTGGGCCACGGACTTAGTTCCAATGTATTGTCTCAGAGGCCTGAAAACTCACTTTGTCTTATAAGCTACAAACAGACCACAGCAACCAATTACAAAAAAAAAAAAAAATGGACATTTTTTAAAAGAGTAGCTTTAGACTCATAGAAAAAATGCAGATAAATTGCGGAGAATGTCTGTATAGACACCCCCCTCACACACACGTACACCTGACAACCTTGCTCTGCTCTTAACACTGTTCATTAGTGCAATACGTGAGCCAATATTGACACATTATTATTAAAGCCCATAAGTTATATTATGTTAATGAGCCATTTAAATTCTTACTTCGTGTTCAACCAGAGGAACCAAGTTCTGTCTGTGGGTTTTTATGCATTTCTTTTCCTTTGGAACCGTGAGTCAGAATCTTGGTCCTTGTCTCAGCAGCCAGCTGCCATGCCCACTGTGTAAACATGGAACATGGGTATAGCACTGCCTCTCCCAGGTGTTGTCAGTGTGGCTCATCAGCTAGGTCTAGCTCTCTAGTCCGGGTCTCTACAGACCCAGTTCCTTCTAGCTCCTGTTTATGGTTTAGGTGGAGCAGGGGTAGGCAGGGTTGTGGGAGCTGGTGGGAATCGGGACCAGTTTCCCCTCTGGACTTGGCGTCCACTCTCCACCCATTGAGCCTTCCGGGTCTTTCCTCTTGCTCTCTCACTGCACTGCCAGGAGGAAGGTGGTTTCTCAGGAAGCACAGGGGTGAACTCTCTCCGGGCTCCCTGAGTTCTGGCCACTAGAATGATCCTCAGGTTAAGGAGGAGCAGAGCTTGTCCTCATTCTGGTATGGGACAATTCTGTATTCTGTCAGTTATGTTTTAAATAAATGTTGATTGGCCAGTAGCCAGGCAGGAAGTATAGGCGGGACAACCAGATAGGAAGTAGGCGAGTCAATGGAGCAGGAGAATTCTGGGAAGGAGGAAGCCCATTCCTCTCCAGTCCTGTCCAGACACTGAAGAAGGAAGATGTGACCTGCCCTGCTGAAAAAATTACCGAGCCATAGCCGGGCGGTGGTGGCGCACGCCTTTAATCCCAGCACTCGGGAGGCAGAGGCAGGCGGATCTCTGTGAGTTCGAGGCCAGCCTGGTCTACAAAGGGAGTTCCAGGACAGGCTCCAAAGCTACAGAGAAACCCTGTCTCGAAAAACCAAAAAAAAAAAAAAAAAAAAAAAAAAAAAATTACCGAGCCATGAGGCTAACATATACTAGAATAATGGGCTAATATAAGTTCTAAGAGTTAATAAGAAACCTGAGCTAATGGGACAATCAGTTTATAACTTATGTAGACCTCTGTGATTTCTTTGGGGCTGAATGGCTGTGGGACCTTGTGGGAGGACAGAAACCAGGCAGACAAAAGCCCCAACAAGCAGGCCCTCATGTTATATCATTCCTGGGCATCCTTGGTGCCTCCAGGACACAACACACTCTGCCACCAGCTTCTACTGACCCACCTCTCCAGTCCCAGAAGCACCTTCCATTCTCAAGCCTTCTCTTACCAGGAACTTTCCTGTCTCAGACACGGCAGGTTCATGTCTTTTTCCACATATGCCTTTGAACTGTGACTAGAGCTGATTCCCTACACTCCATCTGATGGAAAGCCCTTGCTGTGGGTTCCCCATGCATTCCTGGTAGCTGTGTGACGTTGGGAAGGTTACTGAAACTCTGATGCTTCACTTTATCCATCGATTGAAATTGGAATAATCAATAGCATCTGTTTCATTGGTCTTTATTTTAGTCTTTTAAACTTTTAGCATGTTGAAAACAACCACATCACATAAGTATACCGGGAAAAATGACAGGGATGACATAGAAACGCTGTGTGTGTGTTACATATGTGAGTCTACTCTTACTATTGATGTCTATATTTTCAGAACAGCATAGTTTAGACAATCACAAACTAATCTGGTCAATTTGGTCATAGAATCATAGTCTAAAAATTGGAATGAATGCCCTTAGCTACGTTTTGTTTGCTTGGTTTTTTGAGACAAGGTTTCTCTGTGTAGCCCTGTCTTGGAATTCACTTTGTTGGTTAGAAAATCACAGAAATCTGTCTGTCTCTGCCTCCTGAATGCTGAGATTAAAAATGAGCACCACCATACCTGGCTTGCTCACCTGCATTTTTTTTCCATTCTTGGGAATGTCTTTTTTCTCTCTCTCTTTTAAAAAAATTTCTTGTTTTTACATCCTAACCGAAGCTTCCCTTCCCTCCCCTCTTCCCAGCTCTCCATCCCCACCTCCTCTCCCCCACCCCCACCCACTCTTCTCCACTGTTTCTCTTCAGATTCAGGTGGGCATCCCATGATATCAGCCAGCCACGGGATGTCAAGCTGCACTGAGACCAGGCACCCACTGCTCCACCAAGGTTGGATGAGGCAATCCAGTAAGAGGCAACAGAGTCAGAGGCAGGTCCCGTTCTCACTGTTAGGGGTCTCACACGAAGACCAAGTCGCACAAGTGTAACTAACATATATGCAGCGCGCTTAGGTCAGGCCCACGCAGGTTCCCTGTTGTTGGCTCAGTCTCTGTGAGCACCTGTGCACCCAGGTTAGTTCATTCTGTGGGCTTTCTTCCGTTCCCTTAACACCACTGGGTCCTACAATCTTCCCCCTCTTCTGCAAGATTCCCTGTGTTCTGCCTAATATTTGGATGGGGGTCTCTGCATCTGTTTCCATCAGTTGCTGGGTGAAGTTGGGCTAGGCACTGACCTATGAATACAACAGAACAGCTTTCATGTGATCTAAACCAAGAGCCCAGACGTGTTAGCAGGACTCTGGGCTCCAGTGGAGTGTTTAACTTAGATCTCCTTCCTGCATTTGTGTTACCTACTCACAGCATCATTGCCGAGTCTTTAATGTGACATTAGATTCGTTATACACATAAAAAATATTGTCACATTCACTAAATAAATGATTGCTGCCTTCATTTAAAGATAGACCTCAGAGCTTCAAAGCCTTAAAGCTTCAACTACCTACTTTCCCTACTTTTTGCCATTCAGATACAAGCCAGGTGCAAGGCTAACCAGAAACAAGCCCTAAATTAGCACAGCTGTATCGTCCTGAAGTTCCAAAGGCTTTGTCAGTGTTTCAGGAACTGTAGGATAACAGAATACTTGGAAGACATTACTAACCTTCATTTACCACGAACCTGAATTTGTTTTCCCTGAAACAGAAAAATATTTGGGACTATGAAAATCACACAATGCCCTTTTTAAAGATCAAATCATGGGTGACCATTAGTAATGGCATAGTCTTCACAGTTTTAACATGGACATTACGATGGCCCACTGAGCATAGCAATCAACACCTACTATATTATGTAAAGAATGAACGCCAGTGCAAGGCCATCTCAACACTCCAACTGGGGAGCGAAGCCTGTGAATCTGAGGGGCAGCGTGAGAAGCCATCACGTGTCGGCCCTGAAGACAGATGAATGTCGTTACCTCTACTGCTGAATGTGACAGGGTCAGTGACACTCCACGTGCCTGGCAACTGGCAAGGAAGAGTAGACCCTGTCACAGCCAGACCAGAGTCAAAGGAACAAAAGCACCAAGACTGGGGATGGGAGCCTGTACCTTGGGCCATACAGTTCATAAGATGTCCCAGCTTATACACTTGAGGCAGGGAGGGTCTCACATGTCCAGGCACGCCTCCCACTTTCCATGTATCTGAGAATGACTTTGAACTTCTGCTCCCCCTGCCCCCATCTCCCGAATGCTGAGGTGACAGGGGCGCATCACCACACAGCTTATGGGTTGCTAGGGATCAAACCCAGGGCTTTTGAGAATGGTAGGGAAGTTCTCTATCAACTGAGCCACACCTTTAAGCCCCTGCCCCGCCATTAAATGGTCAGCCTTTCCCCGCAGTGTCTTTAGTTTTCAGGTAGAAACAAAATGGCGAAGCTGAAGGAAATTGGGGAGAGTCTGTGAGATGTGTATTAAGAAAACCAGGGGCAACTGTCTAGTCCATTGCAGTTTAGGGCCTGGGTTAAAAAACATGAGGGGGTGGAGGAAGCAGGCTAAACAACAAGTTTTAAAACGGTAATGATAAGGTTATCCTAAGGACCTAGATTCAAAGTAGTTGCTTAAAAAAATATTTCTTCAGTTTTGTGTTAAAATCTGATGTAGATAGTTATAGTATCTACTAAGAGACACACTGCATATAGCTTTAAGAAATCTCCTGTGCAGCATTTCAGGGCTTTGTAATGAGCCAAACAGAGTCCAGATAGGCAGGTTTGATAGGAAGATCAGAAGAAACTGAGGGAAGATTCATTTCTGCGTGTGCATCCTAAAAGCCGCTGTTTCTGGATGACGTTGCCTTTGGAAGTCAGTGATGGAGTTTGTCTGACACAGTTTCCTTGGAGATGATGATGTCATTTCCATGATGGTCGTTGCTCACACACATAGGAAGCACACAGATGGTTACAATGCTAGGAAGTCCTGTGTTGGCACTTAGGAACACGGCCGTGAAGGGTTCACGTGGTTTCTATTCTCTTGTCTTCAGTGAACAGAGATTCCCACAGCAATCCTAATACTTGAGAAGAAAGTCCCTATCCAGCAGGGCTCCCATGGTCTTGGAAGGACACACACTGAAAGGCTGTGTGTTTTGGCAAGTTGCCTAGGGGGCTACTGTTAGCATCTCCAGTCCATGATGGCCCATGCATTTCAAATTTGCACATGTAACTGGGGTATTTTGTGTTATAGTGGGTAAATAACCCACTGGAGGAATGCTGAATTTTCCAGTCTTTGGACCCTAAATCTCCTCCTGTCCCCTAGCACCAAGCTCAACAGGAAGGACTTCTCTTTAGTCAGATGGCAGGACACTAGGAATTGGGCAACTGTAGGTGTTTCTGGAGAAATATCCATTGACAGGGTAGAACCATAAGAATTTGAGTCCCAGGGCAGTGCCAGAGGGTGTTTTGGAAGGTTCTTCATGGTAAACAGGGCAAGTTTTCTGTAGGAGAACAGATGTATGGTTTCCCCACCCTCCCCTTCTATGGGTATCTTACACAGCTAGGAAACGGCACATATAAAGAACTAGTTGGTACTTTAGATGGGCCAGAGCGGGGCTTCACACACTTTCCTAGATTCCTAGGATAAAGATATTTATTGCACTAGGAGAATAAGCCATTCCTGATTCCTCAACACAGACCTCTGCCTCATGTCTGCTCTCAGGCATTCATCACACTGAAAGCTGCTTGCTTCCTGTCACCAGCATCTAAAATCGTCATCTTTGGCTTTGAGCTTGATGTTTAGACATTAACAGAACTTATGGACCTTTGCCTTCAGTTTATCCTGCTGAGCATGAGTTCCCTCCTGATACTAGAGACCACTGCTGTGTGGTTCTACTGCCTCGAGTGGCGTCCAAAACCTGATGAAACTTTTCTCTGAAGCTCCCTCACTGTTCAGGAAGTTGTCGATGCTCTCTTCATTGTCAGTTAGCTGCTCTGCTGCCTGGCTCTGACCAGCTGCTCTCACAGGGGGAGGGATGCTCATGCTTTTTGTGAGGTGAGCGGCTTTCTCTTCTACAAGACCTGCCCACACTTTGTCCATCGCTCAGCTCAGGTGATGCGTTCTGATGTCCATCGCATCAGAACGGAAGTCAGATAGAAGCTGTCATTGAGGTTTTCTTGAAGAGTCATCCTCTTCCTGATCCAGGGAGATATAATTTCGCCCACTTTAATTCTACCACAAAAATTTTATAGTGTGCTCTACTACAAAATCATCTTCCAAGAAACAAAACAACTGGTAGAGTTTTCTGAGAAATTTGAAGTTATCCCCCAAACAGTCTCATTGTGTGTGTGTGTGTGTGTGTCATTTTAAAACATTGTAGAGGACACAGAGGTAAGAGTTGACTTTCCTTCAGAGATGTGAATGTCCCACATTCTGAGGTTCAGTGTAGAGGATCAAGGGAATGTCTGAAAAGCATTTCATTGTGTAAAAATCTTACACAGATTTCTTGATATCAGTGGTATTCCAAGATGTTCTTGAAACTAACCCCAAGACAAAAGAGGCCATACACAACAGGTTTGGAACCTGCAACAGTCCTGGCCAGGGTGCAGTCTTCCTCTTTAGGGTCCACAAGGAGTAGTGCTGTCACGAGACTCGTGTCTGACAGTGCCGACAGCCTGTCACAAACAGAATATGTAACAAGACCATGGGGCAGAGATTATTACTCTACTCCGTATCTCTCTCCACTGTGATTGCCTGATGTGCAGTTGCTACCCAGGTCTCTTTCTGTGATACCAGGTGAGTGGTCCTGTGCTCTCTGTTTTAATTTTCTGACAGGTCTTGTTTTTTCTTTCTCTTTAGGGATCTCAAGGAAAGGCCAGACTCATCATGGAGAAAGAGTAGGATTTCTTTGTAAAGACTTGTAGGAGAGTTTTCAGCATCCTTGTATTTCCCAGTCCTGCTATTGTTTTCTGCCATTCGGTAGCTCTTCCCCTTTCTAGGTGCTGCCCACTAGACTGGTTCTATCTCCACCGTTTTGAATGAAGACCCAGTTTCTCTGGGTTGGACACTAACCTTTCCTAGGGGTTCCTGGGTCCCCACCAAATTTTATCACGTGAGTCCCTGTAGCCTTTCTGACCTGCTGAGGCCATGGGTGGAAAAGAAGGACACCGAGCTCCTCTGGAATGAAATCACGTGAAGAGCCAGGCTGTGGCATGCTTTGTTGTTACCAGGTTACTGTGTCTAGGGTTGACTGGTGCACCTATTCCTGTCCTCTATCCTAAGAAAGAATCGAGCAGCACCTTTGAGAAGCCTTCAGAGAAAAGCCTGACTGAGTTTTACCCCATATGCTTTGCTTTTCAAACGACCCCCTTCCCTATTCTAAGCAGAAAGCAGGGCCAATTGGGACAATGTCAGACAAGAAGGGGCTCAGGACACAAAAGTTAAAGAGGTGCCCAACCTCAGTACAAGCAAGTGCAAGTCTGGCCGGTCCACAAGAATAGGGGCCCCCTTATATTTCCCACTCTGGGCATATTGTCTACCTCACCATAGTCCTGACCCCAACAAGGAGATTTTGTTCTATCTGCAGCCTCCATGGAACTCTGTACCCCAACAGTCCTTATCCTGAGACCAAGAGGAAGGGAAAACTGTTCCTTTTGAGAAAAAGCCCCCTTCTCACCCCATCTTTCCCTGCTGCTAACAGGGCCCCAGGGTCTTTGCTGGTCCTGCTCTGTGATGGGCAGATGGGTTAGTATGTCATCTCTTCTCTGGTCATGCTCCTCGCTAGAGCTCGAAGTCAAGCAAACAAAAGAAAGATTGTGTTTTCATTTTCCCACCTGCTCATTCCCACCCCAGCATCTCTGAGGAATGAGGGCTCACAGAGGTAGCAAGCTCTTTTTCTTTTAAAAAAAAATTTTAACAGGGATGGCTGGTTGAGCTCCATCCTTCCTTGAAAATTTAGGGACAAGTCTGAATTCAAGACTATTTAGAGAGAACTATAGTGGTATTGCTTTCGAGTATTTCCTAAGAAAGTATTTCCAAATAAATATTCCCGGGGGGCCTACTTTAATGAAAAGATAAAACCCTCTGCTATTAGTACAAGCTATTTACACATAAATGGGTGCATGAAGTCTAGTAAACATTTACGCTCTAAGTGGATTCAAACAAAGCCTTCCCGGCTGATTGTCTTATTTTCTCAGGTCGCGGGCTAAAGAGCTCTTTCCAGCTGAGATTTTGATGAAAGTAAACCCAGCTTAGTCCAGATATGCACTTTCTCAGCTCCGGTGGTGTGGGATCCAGAACAGTATTGTGGGTACTCAATGGTGGGTTAGTACCAGGCATCTAATGCTCTCCGCACTGTGGCAGTCTCTGGATGGGACATGGAACAAGACTTGGGCAGCAGTAGACGAGGTCAGGGTAGGAGAGGGGCTCCATGGCACCCTCTATAGTCCTGCTTGTCTCCTGGAAACAGAAAGGTCCAGGTGACATGAAAGGTCTATTTATCCATCGGCAGAGTCAGGTACTGTCTAGCTTCCGGAGGTTCATGTGGAGGGTGGACAGATGGGTCTCCAGCTTCTCATTAGCACTTAGACTACTATTAGACTTGAGTTCCTGTTTAGAGACTGGTGTTTCCTGTTTTATTAAACATTAGAGGTGTGTTTTCATTTATGTTTCTGTACCAATGACTTAATAGGAGAATCTTTTCTTTCTTTCTTTTTTTGATGTTTTATTTCTGACACAGAGTCTTACCATGCATAGGCCAGGTTGAGTTCCAACTAGTAATCCTCCTGACTTGGTCTCAGTGCTGATATTATAGGGAACACACCACCATACTTAGTGGTCTTGACTTAGAGTTAGCTAATGCCGATAATATATGAAGTAAAATTTTATATACATGCATATGTGAGTGTGTGCGTGTGCACACATGTGTGTATGTGTATTTGTGTGGATGTGTCTATTGCATGGGTCAGCATCACGCAAGTGAAATGCTGGAGGCCAGACAGACTTCAGATTTTGTATTGTATCTACAGATACATGATGAGATATCTCAGGGATAAGACACAAGTTTAAACACAAAATATCACTTATGTCCCATATGCACCTGACACACAGCCCAAAGGTAACTTTGTGCCATATTCTTAGTGCACCTGTGTTTTGACAGCACCCTTCACAAGCTGGCAGTGGAATTTCCCACCTGTGGTGTCCTATCAGCAATTCAAAAAGTTTCAGATTTCGGAATGTTTTGGATTTCAAATGTTCTAATTAGGGCGATGCTTAATCTGCATTTATTCATTGTTCAACTACAACCAAAACACAGAAAGTCAAACTTAATCTGCATTTATTCATTGTTCAACTACAGCCAAATCACGGAAAGTCAAACTTGGAGATAGCTCCATTCAGATTTTAAGAATAAAACTCGTTTGAACTGAAAACTTTGGGCAGAGGATCACAGACTAAGAACCACTTCATCTACTGACTTAGGAGACAATAGACGCCTCAAAGTATCCCAAGAGGAAAGCGGGTCAATGAGATGAAACCAACTGGGCGAAGAAAGCTAACACGTGTTAGGGGTCAAGGAGACATGGTTGAGCACCTATAGACAGATGAGCTGATTCAGTCTGATTACCAGTTAGACCCCTGGGCCTTTATCCCGCACCATTCCCTGCTGGGCCCTCCTGGGCTCTTCTGTGCCCACACTTCTGATAAGGATTCATCTGCTTTCTGATGGGCTTGATGGGTCACCCTAGACCAGAGACCATCGCCTCAGGGATGGTAGGAATGAGAGCTGCACACCTGATTTGGTTTGTTGTTGTTGATGTTATTTTTTTTTTAAGACAGCATCTTACCATGTAGTTCTGACTGCCCTGAAAGGCTCCAAACTCACAGAAGTCTATCCTTACCTCTGCCTCTGCCCCCTGAGTGCTAGGACTAAATGCCTGGGTTACCATGCTTAACTGCATACCTTCATTAAACATGAAAGTTCTGTTCTATACCCTGAGACTCTGATGTTCACTCTCTCCCACTCTTGGGGAGCTTGTCCTATTTTGTGCATGGGTACAGGGAACAGTGATTGGGAGAAATCACTAATGCCCCAGCATGCCTAGAAAGCCACACAGTGCTGGTGTTCTTCAGTGGACTGCAGATGTGACTTTGGGGACAGAGGGTGAGGCAATTCGGCAAGAGAAAGGGTACCCAATGCACTTAGCTCCTGGATGCTGATTACATGAATGAGAGACCCAGAGGAAAACTGAGCTTGTGAGCAAAACACAGCAACCACACTGGGCTGGATTGTTCCTTTGCCTGGTGTAGGTGTGATTAGAGGCATTTCCAGAAGGTTCTGTAATGTGAAGGCATTTGCGGAACTTTTTAGTGTAATTTCCAGAAGGATGGGTTGGGGTGGGAGGAGGATGCAGTTGCTATAAAGAATCAGCTTCCTGGGCAGGGAAGTCTTCTGCCGAAGATGCCACGCATGGGCAGGAGCCCAGAAATCTGGGAATAGACAGAAAAGACAAAGTAGTCAAGGTGCGTGCTTACTGGCCAGAGGCTTGGGAATACCAGAGAAGGGGAAGCATGGACGATCCTGAAATGGAAGCTCGTCTTTATAATTTGGCCCCTATTTCATCTAAATTACTCTGGAGGCTGAAGTCATCCTGGTAACTACAAGGAAGCCTGTTCCTCCACAGTTGTAGGGTGGCTTCCAGGCTGTTGCCTCTTTTTGAGGAGAGAAAGGCTTAGGTTTGACTCTTGCTCCTGTAGAGATCACAGTTGGGTAGAGCATGCAAACAGTGTCAGAATATGGAGTCACTAGCTCCTAGAGGATGGGGTAGTTGCACTTCCTAGGTCCTCATGTAACGTGCTGGGCTGGCTACTTAAAACACTGGGTTTCTTTCTAGTTTCCAAGGGAAATGGAGGCAGAGGAAATTTCTCACAGTATGCCCAGGGTTATAGAGCTAGGAAGACACAGGATTTGACCCAGACTCTTACCCCATAGTCAAGCCTTGACATCATATTTCAGGGGTGTCCTGGGATGCCCAGAAGAAGTAGGAGGTGCAGGAAGATTCCCTTCTCAGAGCATGTCGTTAAAGATGTTTTGTCTCTAGTGTGGCACATGGTTTCAATGCCTGCTTCTCTACCCTGATATCTCAGATACGAAGCAGATCAGCAAGTGTCAAGTCCTTGCTTCCCTATATACCCTTGTCTTTGTCAAGAAATGCTGATTCAGATGGCTGTGGTGGCTCATGCCTGTGATTCCAGCACTCGAGGGGCTGAGGCAGGAGGATCACCACAAGCTCAAAACCATTCTGGGCTACAGAGTGAGACTTTATCTCCAACAAACAAGCCGACGTTGACTCCACCCTTTCACACGCACAGCTAAACAGTTTTACCTTCATCAGCGCCTCTTTCACTCTCACATCTCATGTCCAGCTGTTCAGGACAGCGCGTGGCTCTGCCTTCCAGACAGAGCACAACCAGGCCATTCTGAACCTGTTCTTGTTAAAGTCACTCCTCTCTTGCTTGGGTGACTAACATGGCCCCATCCAACTTCCTTCCTGCGGACACTGCAGCAGTCCGGTGCTTGTCAGCATGGAAGTTAGATAATGCCGACCTCTGCTCAGAGCATCCCATTGCGGCCCAAGCCTAAGTAGGGACGTGCCAGTGCTCAAAACTGGGACTCACCACTACTGACCTTATTAAACACTGGGCTCCTCCAAGCTTATGCTGCCTTTGTCCCCAGCCACCATAACATTCTCCCACTTTCTAAATTCACCGTTAATGTTCCCTTTGTCTGGGACTTTCCCTCTGATGCAGACATGACTTGTTGCCCTTCCCGGAGGGACTGATTCACTCCAGGACGCCTTTCTATCACATAAGTTAAAGTGACCCTACATCCCAATTACATTTTTTTTCTCCAATTTAATTTTTTATTATAAAATTTCACCTGACATACAGTAAGTTTATTTATGCTTTAATAGACTTATAAATACCAGGAGGTCAGAGTTTTTATTGCTTACCACTCTTTCCCCAGCATTGCCTAGCAGGGTGGCTGAAAGAGAATAGACAGGCTCATGTATTTGAATACTGGGCTCCCAGTTGGTGGAAGGGTTAGATGTGCCCTGGGGGGTGAGGTGTGTCATTGGGGTGAGCTTTGAGGTTTCAAACACTTACACCACTCCCAGTTAGCGCCCCCCCCCCTTTGTGCTCGTTATCCCAACACGTGAGCTCTCAGCTGTTGCTCCGTTGCCAGACCTGCCTGCCTGCTGCCACACTCCCCATCTTGGACTCACCCTCTGAAACTATAGCCCAATAAACTCTTCTATAAGCTTTCAAGAAATGAATAGCTCAAGACCGAATCAGGACTTCTGGTATTCACTTTCCCCAGCCCCAGCAATCCACAGGAGTTCCCTGAGACAAAGGGCGTGACATAGACTTCCCCTGAACAATCTTATCTTTCATACTCTCCAGAGGTAAGCTCATGGAAACTGTCAGCTTGTATATAATATGCACATCCCAAGTATAATTTTCAATCTGGTATTAGTGCACTTAGGAATTTCATTAATGGAGGGGTATGTTGCAAGAAGATCAAGCAATAGACCTTTGGAGAAATGACCCAGACTGGCTAGGAATGGTTCATGGAGAATAGTTGAAGGATCAAGATCAAGAATGGTTTGCTCTTGAAAGAATGAAACTGGGCATCCCCAAGACCTTGAGCCAACATGAGTCTCAGCAGAGAAGGTATTGTAAGCTCTGACAATAATTCAGCTCTATCTATCTATCTATCTATCTATCTATCTATCTATCTATCTATCTATCTTCTATCTACCCTCAACAGCATATCCAACCACCTATTCATCCACTCATAGTCTACCCATCCACCAACCTATCCAAACCATTTATCCCTCTATCCACCCATTCACTAACCCTCCCATCCATTCACCCATCCATGAGCCACCCACCCTCCATCTCCTCCATCTACCGCCCACTTACTTATGTAAGTAAGCAGACATTATTCACCCACTTATCCTTCCTTCCTTCTGTATACTATTCTTCCAGTACCACATGGGTTTAGTACACACACTGTGCCCTGGGCCTTGTTATAGTTCTAGGGGTACAAAGATGAATTAGACCTGGTCCTTCTTGAAGGCTCATGGTCCAGTTAGAGAGGCACCCACCAAACATACCATTCATAGATGTGGGCACAACATGAGGCCTCTGAGATTTATACTGAGAGAGAGAGAAAGAGAGAGAGAGAGAGAGAGAGAGAGAGAGAGAGAGAGAGAGAGAGAGATAATGGGAAGATTTCCTGGCAGTGAATAAAGACCTCAAGCTGAGACAAAGGGCGTAAAACACAGGGCCTGGTGAGATAAAGGAGTGGATGGGTAGCAAGGAAACTTATAGCAGAGAGGAGAGCCTAGAGGAGGCACAGGAGGAAAGAGATGTGAGCAGCACTCTGGGCTTGGAACTGAAGTGACTTTCCCAAGCTAGACATGGTTCAGGTCTTAGGAACCTGGAGAATGGGTGGGTGGGAGAGGTGGGAGGGGCCCTGTACACCCAAATGAGCAGAAGTATCCACAGTTTAATTGGGAGTTTTCAGGAATGGTTTCTTCAGACTCTGACAAGCTCCCTAAGGAACACAAAGCAGGCAGCAAAGCAAGTAGATGATGGCAAGAAACTTGACTATGTATGAGTGCATGGTGGAGCCAGGCTTGCTTTATCCCAAGAGCAGGAAGCCAACAGTTACGCAACACATCATTAACAGAATGGGAGCACGGGACGCTTCCTGCCCTAGAGGATAGGAGATGCCATGTTCCACAGCAAGACCACCACGGAGTACTTGCCAGAGGGATGTGGCAGAGAAGGGTGTGGACTCTGAGCTGAGGATCCTCTCCACATTGTGATGGGGGGGTGAGGGGTCTGAGAGGAGCAGAAGAGGGGGGCAGATAGAGAGAAAGATAGACAGATGGGGGACAATCAAGGTGTCAGGATCTGAGAGCACCCATTCTCTTGGCCTCTGCTCAGTGGTGGAAAGAAAATCCGATTTTCACGAGCCCATTGTCCCTCCTTACACTCCCTCCTGCGGTTTGTCTGCATTTGCCTCTGGCTTTGTTGGGACTGGGGGTAACATACACTTCTCAGCATGCAGATGATCAGATGAGTTCTCGGTGGGGCGTGGTTGGTAATAATTTAATTAGCCCAGCTTTTTTGGGAAAAAAAGTGTTAATTAGTTTTTGCTTAAAATACACGTCTTGATAACCTCTTCTTCTCCACTTGTCTCCCCTGAGTGAAGCCCCGATTTTCCATCCACACCCTGCAGCAAGCCCCAGCCTGGGCAGCACTGCTATTAAAAGGAAAGGAAACTTAAAAAAATAATAGTTTGTATAGTCATGGATTATGTCATATGACGAATATAATTCCTGTGTCTCTGAGAGATGGAAAGGTGGAGGATCCCACAGTCACTTGCAAGGAGCAGCCTCTGATGAGTGCCGGACCTCAGCTCTGCAGCCATAGCCTTGCTCTGGAGGTCTTGGGAGATGGCTGAAGAACACAGGGTGGAGATTAAAAGGTGGGGCCAGAGCATCTCAGACAGACGGGAAGAGATCTCGCCAGGTGAGGCCATCCCCGCGAGACTTGTCTAGCCACCTGCCACAGGAGAAGATGGTGGCCACTCCGGTGCTAGTGTTGGTGACCTCCACCTTCTCCACCAGCCAGCCTGAGTAGTAGCCGCTGGCGTCATGCTCCAGCCGGACCTGGCGCAGCTCTCCCAGCTCTAGCGTCTCCAGGAAGAAGCGGTCAGTGCTGCCCCGCTCGAAGAGGTTGCGCATTTTCTGTTTCAGTTCCCGCTTGCCCGTGTCCCCATTCGCTCCAAAGATGGTTACAAAGACGTTGGCGTCTGTGCCCGCCCCTGGTTCGTAGCCCGTCGTCACGATGATCTCGTACTTGACTGGTACCAGGCTCTGGATCTTACTGGCGAAGCTCTCTGTCGTCTTAGTAACCTCAAATACCTTGAAGTACTTCCTCTTCCTCTTGAGGGGGATGAGGCAGTCACAGTTAAAGAAGTACCTGGCAGAGCATTAAAGAACACACAGGCATCAGTTCAGGAGATGCCCCAGGGGGTCCCTTCATCTCCCGTAGCCTCCAACCATCATTCCAACCAAGATACCGAGAGAGGCTGGATGCCCCATCCTTCCAGTTGCTCTTTGTTTCTTCTAATTCTGCTCTCGTTCTTCATATTCCACATGAAATCCATAACGCAGACCTGTTGGTCTTGTCTTTCAAATGCACCTAGAACGAGCTGGTCTGTTCCCCTACCCCATCTCCTAGTATCTCCCTGCTGACTCTGCTCTGGTCCAAATCATCATCCTTTTCAAGACGAATGCCAAGGACCTGCTAACTAGGCTCTGTGCTTCTTGCTCCCTAGCACTGGAATAAACAACTGCTTCGGTTCCTCCCAATCCAAATTGGTGTGACAGGCTGTCTTCTAGGCCCCTCTGAACTCTCAGCAGCTGTGATTTCCCACCCACAGGAGACTAACACAAGATGGAACCGATTATCATTCCTTGACGCAGTGGGGGAGGGACACATCAGGTCCCACCTCTTCCTGAGCCTTTATAGACAGTTAACCATGCTGGAGGTGTGTGTGTGGGGGAAGCTAGTAAGGTCCTGTCTCTCCTTGAGAATTTATAGGTAGTTAATGATTCTGATGGGAGGTTTCATGAAGCCCTGCCCCTCTCTGGGGACAGTTAGGTTATCACTTCCTGGAGAGAAAGTTTTTCTCCAGTTGTTTAGCTGCTTATCACTTTCTTATGCTCTTTTTAAGTAATCCCAATTAAACTCGTTCACCAGTCTAGACATGGATGGAAAAGCCTTTCTTTGTCCTGCCATTGGTTTCCTGTCTGGAGTGAATAGCTGTTTGCTCATCTCCCCAGGAAACGCTCCCACAACACGAATAATTCAGCAGAGTTTGAAATAAGCAGTTCCGGTGCTTGCTAATGACTTCAGGAAGGCAACAATGGAAAAGTGTGCCCAGAGGTGAAGACACCGGGGATAGCTGGAGAGCAGCCATCCTAAGAGGCACTCCTCAGGAGCAGTGGCAGAGCCAGTTTTACGAGATTCCTTCTGGGCCAGCTGCTCAGTTCACACTGCGAACCCAGAGCAAGCGTCCAGGACTAGACTGCAACGCTGTTGGCAGAATACCTCTAGATCAAATAGAGGAGAGAAGCGTGACTCGAAACTGCGGTGTTCAGCAAAGGGGCAATTTAGTCTGGTCCTTAGTCCCCACTGGACACGTGGAAACAGGACCAGCACTTGCCCTCCACCCTGTGGTGGCCTACACAGACGCAGGACCTGTATCTGCTCTACCTCCAGAAGAACCTCCTGGAGGAAGGATTTAAACCAGTACCCACCCCTCCCTCCGTCCCCCATGAGAACACACACAAGGCAGGACCCACAGCACCTGCACCAAGCGTCTGCCCAGGTGAGAGCCCACAGAGGCAGAGGCAGCTCTAGGCGCACAGAACACACACAGGTGAATCCTATACCTGTGATCCACCCCTGTAATGACTAGAACCAATTTCCTCCCTCTGAAACTTCTAGAGAGTCCTCACATAGGCAGAATCAGCACCCAGGTCCTGTAAGGAACAGACTGCACAGGTTGGTGTGGCGTGTGATTGGGAGTCTCCTTGTCCCCATTTCCCAAGTGTTGAGATTGTTTTAGGTTGCTAATTGCCTCTCTCTCTCTCTCTCTCTCTCTCTCTCTCTCTCTCTCTCTCTCTCTCCATCTGAGGTCAACCTTGGATGGAATTCTTCTACCTGAATGTCTGTGTTGAGTCTCTTTCTAAGCCAGGGTCTCTCACTGATTAGTCTAGGTTTGTCAGTCACTGAACCTCAGAGAGTTGGCTGTCTGCTTTTCCAGCACTGGGATTACAAATGTGTGGCACCATGCCAGGCTTTTCTGTGGGTCCTGGGAATCAAGCTCAGGTCCTCGTGCTTTCATGGCAAGCACTTCCTGACTAAGCCATTGCCCAGCCCCGACTGTATTCTTTACTACATTCTCTTTTGATTCTATACTCACTTGGAGCTGCCTTATCTTCTCCCTTTATCCATTTTGCTCCTCCTGCGTTTTCTCTGTTGCTCTAACACTAATTTCTAATATTACTCTGTGTCTTTACTTCGCTCCTTACCTGAAGCGACTAATGTCTTAGGATATGACATTCTACCTGTGCTTCTTACTCCCCCCAAATTATTTATGTTGAAGGGTGATTGCTTTAATCTGACTTCTGCTGTATTCTCATAGGTCTATATACTGCCTCTGGTCACTATGAAGACAGGATTCTACTCTTCGAGCAAAGCTAGAGAGCAAGCATGCAGACTTGGTGTTTAGCCACACACCCAGCTCAGTGAGGATGAATGACATCTTAACTCTTCCACAACCTACCACTACCTGAACATTTTAAATAGACTGGACAAATATGCACGATTAAAAGTAACCAGAAGCATTCAGTCTTCAACCTAATACACAAAACCCAATGCAGAAACCCAAGAAATATAAAAATATCAAGCAATGCAACTCCTGAGAATCACTAATTCCACTATAACAAACTGCAGTGAATGTGAATGAGATAGAATCCTAGCAAATAATTAAGAATGATAAGAACATGGAGTGGGGGGAGGAGAGGAGGAGTGGGGATAGGGGGAGGGAAGTGGGGGGAGGGCAATATTTGGGAGGAGGGGAGGGAAATGGGAAATGGGGAGCAGGTGGAAATTTTAATTAAAAAAGAATAAAAATAAATAAATAAGTAAAAAAAAAAAAAAAAAAAAAAGAATGATAAGAACATTTCACAAAATCAAAGAGGAAACAAGTAAGTCCCAGAATAATCACAAAGAGAATACACATTTTAAAAACTGAAGAATAAAATAAAGAAGTCAATACAGGCTAATAAAGTGACATTCAATACAGAGAAATACTCTAAAAACGGGGAGGCGGAGAATGGGAATAAAAAGCTCAATAAGGAAAAAAACCTTCAGGGGATTCACCAATGGAAGACAGACTATCAGGGCTTGAATACAAAGTATAAATTAAGACATTCAGACAATTACAAAAATAAAATGATAAGAAAGCACAACAGAACAGCCAAGACCTAAAAGATGCCACAAAAGGCATAATCTTAGAGACTGGAGAAGTTCAAACTAAAGGTATAGAAACCATCGTCAATAAAATCATGGCAGAAAGCTGCTTAAACCTAGAGAAGTGATGACCAGTAAAACACAAGAGCCATTGAGAACGCCAGACATAAAGGACCAGAAAAGAAATTCCACACATCAAGTTTTAAATAAAACATGAAGATTACAGAAATGAATTGAAGACTTCAAGAGTGAAGTACCAAATAATACATAAAGGCAACTCCATCAATGTAACAGCAGATTTCTCAACAGAAATTCTAAAACCCAGGAGTGCGTGGGACAGTATATTTGAGCTCTGAAAGACAGTAACTACCGACCCTGATTACTGTATTCAGCAAAATCATCCTTTATAATTTAAAGAAAAAGAAAAACTTTACATAATAAAACAAGCTAAAGAAATTGATGACCACTATGCCAGCACTACAGAGGATACTTTAAAGACTGTTTCTACCGTAATGAAAGAAATATCCATGAGGTCACAGGAAAGAATAACTACACTAGAATAGCACATGAGCAAATAAGAAGGGGATACCAAATATCACAAAATAACAAAAAGACAGTAGCCAGTGCAAAGTTTTCAGTAATAACTACAGATATTAATGATCTTGATCCTCGAATCAAAAGGCACAGACTAGTAGATTGAATTTAAAAATAAGGTCCATCTATCTATTGCCTACAAGAAACCCACCTCACTGCAACATACGAGCACAGCTTCAATGTGAAAAATGGAAAATGATATTCCACACAAATGGAATTAGAAAGCAAGCAGGTGTAGTAATACTAACAGCTAGCAAAATAGGCTTCAAATCAAAATTAATTAGAAGAGATAAAGAAGGTTGCTTCATATTGATTAAGAAATCAGTCTACTAAGAGGATCTTGTAATTGTAAACCTATATGCATTGAACCTATATACATTAACTTTATAAAACGAACACCAATGGATGTAAATGTGCAGATTTACCTCAACACAGTAACAGTGCTCCACTCTCACCAACAAACAGGTCATCTGACAGACAAATCAAATTAACAACACAGTAACAATGCTCCACTCTCACCAACAAACAGGTCATCTGACAGACAAATCAAATTAACAAAAAAACACCAAGGAGCCCTCACAGCTAAATGCCACTGCAGACCAAATGGACTTAGCAGACAACTACAGAATATTCCACACAAACACTGCAGAACACATTTTTCTCAGAATCCCATGTAACTTTCCCTAAAATAGATGACATTTGAGGACACTAAACAAATCTTTAAAATACAAGAAAATTCAAAGGATTTCTTATATCCTATCTTTTCAATTTTTGGCAATATAATTTAATTACAGCACTTCTTCCACCTCTCTTTTTCCCAAAACTCTACCCTATGCCCCTCCCCACTCTCCTCCATTATATCCTGTCTTATTGCAACAAAATAAAATAGATATCAAGAGAAACAATAGGACATGGGGGTTGAACAAAATACTGAATTACAAAAGACTCATCTAGGAGATCAGGAGAGCTACTGGCACACAGTGAAAGTAGGGTTGGGATATTTCCTCCTACAAATCATTACATTTAAAAAAAATCAGAGAGGTATCAAATACGGAGTTTAGTGATGCACCTTCAGGCCTGGGAGAAACCAGAACAAGCCAAATCCAAATCAGTAGATGGAAAGAAATAATAAAGATAAGACAGAAATAAATGAAATGAAAACCAAAAGAATAATATGAAGAATCAATGAAAGAAGGAGTTGGTTCTTCACAAACATAAACAAGATTGACAAACCTTTAGCCAAACTAACAACTGAAAAAGAAGACCCAGACCAATAAAATTAGATATCAAAAGGGAGACATTACTGTTTAGGTGGACACTCTGCCTCAGGCCCCCCTCCTCCCTCTCCAAATCCCGCCCCTCAGAAAGCCCACCAAGGGGCAGTCCCTCTCCTTGAGATGCTCAAGACTGCACCTACAGGGTATTTAAAACCCAGACCCTAGACCTGCCACGGAATTTCTTTCCTTCTTTCGTCCCCTGAGAATCACCCAGGAGTTGCTTTGTTCAGATTAAACTTGGTGTTATTAATTCGGCTGGATTTGGCTTATTGCATTGGCAGAGAAACACACAAAAACCTAGGGATTTTCAAAATACTTATCAATTACAACAGATATCAGTGAAAGTCAGAGGATCATTAAGGCATACTTGGGAAACTTATAGTTGAGCTTGTGAGAAAGCTAGGTAATAAGGGTGCTTGTTAAGGGGCCTGACAACCTGAGTTCAATATTAGGAACTCACCTGATGGAAAGGGAGAATCAACTTCCACAAGTTATCTGTCCTCCCACCTCCCCAACCCTGTCTCTCTCCGTTCTCTCTGTGTGTATTCAAAAAAATGAAAATACAAAAAAACTTAATTTCATATGCGCACACTTACAAAAATTAAACCTAGATGATACAAACAACTTAAATAGACATATAACAACAGCCAATGAGATAGAAGCATATATGTGAAGTTTCTCAAGGCTAGGCTCAAATGAATTCATTGGTAAATTCCATATGTGTAGTCAAAACACTCATACACATAAAATAAAATAAATCTAAAAGCAATTAAAAGCACAACAAAGGAAAGATTGGCAAAGAGAAGTGATAGCCCATAGAATGGGAGAAAATCTTTGTTACTTATACATCTGCCAGAGGATTAATATCCAGACTATATAAAGAACTTCAAAAAATCCCCACTAAATTCCGAAGAAGTGACAACCTAACCAATACTTGGAGTAATAAAATAAGCATTTCTTAAAAGATAAGGTAAAAATAGCCCGGGAATACGGGAAATGTTCAGCATTCTTGGCCATCAGGAAAATGACATCAAAGCTACATTGAGAATCCATATTACTCTGGTCCAAATGACTGTAACAAATTAAAAAATGGCTTCTAAAAGATGGTGAGAGTGAGGGGAAAGTGGAACCTTTAGACACTGCTGGTGGGATGTAAACTGTCCAGCCACTGTGAAAGTCGGTACAGGATTTCTCCAAAAAAATAAAAAATAGCATGGCCCAGGCACTGCTCCTCCTGGATATAACAGTCAAGAATTCTGAGTCCACACCCATGTTCACTGCGGTACTGTGTGCAGGAGCCCCATGATGAAACCAGCCTCATGCCTGTCCACATGAACGGAGGAAGGAATATGGCATGCACACACCAGGAGCGGAGGAAGGAATATGGCATGCACACACCAGGAGCGGAGGAAGGAATAACGCATATACACACAATGGAGTTTCATTGGCCACAAAGGAAAGGAAACTATGTCATTTTTTCCCTGGAAAATAGATGCGAGAAGAAATCATCATATTAAGAAAATAAGCCAAACTCCAAACTACTAAAAGTCACATTTCCCTTCCTTAGAGATCCTAGGTTTTTATAAAATAGGTACACAAATGTTATAAGTGTATAGGTGTAGGAGGAAGAGTCGGGGAGGCAGGAGATCAACCGAAAGGGGCACATGAAGGAGAAGAGAGGAGAAATGGTAAAAACCAATGGTGTACTTGAAAGAAATTGGAGCCGGGCGGTGGTGGCGCACGCCTTTAATCCCAGCACTCGGGAGGCAGAGGCAGGCGGATCTCTGTGAGTTCGAGGCCAGCCTGGTCTACAAAGGGAGTTCCAGGACAGGCTACAGAGAAACCCTGTCTCGAAAAACCAAAAAAAAAAAAAAAAAAGAAATTGGCCTTACAAAACCCAATCCTATATGCTCTGAAAAGATGAAAATAAAGAATTAAACACATTTTTTTGCATCTGTCAATTTATTTTGTGTCTTTGTGCTTGAATGTGGGCAAGCGCCTGCCAAGGCGTCCCTGTGGAGGTCAGAGGACAACCTGTGGGAGTGGTCTCTCTCTCTACCACGTGTGCTCGCGGATAATATCAAGGTTAGCAGGCTTGGTGACAAGCACATCTGCCTGCTGAGCCACCTCTCAGGCCCTTGATGCCAATAGAAAAATTTTCACTGGGAAGAAAGGAAGAAAGAAATTTTGAAGGAAAAAAAAATGAAGGTTCCTCACAGGAAATTTTTGTTGTTTTGAGATCTCTCTTCGTCAGATTTATGACTTGATGTGTTTGGATTTTTTTTTTTAATTTTTTTTACATACCAGAATATCTTCAAAGAAGATGCACGTTCATTGTTCAGTTTAAAATTCTTCTAAAATGTGGAGCTTCTGTTTTGCACAGATTCAGTAATATTCATAATTGAATGTAAATGCACATATTATATGGTCACATGCGTGGGTTTCCAAGTATGGTCTCTCTCTTCCTTTCTGTTTGGCTGTGTCTCTTTCTCTCTGGTTCCTATGCAGCACCCAACCCTTACCTTAGATAACCCTCATGACAGCAGAGGGTGCAGCCTGCCAAACTTCCTCCCTTCCACCCCTTCTGACAGACCCACGTACACACAGACATATGGGGACGTCAGTGTTCTCTTTTCTGCACGGCATCGCACAAAACGTGTTTTCCTGCATCTTGGTCTCCCCCCTTGATAATACTTCCTGGGAGTTGATCCAAGTCATCCGGTACACATTTATATCATTATTTTAAATGGCTTAAAAAAATTCCCCCGTACAGATACAAGGACATGTTTCCTAGGAGAATTAGAAACATTGCCCAAGACGTGGAACTCAAAGCCAGTGGGGTGGAGGCTCTGGCTGGATGTGGGGGAGGGAGCCTGGAAGAATGAAGGTGAAAACAGTCATCAAAAAGAAAATGAACTGCCTTAAAACTCAGGTATAACATAGTCATCCTTCTGTGGACACTGCACCCATAGGAACCAGAAAATATTGGGGAGAATGAGGTACCCAAAATGCTCCCTCCTGATGGCTGTCTCTGATGGGTAGGACCTAGGGACATGTTGCTGTCTTTTACCCACTCTTTGGTCTTGTTTGAATTTTATAATGATTACCCTATTCAGATAAAACAGTATAGGATTTCGGTTTTTAAAAAAATGGATAAAAACCTCTCTGTGCATCCTTCCACTGGAACCTTCAGGGTGTTAGTGATGAACAAGAATGCCAAGGGCTGGGGATGCAGCTCAGTGGTTGAATGCTTGCTGTGTAACATGTGCATGGCTCTAGGTTCTATTCGCAGCAGAAAAAGCACACACACACATACACACACACACAGAGGCAGAAAAAGCACACACGCACGCGCGCGCGCGCACACACACACACACAGAGATATTAAATAATAAGATTATCCTATACAGAGGGACAATGCACAGTGTTGGTCAATGGGGTCCTTTAGACCCCCAATCAATACAAGTTATGATCATTGCTCTTCTTCACTCACGGAAACAAGATGGTAGACACTACTCACTAGAGTCACAGGAGATGGAGCTACCTGGATGTTGCTTCTGTGTGGGCAGTGACCTCCTTCCTAGGGACAGGAGGGGCTTCACTGTGGAAAGAGCAGGGACAGTTCCAGGAAGCAGCATGGTGGGAGAAAGGCCAGAAGTGGCCCTGGGTGAGATGGCCTACAAGCAGTCAGGGGATGCTAGTTGTGTGGTCCCCATGTGGCTCTGCCTTCCCCTACCAGGTAAACCTTGGCGTTGGCTTTCCCCACTAGGCGTCCTTTTCTTCTCAGCGTCTCCCAGGCCTTCCAATGCCAGAGAGAAGTGGTCTCAACCTTCCTAACGCTGCGACCCTTCATGTGTTCCTCATGCTGTGGTGACCCTCAACCATTAAATTACTTTTGTTGCTACTTCATAGCTGTAATTTTGCTACGGTTATGAATCATAACGTAAACATCTGTGCTTTCCAGCGGCATTAGGTGACTCCATGAAAGGACAGCTCCAGCCCCACAGGTCGAGAGTCGCTGCCTTAGGGTCTTTTCTGGTCTGGTGCAACAGTACCAAGTGGTTTTAACTATACCAATTGACAATTGTGGCTGTGTTGCTTAGGTTACGAAGGCAGCTCTTACTCTCTCAGAAATGGCCAAGTCTCCAAAAGACCCTGATGGCAGAAATACAAAGCCATCAGCACCTGGAAAGTAGGTGTGATATTGAATGCCTGGGTGGCCTGTTCTTGCACATACAAGTCACTCTTGTTGAGAGCTCCTAAGCCTCCCGCATTACCAGCCTCATCTCTGTGTCAGGAGGGAAGGGAGGGAGGGAGGGAGGGAGGGAGGGAGGGAGGGAGGGAGGGAGGAAGGAAGGAAGGAAGGAAGGAAGGAAGGAAGGAAGGAAGGAAGGAAGGAAGGCAGCAAAGAAAAGGCTCTGAGAGCTGCTGCTGTGTGCCTTTCTTGTTGTTCTGGTAAGGGAACCTTCCTGGACTGAAAGGCAGGAGACACCCAAGGTCACATGACCTAGTCTCCTGTCTCTGGTGGTAGATACATACATAGCTCCGATACCTCCATCAGAGGGGTTCTCAACCTATGGGTCGCGACCCATTTGGGGGTTGAATGACACTTTCACAGGGGTCACCTAAGACCACCAGAAAACATAGATATTTACATTATGATTCATAACAGCAGCAAAATTATAGTTATGAAGTAGCCACGAAAATAAATTTATGGGTGGGGTCGCCACACCATGAGGAACTGTATTAAAGGGGGGCAGCATTAGGAAGGTTGGGAATCACTGCCCTGGCCCATAACAGCTGCTTTTTCTGTCCTGCCTTACAGGTTTATATCCACGAACCAGGTAACCTTGGTCTCGAAGGACACACCTTCCCACACATTGCCCTCTTGCCCACGCGTGGTTGAAGTGTCCACTGCACCCCAGGCTCAGCTCAGTACATACACATTTCCATACTCCATCTCAGTGATGGTGATGGTCTTGACGTGCCAGGCAAGTTCTCTCTTGGGGATGAATCGGTCCTCCCTGGCCAGGTGGCCCACGCAGAGGGAGGCAATGTCTCCCAAGAAGATGCTGTCAAACTCAAATGTGTCCGTGCTCCCCCTGCAGACAACCAAGATGTGATCAGTCAGCTGCCCAGGCCTAGTGAGGCAGGCAAACACTTAGGGAAAACCTACTGTGTTCCAGGATGGCATGGAAGGTCATGCAATGCAGTAGCCAGTCTGGCATTCCGTGAGGGATGTGAGGGATTTGGGCTAGTTTTAAATCAAGACAGAGACAATGAAAAAGTCCCCCCAGCATGTAAATGGCAATCATTAAGCAGGCTGGAACCTGGGGGAGGCTGAGGAGCTGGCCGGGTGTGGAGCTGCAGGGGAAGAAGAAAGAACCCTCTACTAAGGGCCAAGTTTTGAAAAATCTTACGATGAGAGTAGTGGGGTATTGGGGAATCTACCTGGATGGAATCTGAACCCATGAGGACATGGTAGTGAGGAGGCAGGGTGTGAGCAATCTCTTGGTACGAGTGCGAGGAGCACAGACTCTGTCCTCACCGGAGGGGAACTTGAATAAAAGGTTGAGTAAACAGAATGGGCCGTCCTGCCAAGCTTGCGTGTTGGAACCTAATCCCGTGTGACAGAATTTGGAGCGAGGCCTTTGGAAGGTGAGTAAGTGGTGAGGGTGGAGACTTTGTGAATGGAATCTCATAGAACAAGCCCCAGGGAGTTCCCGCACCCCGTCTGCTGCAGGAGGACACAGTGAGAGGACCCCCATCTGCGAACCAGGAGGCAAGTATCACCAAATCTGCCAGCAGCATCAAGAATCTGGGAAAGAGATTTCAGTTTTTGTAAGCCACTCTGTTTCATATGGCAGCTTTCTGGGCTAAGATAAAGGAGGTTGAGCGGGGGTAGGGAGTTGGGGGTGGGGATGGGGGGTGGAGACTTTGTCATTCTGGCAGGAACAGAGATGCAGTGTTCAAGCCACTAAGGCCTCCCAGGAGAAGCAGGGAAGAGCTCTGGGTTGGGACATGAGATAATACGTTCAAGGGAATTGCTGGTCTGACACACAGTAGGTACTCAACAAGTTCTTTCTGGTTAGTCCATCTGTAAACCCCTCAGTGGGGGAGATTATTGAGGTCTCTGTATTATTCTCCCTACCCCATCCCATCAAGCACCTTCCTTACTTCCGAAAGGCCCGCTGCCTCGAAGAATTCTCCACCAGGAACTCCTTGGATCTGTTTTTCCTGCCCTCCAAGATGAGCCAGACATTCTCTCTGGTTTCGCCCCCGTTGCCAGTTTCTATGACAATCTCGTAGGCTGCAGGGAGGAGGCGGGAGAGGGTCAGCAGCAGGAAGCAGCCACTTGCCATCAGCCAGTCCTTCCCCCTCAGGGAATTTTCTCTGGCCTTAGGCCACAGTCTAGCTGTAGGAGGCAGGTTAGCCTTGCTGATACCCAGGCACTGTAATCAGAACCGGCGACTCTAGGACTGCAGTGGGAAACCTCTTTGTTGAACGGCAGCCATGGGGAAGGGAGAAGCTTAGGAGGGGCTCTCAAGAGATGTTGGGGCCTGGTTCCCATAGCCAATGAGTCACTAAACTAAAATTTAAGAAACCACATCCCCAGAAGCTGAGGGAAAAGAGGCAAGCCTGGCTAAGGAAGGACCCTGCGAAGACCCAGCAGGCTAAGGGTCCAGAGAGCACACAGCCCCATTTCCCTCCTCACAGTAGCCCCTGCCTTGCTGTCCCCGACATGACTGCATAAGCCCCTCTCCACCAACCTCCATAGAAGGGATGCCAAATGTCAGGAGTACCGGGCAGGTGACTAGAATTCGCTTTCTAGTTCCAGGCATTGAGCTCAACCCTGACCATCCATAAAACAGCATACAACAACTCCTGGAGCCAGGGTGCTGCTGGATTCGGGGAAGAGCTGTTTTCATGCCTTCTCCTATCTCAGCTCCTAGTACTCACTCTCTTCCCGTCTCTAGGTCTCTAGCCTCTGATCTCCGAGCTCCTACTTAGAGTGAGCTCCTCCATGCTCCCTCTCTCCACCTGAACGTGTCCGCTTCTTCCTCACCTCCTCTCGCTTTTTTCCATTCCACCTTCTCAGGGCGGTGGATGCCAGTGCTCTAATTAAAGTGGTATCCTGGTCCCCACCACTCCCGGTCTGCCTTGCCTCACTGTTATTTCCTCTTATTCTCATCATCTTTAAGCACCGTAGCCATTTCATTTGTTCATCGTGGCTTATTGCACTCCTTCCCCCTTCCCAAAGGCACACATGCCCATTAACAAATTTCCAACTGCCAAGAACAGTACCCGGCAAATGGACACTTGGCGGGCCCTCAGTAAATATAGTTTTTAATTTAATTTATTTTTGTTTCATGTTCATGGTGTTTTGTCTGCATGCATGTCTATGTACAATGTGCATGCAGCGCCTGAGGACGCCAGTAAAGGGCGCTTGTATTTACAGAGGGTTGTGAGCCACCATGAGGGTGCTGGGAACTGAACTTGCCTTCCGCAAGAGCAGCAGGTGTTCTTAGCTGCTGAGCAATCACTTCAAGACCCTCCTCCCCACCCCACATCCCACACCCTGCTGTGTGGGTAAATATTTACTGGAGGAAGGAATGAATGGCTGAGTGGGCCAAACAGGGAGCCTCCTGAGGACGGGAGCCCTTGGAGGACAGCTGTGATCTAAGGAGAGGACAGAGGGAAGACCGTGAGCGAAGGCATGGCACGTGATCCAGCCCAGGGATGGCGCCAGCAGTCCACGTCAAACGCTTGTCTGAGCTGGCCCTTATACAGATAGAATAAACGGATGGGCAGTCTTGAGACAAGAACAACAGAAACACCTGACAGCCATAGAAAAATACAGGGGAGGGCAGTGTGCTTCCGGTTGGCATCCAGATTTTACTGCCTCCTTCCCCTAGTCAGGACTCTTATCCACCCAGGAGCTCCCTACTACAGCTGGGACGGGCAGAGTTTCTCTCCCAGACATGTCCTGTCCTTCTGTGAGGCTATTCAGCGGTAAGAATTCAGGCTGGTACTGCCAGCAGCCAGCCTCCTGGGGTTCAGGGAAACTGGTACCAACATTCTCGAGGAAATCAAGCTGAGAAGAGAGAGTCACCCCGACACCAGTGGCTCCTCTGGGGACATGAGAGTTGGAGCCAGAGCCACCTCAGGTTTCCAAACACATTTCCTGAATCCAGCATGTGCCACGCAGAGTCCTTAGCCACTCCCAGAAGCTTCCATTGGGCCTATCAGAGAACGGAGGCTTCAAGAGCACACGTGAATGATGGATTCTACCACCCAGCAGAGCAGTGAGTGTTCCGTCCCCAGAGACTGGCCAGCAGAGGAACGTACTGGAGCTGGAAGCAGTGCAGACGAACTGACAAAGCAAACCTAAAGGGTGTTGAGAGTAGCATGCAGGAAAACAAAAGGTTGAAAAGACAAAAGCCCCCTTCAGCTCGAGGGCGTTCCAGCAGGAGAGACATGTGTTCTCCTAGGTGTGTGCGTGTGCACACTCGCACACATGAGCATGCACTTTCGCCGTTTAGGCCAGACCCTGGAAAAACCGCAACGCGATGCCTGAAGCCTTGACCCTGGGATTCTACGTGAAGAGTGTGGGCAGCTCTTGGCTCTGGGTGTATGTTGGAGTTGCCTGCAGAGGTGAATGCTCACAGACGGCTGGAACAGTTTCAGAGAACTTCCTGGAAACAGAAAGCTGGCTGATACGGGCCGATATGTGATAGATCAGCACCAGCCAAGCCCCGTAGGGAGAAGGCATCCTACAGCCATGCAGTGGGCCTTGCAAACCTTCTATTTAGGGTAGATGTGGGGTTTCCAGGGCTCAATGAGAATGTGATATAGAATTCCTTCACACCAAGGAGGTTTTGTTCAAAACCAAGGGGCTGTTTTAGACTCATAGACTGAGTGCCCAAAATGACTGCAGGGTTACCAGCAGGAAAACTCGGGAGGGGATGGGAATGTCCTCTGAAGTCAGAGTGAGGCTTGGCACTTCTGACTGCCCAGTGTGGATTTGTCTCGACCTTAAATAAAGGCAGATGAGAGTTGGGACCAAATTCAGTGGGTGAGACCTCCGGGACCAGCTGGCACCGGGGAACAAGGGTGTGGCTACCTGTCTGTCCCCATGTGAGCAGTACAGGTGTTTCCATGACGCTTCCTGCACACTCACTACAGTGAAAGGTGGGGCCAGGCCTCTCCTGGCTCCCTGCTTCTGCTCTCCTACTTTCTGCATCCGCAGAACTCACTCCACCCCCAACAGCCCGAATCCTGCAAGTAATGGCAGCCATTTGGCTGTTTGGAAATCTGAGAGGGAGAGTTGGCAACAGAGACGGGCTTCGCAGAGTATTCCTCTTCTAAACACCGATGGTCTGAGCAGTCCCCAGTTCTCATCCTGACGTTTTGTGAGGAGCTTAAGCTCCCCCTCTGAGTGTCTCACAAGGCTCTGTGTGAAGGGAGTACCGCTTCAATTCACTCAGCATCCATTCACTGAGCCCCAAGGTCCACAGCACTGCAGAGGGGGACACACACACATGAGTGACACTGCCCTAGATCTGTGTAGGTCACCCACAGCATCCAAAACAAAACTGGGCACCCAATAACCCTAACAAAGTACAACTACAGAAGCAGAGAACGCATCCTCTAAACAGGTCGTAAGTTCTCTGACTTACTCAGCAAATTAGAGCTCTGTTTCCCCCTGAGAGAGTGTTCATCAATGTTCACACAGTCTCCACTGCCTCTCAAGACAGCTAGGTCAACCGCGGGGCAGTGTGGATGGCCTGGCAGAGATGGCGTGTAGTGTCCAAGTCAAGATGCCCACTTCTCTCTCAAAGTGTATAGTGGTCATGCCAAGAGATGCCCAGCCAGGGCACGGTTCTCAGGTCCCCTTGCATCTGGTAGAGTCATAAGACTAGTTCTAAACAAAACGCAGGTTAGCATGCCAAGACCACAGGGAGAGGGCCTTTTGAGTTTCCTTTTTGCGAGAAATATGGAAGCCACATCTTAGAAACGGCAAAGACACAGGTGGAAAGAGCTGAGGCCCCTACATCACACCATGGAAGACAGCTCACCCGACTCCCACACTGGACTCCATACTGGAGAAGTGAGAAGGAAACTCTGCTGTAAAGAGGCTGAGAAGTTGGGGGGGGGGGCTGCCTTAATAACTGGTTAAAAATGCCTTCTTCATCGGGATCTGCCTCTGGTGAGCTTTCCTCTCATCACCAGGCCCAGATGCTGCCCTGGGTATTACAGAAAGGTTTTCTAAAGCTTTAATGGGTGTTCACCTCAGGAACTGATCACTCATTCTTTCTCTGCATCTTCCATGGGAGGAGGTGGCTGGTGGGAACCCTTGCTCTCTCTGACTTCTGTTTCTAGAAACTCCAGGTTGGCAGACATCATCACACTCGTCAGTCAGAACAATTCATGATGTAAAAATAGCCTGAGAGAGCATCACAGCTGCCCTGCCTGGCACTGGGGTCAGCTACAGCCTGTCTTCAATGGGTTTTCCTTCGTTAGTACCTGTGATTCAGGGCCACGAGTGTCTTAGCAGTTCTAATAATCCACTCTTAGGGAGTTTATGGAGGAATTTCCCCTGCAGACACATAGACCCATCTCATTCCCATTCCGTTCTCTGCCTGCTCTCACATACACCCCCGTCCTGTTTGAACTAACCCCTCCTCAACTAGAAAAGTCAGCCCTGAGGTCCCACCACGTACTGGTCTCTTCCAGCTCCTCACGGATCTCATTGTTGGCACATGCGAAGTCGCGGACGGTTTGTCTGTCACCCTCACTCTTGGACAGCCAGCAGTCACACTGGAAGCGGAAAGTCTCATCACGGGAGTTGTCCTTCACGTCAACATAGCTCAGGTGCCAGCCGGGAAATATTCCTGCGGAAGAGAGCACTGGGAGTGGAAAGTGCCCCCTCTCCCTGTCAAGACCTCCCTTCTTCCATCCTTAGCTGTGTGGCCCTGGACAAGCTCCTTGTCCTCTCTGTGGTCTGGCATCCTTGTTGATGGATGACTAGTTGGATTAGGTGGCTTTAAGTACTCCTCCAACCTGAGGAATACAGGGGTCTTTGCAAAGTGCTTAGAGAACTTATGCATCAGATTTCAGCTGTGGGCTCCAAGAAACTTCAATACCTTCCTCCTGCAAACTTCTTCCACTGAGAATCTGTCCAGCGTGGACATTTCACCAAGGGACAAGGCTTGTTGCTTCCATCTGATTCGTGGTGGAGATTTTCTAGACCTTATGGGAGTCCCTTAACTAAAGGATGGATTCTGCTGCTTTCTGATCTGTGTTGTCCAAACTCCTGTCAATGACCCCATGCATCAGTTCAGGTATTAGCTCCACCAGGAGCCCTTCCCCAATGTTCCTCCATCACTCTAGAGGCTATAACAAGAGTCCCCCATTCTCCGTGGTACCCTGCACCTATCTTGGGTACACATGTTCAGATTCGTGTTGCTCTTACTTACATGTGTCTCTTCCCTGTCACCAGGGATGAGTGTGCAGACCGAGTCTCGGTAGGGTTTTTAGTGCTCAGTCTAAATGGGCAGATCACTAGCTGCTCAATGAATGCAGAGTGAATAACTAGGGTTTGTGCTGGGGGTTCTTGGCTGACCTGTTCAGCAGTCATTGAAGGCCCCAGAAGCTGCCATTTTCGAGGACATCTTCCTGAATTGGACACATCTTGGGCTGATCATGAGCACGGGGCTGCTCTGTTGTAACTGGCAGGGCTTTTCTCAGAAGTGTCCTCACCTCAGCAGAGCTGGCGTGTGGGCCAGTGTGGGTTTGCTTTGACAGCCGTGTGTGACTTTACCACTGTTTCTGTCATTCTCTAACTCAAGCTCACCGAGAGCGTGGAGCATCACAGGTCCCACAGAGAGAGCAACCGCAGGGCTTTGGCAGGCTGTACCATAATGTTTGCTACTCACAACTGGTCCACAAAGCAATCCCACAAGCAGCACACAGCTGGGTTCTACTCCCACACCCCTGTCTCTCAGGACACCTAGAGCTCTGAGGCAGTTCCACAGTTACAAAGAAACCTTTCTCTCAGATCAGATACCGTCCAAAGTAATATCTCTAGAGATCCTGCTTCTGTTCCCAAGAGTTATATGAAATAATTATAGATTTCAGGAAGTGGATGCTACATTCATGGGTGGGATGCATATGCTGGCATTATTCAAATTTTCAAGAATATTGTTTGAGAATTTCATATATAAGCATACAAGGTTTTGATCAAATCTGCCCCATCCCCTCCATTGCAATCGTTCTCATGTTCCCTCTCCGGAGTCCTCACCACTTCCCTCCCACTTCATGTATTCTTTCAGAAACCCACTGAGCATGCTTAGCGCTGCCACCATGCAAGTGGGCATGGGCTACGCACTGGAACACGGGTAGCCTGATCAGGGGCTCAATCTGAAGCTGGCTCTCTTCCCCCTATTACTAGTAGCTCTGGAGCTGGGAATTTGTAAGCCCCTCCCCATGCATGCTGGGATTTAGGCTGACTTGCTCTTATGCTGGTCCTCTGTGTAAAGCCACGGCCCTGTGAGTTCACGTGTGCAACACCCCAGCCACGTTCATAAGATATTATTTCACAGAAACCTTCTTCTACCTCTGGCTCTTACAACCTTCCTTCTCCATCTTCTGCGACAATCCCTGTGCCTCGGAAGTTACGGTGTGTGGCATAGATGTCACACTAAAGCTTGAGGACTCCATGTATTCTCTGTGCTTTGACTGGTTATTAGTGTCTGTATTAATCAACGTGTAAAAAGACGCTTCTCTGATGAAGGTTGAGTGATGTACTAATCTATTTGTATAAAGGTAACTGTGGAGAGGGCAGTTTAATACTGTGTCCATTAAGCTGAATTCTCCCTTGGGGCCTATTGCCTGCGCAGCCATGGGTTCTTGGCCCAGTTCACAGTATAAGCTATCAGTTGTGTCTTGTGGAATAGGTCTTAAATCTAATCATAAAGCAGTTGGTTATCCTCAAAACACTTGTGCCAATATTGTAGCAATGGGCATAGCATGTCAGGCTAGTCATTGTTGTACCTTTCAGTACCATAGCTGGGTAAAGCTGCTGTTGACTTTTCTCTCCCAACATAGCACCTCTGGCGCTATGGAAGCTAACCAGCAGGGAGGAAGGCTCCAGCTTAGAACCATACTGATTTCTCTGGGCCTTGTATGACTCAAGTATATATGGTGTCTTCAAAGTAAAATCGTTGCATCAAATTAGCAATGGCAATAGTTTGCATTGTTTTATGGGTTTATGGAACCCCCAGCCCACACGGCACTCGGCTTTGTGCTTCATAGCCTATGACATCTGGAGAGGCATTACTCCCTGGTACAAGGTAGCTCCATTTAGACTCCCTTTATAAATTGTGAATCTATTTTAAGAAGCTTCTACAGCTGTAGGTTTCATATGTCTTTTACAAAGGTCTTTGGTGTTGTTTATGTCTCACTGTATTTCTTTTTCTTTCTTTTTTTTTTTGTGAAATCAGATCTTCACTGAAGAAGAAAGAGCGAGGTGTAAAACACTGTCACATTAGGCAGCCGTGAGGTGAGTTAGCTTATTCGAGAACTCTCTTTGTACTTGATAAATCTTTCTAGCTTTTCTACAAACTAGGGCCCATCCCACCTGTGGGTTTATGGATTGGCTGCATGTTGGAGGTGGTTCCTGGTAGCCATGAAGCTGACCACGGAATTACGAGCCTCCATGCGTGCAGCACTGGAGTGATGGAATGTGACGGTCAGAGCCTTTCTCTAGAGGTGGCTTAGTAAAACACAGAAGGGAGGCACAGGCAGAGAAGACACATTGCTGGCTGTGTTGAAAGAGATCCACATGGAAGAGAAGCTGGGCTTTCCCTCACCTGTGCTCGGCCATGAGTAGTGTGTGTGTGGGTCATCTCAGCCTCACCCAGTTCCTCTTTGCTGTTAGAATTCAGCAATGCAACTCTTTCCCCTAAACCAAGACTAATCCCCAACTCCCTTTACATAACAGAAGCCTCCTTGTATTCTCTGTTGATTTTCTTGCCCTGCTTTGGAAATGTTGAGTGTGACGGACAGTCTAATGCCCAACTGACGGCCAACCCTAGGTGCCTGGTGGACCAATAGGGAATCGCCCGTTAGAGAGCTCACTTCTTGCCAAGTCCCTCTTTCGATGTCCACATGTGTTTACACACAGAGAGGAAAGGCCTTGCACAGGTCCCCACAATGGAATGCAGATGTGTGCTCCTTTTTTAATCAGAGCTGCACCCATCCCAAAATGCTGACCTCGTCCTTGCTGCTGGATAGCCGCTGAATTCCCCAACTTTCTCTCTTCTGCATGGTGCTCTTAACAACACCCCACACACCATAATGGTGTTTCAAAGTCATGGGTCAGCTTTTGCCGCGTCACCTCATAAGCCCTCCAGAGGCTTTCTCATCAGTCCGAGAAAAAGTCCCAGGCTGCTCCCCAAGAACAGCATCCCTTTCCATGTCTCTACTCTACTACCCATACTGCACTTCTGATACCTTGATTAACAGGATCTTGCTTACCCACTGCCTGAAGGGATGATCTCCAGGCTCCGGGTGCCGATGCTGCCTCATGGCTGAGGTCTCTGGGAAAGGGCTCTGTTTGCAGGATTTCCTGAGGCTTCATCACTCGCTCTGTCTCCACGTGCTCACCCCTAGCTAACCTGAAGCTACTTTGTTTTCTCATCATTCTCTATCGTATTGCTTGTCTCTGCCAATGAGGTTGCAAGCCCCTGAGATGAGGAGGCTGGCCTGAACTATGTGTGCTATACAGTAAAGCTTATTACACAGTGAGTCCACACCAAGTCTGAACAGGAGAGAACAGGAAGACAGCAGACACGGCAGTTCTCGAAGAGGAATTTACAGCCTTACCTAGGAGGAAGGTCTGTCCTTGTACTATTGAGTATTATACCCCAAATGTCCTAAAATTCACTTTGAGTAGAAGGTCTAGCAACTCTGAACCACTGTGGGGTCCCAGTGTCCCAGATAGGAGGGGACAGGCTGAATGAGAGTGAGGCTGGTAACAGTTTGAACTTCCACATGCTCCTTACTGCCCATGAGTCTAGCGACTTTCCGCGTCTGGTGGGATGAGGGGCTCCATGCTTCCTTTAGCACGTTTCAATCAACCCTTATGAGACAGATTCATTAGGCCTGCATTTGGTACCTCCTCTCCTCATTATGGCGACAAGTTATTCCTCTATGGCCAGTACCTGCCTGTTCTCTGCACACCATGGCTCTAACGGCCTCTGAGCCTCTCTGCTGTTCCCATGCCCACACTGCCCCTTGTTTAGATACTTTCATCATCACTATGACTCAGCTGGAACAACTTAAGGAGGGGTTCATTTGGGTTCACTGTTTCAGAGGATAGCGTTCTCCCAGCAGGGAAGGCAGGATGGGGTTTACACAGCAAGAAAGTATGGTGAAGACTCTTACATGATGGCAGACTCAGAACAAATGGCAGCCGTCCCTAATTCCTCCAGCCAGGTCCAGTTTCCTAAAGGCTCTACAGCCTTCAAAGTGGTGCTGCCAACTGAAGATTGTTTAAAATATAAGCCCATGGGGGATGTTTCCAGTTCAAACTGTATCATGTTTGTACTCCTGGCCATGAACACTGATATCCAGAGAAATCTTTGCCACTGGGGTTGTAACTATGCCTTAATTCTGTTAAGATTATTTTTATATTCATGTCTGACTTCTCTAAGGTTTGGGAATTGTGTCTTATGACCTCTTAATCGTATTACTTAACATTCCATGATCATAGAAGCGATAAATTATTTTCACTTTCAAAAAGCCAACTGTCAGTATTTTTATCCAGTGCAAACCATTGAGATTCTTCTCAGGTAGAAAGATTCACTTCACCAAGCAACACCTTCCCTAAAAATAACTCGAAAGAAGCAAAAAGCCCATCTGGGTGACTCACATTTCCTCAGCAAGATCATGGATGCTTTGAAGTGAGCTGTGGAAGCATCGGAGAGACCTGGATATGGAAGAATACAAGATTCTAGCTATTATCTTTCTAAAACACACATAAGGGCTTCATCATAGAGGCTGCCACAGGAAATTCCCTGGGATTTGGCAGATCTGACTTCAGGTCTCAGTGTTTCTGCCTAAGCGAGCACACTGTAGCATCCCCACAATGCTGTCTGAGGTCTTTCCTCTTTCTATGGACCAACAGCATTCAAAAAATGTCAATCATTTTGTGGTTAAAAATTCTTTACTAAGCAGAGCTTTCATTTAACTAGAGGAAGCAGGAAGAGCAAGATGAATTAGAAAACAAACACCTTGTTACAATTTGTTCAGGACTGTAAGAGCTATCTGGGTAATTAGAATTAAGTAGAAGAATTAATCATTTATCCTTATTTTCTTCTTCAAACTGCATTTCGTGGCAATCAAATAGCCTAGGGACAAATGTTTTTAAAAGAGAACCCCTGGCTGGTACATGGAAAAGGAATGACAGAATTATAACATCACATCTGTAATTCTAATTGATCATCAGCAGATTAAGCCATTAGAGAGAGAGAGTTATGGAGGAAATTTATAGTAGAGCAACCAGGCTTGCAAGTGCTGAATCTGGAATCCAGTGCTAACACCAGCATGAGCGAGATTTCTTCCTATATACTACTATACCAATATGCAGCATCTCTCCGATACTCAGGACGCCCTCCTGTTACCCCACACACATTTATAAGTAAGTTTTCCCAGGACATACACTGGGAAATTGTATTACACAGTAGAAGCTGAGTGATTTCTAACAAATTGTTGTTAAAAGTATGATGATAGTGGTGTGGTTTCACAGAGAAATGTCCATTTCCACAGAAGAAACACACCAAGTGTGAGTGTGTCGGGGTGAAGTGTCACAGAGTTTAGGAATTAGCTTCATATCCTCTGGCAACCTGAGAGGGGTCAAGGATGAAGGGTAAAACCAAAAGGTTAAAGTCGATGTGATAAATATGATTGTTGAGCTAGGGTGATAGGTAGGTGGGAGCTGATGTTGCGGTTTTCTTGACTTCTGTGCACGTTCAAAAGTTTTCACTAAATTAAATAACTCTCCCCAAAGCTCAAAAGTTTTACTAATTTACACCCCAGTAACAGATCCAGGGGATGAGAAGAGCGTTATAGTTTAAGCTAACTAAATACATTTGTTTAGAATCTTTACCTTTTGGTGGAGGAATCTCAAGCAGAATACATTCATCCTAACACATTTCTCTAAACCTTTGCTTGGCTTTGCTTGAGCTGTATTTTCCCTCATTCAGCCTTGTCCATAACTTCAGTCCTGTCTGCTATAGTTTAGATCTTAACTGTTCCCTAAAAGAGCCATGGCTTGGTTCCAGGCAGCACTATTGGGAGGCTATGGAACCTTTTAGAGGTAGGACCTGGTGAAGTTCCTCAGATATGTGAGGCTGTACCCTTAAAGAAAGACAACATCCTCTGCCATGCACCACACCCCTGTGTCTGTGCTCTGTGCACTGGCACCCAGTTTGCGAGCTTTGGGCAAGGGGGCTGGAGGTTAAAATACACAGACACACACAGACAGAGAGACAGTGACACAGGTCATCCTTGAATTCTCCAAGAATGTGTTCAGGGGCAGATTATATAGAGATAGCCACGCCCCAGCCAAACCCACCAGAAACCACTCTCCTGCCATCAGGAAAGCCTGAAGATCTCGTGCTCAGAGCAGCTGTAGGCACTCAGATCAGGGATTACAAGAAATTCAGGATCTGGGGTTTCACTGCTCCCAACAATCCTCCTTCTTATTTGTTTCCCGGGTCCTGCTACGGGAGGCTTTACTCTGCCACAGCTCCCACCATGAGGTCCTGTCTTGTCCCAGGTGCAAAGCAATGAGGTCGACCAATCATGGGCTGGAACTGACAAAACTACTTAGCTACATGGATGAACTGACTGTCACGATATAGTAACTGATATCGACATTCCAATCATGGGGGTTGTTAGAGCTGCAGTGGTAGAGGGCCTGGGCTGATCATTTCGTTAAGGACTGATCATGCCAAGTAAGAAGACCGCCCCCCCTGACACACCCAAGAAACATGTAAACTTGGACAATACTAGAAAGAAACATTATCTTTGACTCTTGAAATGCTCCTGTAAGACTTAGAATTCTTATGAGAGATGTGAGCCTCTTCTTTCTTGGGTTGGAAGGAAGGGTACAACATGAAGTCAGAAACATCCAAGAGGACTCTAGAAGGTTCTTTGTGAGAAATACACGGTGAAGGAAGATGGATCCCCAGGAGAAAATAGATGAGAAATAAATAGGTAGATAGGGTTAGACTTATACACTTATAGATAAGTAAATAGGGCTAAGATGGAGTTTTATATATGGAGGAGAGTGATGTGAGCTCTGAGCATGAACTTGCAGTCCTGTGCCTTTTATACTTCCAGTTTGGGGTGGGATGCATGAGATATGAACCATTGTGCCAAGCATCTGAGTATCTTCCAGAGGCCAGGATGAAGATAGACACACCTGGTGTAGTCACTAACGTCTATAATCCCAACTCTCATGAGGTTGAGGCCAGAGGATAGTCAGGTCAGAATGGCGTACATAGTGAATTTTGTGCCAGCCTGAGCTGTGAGATCTGAAAAAACTAAAACAATAACAACAAAAAAGGAAGAAACAAAAAGAGATGAAAGGAGGAGAGAAAGAAAAAAAAGGAAGTAACTAAATAAATAGTCCTGAAGCCACAAACCCCTTCTCAGGCTCTAGGGTCCGGAGTGAACAGAAACCACTGCAGTCAGGACCTTGGACAGTTCCGTGGCTCCCAAAGGGAGCTGATTTCTCCAAAAGTGTGGTCCTTTCTCAACATTCTCAGTAATGGTGTGGCCTTCCCTTTTAGAGAAAGGGAAATGGGCTCAGTTGACACAATTTCTTCCCCACCTTCTTTTCTGGCCCGACTGGAGGTTATTAAGGAACTCCATCTCACAGTATGGCTGATAGGTTGGGCTGCTTGGGGGCCCCAAACCTTCTTCCTCGGGCACTAGACTTTGGTGCTGCGGCTTCTGTAGTGGAGGCTATGGCAGAAGAGGATTGGAGGATTTGGGGTTCTGAGACTTCTGGTAGTTCCTTTAGTGGGGAGCTAATGTTGACGTGGTTCTCACCACATTCACCCTCTCTTTCCATGCTGACCCCTCCAGTCGAGTCTGTTAGGCTTATCTAATGAGTCCTGTGCGCGCGCGCGCGCGCACACACACACACACACACACATGGTTTGGGGTTTGTACATCTGTCTTGACTGAGCAAGCCACTGTGGCATGTCCTGACGGGGGCTGGGCCTGATCTTTTGAAGTATCTGGGGCAGAAGGCAAGTCTTCGAGACCATGGATAGTATCATTCATCCATTCAGACTTTGGACACCAGCCAGCAACAGATAGGAGGATCGTGGCAGACAGCAGTCAGGGAGAGAACTCGGATCTCTGTGATGGCTCCTCTGTGGAAGAGGAGAGGCTTACTACAGACATGTGAGAAGGTCCCATGGAAACGTGTCTCTCCACAGCCTTGCGATGCCACCTGAGATGACTAAGCATGATTTAAAACTGACTACACCAGGAAATGAATGGATTTAAAATGTGAACAGGTGTGTGAGAGGCGGTGGGACTGTGCCAGGCATTTCCTGGTGGAGGAAGGTGGGTTATTTGGGAGAAGCTATGGAAATGTGAGAACTTAGGCCTTTTCCTACGTTCCTCTCTGCCTCTCTTGGCTGCTGCGAGATGAGCAACCTTCCTTGGCCACGCCCCTTCTCCCTGGCTATGTTCCTTGTCAGAAGCCAGGGACCCTGATGACCACGGACAGAAGGCTCTGACACTGTTCAGAATAGATTCATCCTCCCTACCTGCTATCGTCAAGATATTTTGTCTCAGTGACAATATACCTCACAGAGTCCCAGGCCCACCAGAAACACAGAGATGCTCAGGTCACAAATAACCAAACAGGTGCCCGACAGCAGTGGCATCTGGGGAAGTCTGCATCACTATGTGACCGCTTTGAAGAACAGCCTCTCTGCCCGATCTGAGTTTATTGTCACACGGGAAATGCTCTGATTGTAACCCCATGGTGAAAGGGATCAGGGACATTGCTCCTTCTGGAAGCTCAGCCAGCTCCTGAGCTGGGTTTGTCAGGAGTCACTCACAGTGAGATTTGAGAAGGTAAATCAAATGAGGTAGACAGCCGCAGGACAGCTCTGTGAGAGGTGAGGGTACAGCAAAGTCAGGCAGGACCTTGAGTGGACAACTTGGGGGAAGCTAGTTTCGAGTCAGGACACTAGAGGTGAGTTGGGGGGAGTGGCAAGCACGGAGGTGGTAAGCCAGGCAATGAACCTTCAACTCTGATATCCAAGAGAAGCTGCGGGTGCAAAGCCAGTGTAAAGAGATGTCTGCAGAGAGCAAAGCAGTGGGCAAAGGAATGAGGAGGTCACGGAACCCATCACAGCGATGGAGAAAGTATCTATTCTTAAGCACCTTGGAGTTAAAAGTAAAGTTCTTTCTTGGCTTTTATCATGCTTAGATTTATAAGTAAATATACCTACATTCAAATGCAGGGTTGTAAGACTGATAGAAAATCCATGGAAAGTAGACTTGGTGAGACTCCTTTCTTCTTTTTTTCTTTTCTTTCTTTCTTTCTTTCTTTCTTTCTTTCTTTCTTTCTTTCTTTCTTTCTTTCCTTCCTTCCTTCCTTCCTCCTTCCTCCCTCCCTCCCTCCCTCCCTCCCTCCCTCCCTCCCTCCCTCCTTCCCTTCTCTCTATTTCCTCCTCTCTCTCCATTCCAGGGATAGAACCCAGGACCTTGCACATGCTAAACAATTATGCTACACTTGAGCTACTGACCCAACCCAATTCTGTTTTTTCTTAATTTTTATGCCCGAACTAAGTTGAATTTGTCCTCTGATATTGCAAAAATGAAGAATCACTAACCTCCCAGCAAGAAAGCCGAAGGAACTAAGCTTCAGATATAACAACTGCCTAGGAACCCAGGCCCTCTAATGGATGTACACCCAAGTGGTGCAATCCATGGCCTTTCTGCTGGGGTGGGCAGAGTCTGCTCACCTAGAGAGGCAGAGGACCCAGGGAACACTGTCCCAGGAAGGTCTATCCCTTAGCACCATGGCATCAGGCAGTAGCTACCTTTGTTGTCATGCCAGACCCTCAGTTTGCAGAGGTGGCCCAGGCTCAGCATGTCAGAGAAGGTGAAGGTGTCTGTGTTGTTCCGTTCAAACTTGTTCCAGTTTGCTGACTGCTTCAGAGCCAGGGTCCCGCTGTCCCCATTTTCCCCGAAGATGATGATGAACACATTGGCATCGGTGCCTGCCCCTGGGAAATACATAGGTGAGGCTCTAGGAGCTGGCATCTCTTTACAAAGCCCTCTGCTCTTGTCTTATTCCCAGACTCCTGGAGCACAAGAGGACAGAGTCTAAATTCAATGAAACTAAGGGTAAGGATCAGAAAGTCCCAAAGAGGTCTTGACCTCTTAGGTGTTTCTGGGAACCATGGAGTTGGCCTGGTCTAGCTGCCTTGAGAGGCACGCATCATAGGTTTTTCAGGTTAGAGTCCATAGCTCCTAGGGCACTGTGTGCCTTTAAGTTCCCAAGAAACTGAGGCACTTCCCCAGACAGTGGAGCATCTGGGCTATTTCATGATTCTTTATGTTCCCTAAAAGTCAATGAAGCATGCAGAAGCTTGACAGGACGATTGGTCTTAGACATTAATCATATGCACCTTGTATAGCTTGCAAACATCATCGTATCCTGGCAACTATCATTGTATTGATCCTGGCAACTGCCATTGTATCTGTTTCTGCTAAGAGTATAATGCTCTGAATAAACTTGTCTCAGCCCCAGTCTTGCTGAGATCCCTTCATCCTAGTCTGGTTAAGAGTCATTTCTCATTAGGGCCAGTAAGCAAGCGCTGGTACTACAAGGTGTCCAATTCTATCCCTTACTTTCTCTTTGAGTGTTGCAATTACTGTTAGTGTAACAGCAGACAGAGTAACATTAATGCTTAGCACAAAAAATGCACCTGTTCCCAGGGAGGGAAGTGTTTCAGAAAGGCATTGGCCCCTGTTAAGAAGTCAGAGCTCTTGGAAGAGGCGTTCGTGAGGCCACTCAGTCACACTTCTGTTGCTACCAATAAACTTCATTGTTTTCTGAGAACACACCATGAAGGGCTAAAAAGAGGGCCTTCAAAGCCTGTGGACACTGGGAACATCAAGCAATAAAGAGGAAGGTTCACCGTGAGGAGAAAAGAGAGGAGAATGCTGGAAACAAATGGCCAGATTTACTGACCCATGTCTTGTGCCTGAGATTCCCGCCATGACAGCCCAGTCTCTTTGGCAAACTGTTCTGCTAAAAGTGCGAGCCACCATGATCAATAAGTCATCGTGGTGAATGTGAACGAGTCTGCCAAATTCCTCCTAATGGTCCCTGGGGAGAAGCCTTGACTGGAGGAGGAGAGGTAGCAGGCACTGCCTCCTGGCCAGAGGAGAGATATGCCCTCTCTTTCTTAGAAGCTGTTTCTCTGGACATTTTAGTCACTTGACGGCTCCATTTGTCTTTCTGGATTTGAGCTTGACAACTTTCTGGGATGTTTCTGCGACTCTTGCCCAGATGTATACGGGCTGACATCTGTCTTGGCCTCTCCTAATGGTATGTTAGCTCCACCAGATTGTGAGATTTGTGGGGGCCCTGGAGGTCACAGTTCTGTCCCCAGTCTCTAGGCCAGAGTCATGACTGTGAAACACAGATCGCCACGGTGCACAACCCTGGGTGAGAGACATTCAGCAGTGGTGGGAAGCTGCAGGGTTCTGAGGCAAGCAAAGGCTGTGTCCCTGAAATTCTCCTCTCCAATTTCTGTGAGGGGACAGGGAAGAAACCAATTTGGCTACTACTGGGAGCTAATACTCTGTCTCCACAGAAAGGGACACATTGTGGAGATGATTTGTTTTCAGAAGGTTATGTGAAGTAAAATACCCTGGTCCGAAGCCAATCGCAATTCATGATTCAAGAGTGGAAGGCAAGAGAAGAGGACGCGGGAGGCCACACCCTACCCAGGATGTCACTGGTCTTCACCGAGACCGTGTAGGAGGTCCACTCCATCATTTCTTCCCCATCAATGACAGCGCACATTTCACAAACCAGTGTCTTCTTGCCCTTCCTTTGTGACAGCCAGTCTCCATAGTAGAACATGGTCAGGTCTCCTGTGTTCATGTTCTTCAGCAGGATCTGGAGAGGGGCCATATAGAAATACACTCTCTTACCCAAGCACCATTCCATGAACCCCCATCCCAAGCTTCCTGATTCAGACTTTTGGGTGTGGGAGGGACTCTGCTTATGGGTTTTGCTGAAAGTCCCACGTGACCTGGAAATTGGAAGTTTATCTGAGAAAGGCTTCCACAGCAATGTCTTGAATGTGTACAGAAAACACTGAATAAGTGAGAGAAAAGGAAATGAATCGAGCCATCGTCTGCTTGGGAGAAGGACACTGACATTTGCCACATTGGTGTGGATGCAACATTGCTGGTTCAAGGAAAGTCTGCAGTGGCTACACAGGGTAAGGGAAGCTTGGGGAGAACCAGGACAGATGGCCTTTTGTGGATGAGGGACAAGCTTGCATTATAAATTAAACCCATCCTGTTCTTCCCATCCTGAATGTGTATAGTGAAGTCCCAATCATCAGAATCTTGGAATGCAACCTTATTTAAGCTAGGGCTGTAATCAGATAAGATGAGGTTACAAGGTGGGCCCTAAACAAAATAGGATGGGGAAGCTTACACATGAAGACACATGTACATGGTAAGAGTGCTGTATGCCAGCTGGGAGAGTCTGAAGACAGCCAAGGTCAGACCCTATAGGCAGAGCCTTCGGGGAGCACATGGCCTGCCCATACCTTGACTCCCGATCTTCTGCCCTCCCCAACTCTGGAGCTTTCTTACACAGCTACAGGAAATTTTCACACTGTGCGAGGTGGTATCACCTGACCCCAGCACCAGCCCATTTGAGCATGCCTGTGCGGCTGTGGATCTGTGTCATTTGTTCTCATGAAAACATAGCAAGCTGAGCTGTGCGCTGGGAGCCTCTGCTCCATCACAGTGAGTGTCATGGCTGCCCTCTGGTCCTCAGTGTCTCTGTCCTGTAAGGCCAGGGGAGGCTAGTAAACGGGGATGAGGAAACATAGATACCTTCTTTCCTCGGGAGAAGAGAAGCCTGTGGCTGTGTGTGTGGTGTGCGGTGTGCTGTGTGATGTGTGATGGGGCGGGGTGTGTGGTGTGTGGTGTGCGGTGTGCTGTGTGATGGGGCGGGGTGTGTGTGGGAGAGATGGAGGCAAAGACTTCATGCTCTGCTTTTTCTAAGTTTCTCATGGTCCCTGCCCAGAACGCCCTCAGCCTGCCCAGGAACCCAGGGATGGGCACAGCTTGGCTGCCTGGGGGTCTCAGGCTCCTCCAGAGAGAAAAGTCAGGGAGGAAGAAAGAAGCTACCAACCAGTGTGATGACAGAGACTGGAAGCTCACCATCCACCCAGTCTCGCTGTCTCAAGTCTGCTTCTCTCAGAAGCCCCCACATCCCTTCTCCCAGGTATCTCCTACCCCGGATCTTCCCCATCCCAGGCTCTGCCCACTGTGCCGTCTTCTCTAGCCATAATTCAGCTCTTAGTAGACACAAACAAAGCTCCATTCTCTGACTGATTCACACCAAAGCCCAAGGTCGGGGCGGTTGCATTACAAGGCCACTTAGGGATGAGGGAGGGCACTGCATTACCCTCTCCAGGAACCACTCTGGTCGGCTCCCCATCCCATCAATGCGGATGCGCATCTTGGTAAAGGGAGCGATGTCCAGAATCTCCATGATGAAGGTGTCATTTTGTTCCCGCTCAAACCTGGGGATGGGAAGCAGAAGACAGGAAGCTGGTAATCTGGCCCTGGCCATGGGCCAGACACCTCGCTGCTCTCAGCAGTCCCCCAACTGCCCATCTATTGCACCCCAGGTGGGCTCCTAGAAGACTGGGTTAAGCAGGCTTGGCTGGGAGACATAACCCTGAACCAAGAGCCATCCCATTTGAGGTCTGTTCTCAGCAGCTAGTTTCTTACCTTCCTTTCTGGGACTGGGAACCCCTCATTTGTAATCTGGGGAGGATGATATTCACCTGAGACTTCACAAAGATCCCAGAGAGCAAATGAATCTGGAGCCAACTTTCAGAGCAGAATGAAGTTCCCTCCCTCCTTCCCACCTTCCCTCCCTCTTTCCCTCCCTCCTTCCCACCTTCCCTCCCTCCTTCTCACTTTCCCTCCCTCCTTCCTTTCTACCCTCCCTTACTTCTTCCCACCTTCCCTCCCTCCAATCAGCAGTTAGACTTTGGGCATCTGCAAACCAGGTGGGATGTAAGAACTAGAGAATCAGCTAGAGAAAATCCCAGAGATTAGAGTTGGGTGGGCTTAGTGCTGGAGTGGAGAGAAGAGATTAGCAGAGACTGAACGTGCTACACAGCCATACAGATAATGCCTAGACATCAAGTCTCAACCCACAGCCTCTTTGGCACCCAGCTCATAACGATCACTTGTTCAGCAACTTCCGGCTTCCTTATTTGGTTCCAGTTTCCCAGTTCAGGAAACCTCTGACTTTAATTCACTCATACAGGATGCACAGCTCTTCTCAGCATGCCTTACCACGCCTCAGTGATGCTTCACCAGCCATCTTCCCACCTGACCATATCTGGTGACATAAATCACCTGACTTCTGTTACAGCAAGCTTTAGATAAATAGCCTCTGTTCTCATTGGGGCTTCATTTATTCCCGAGATTTCTGAGTTCAAATCCCAATGACCTCGGACTGTTTACTTCATCTCCCTGTGTCTCAGAACTTCATTATAAACGGGAGCTGCTAACAGTGCAGAGTAAAGGGTGTACCCTGAATAAAACAGGTGGCAGAGCCCTTTCAGCAGGGCCTGGCATGGAGTGGGCACCCAGTATCAGCCATTTTGTTCCCAAGGCTGTCACCATGGGAATTGCATAACAAGAGGGTAAAAGTGCTGAGAGAGGGCAGGAGAGCATCCTTAGCTGATTCCTGGGATGGGATGCTCTATCTGTGGGGAGGAATATCTGCCTGGTCCTCACTGCTTCAGCGGCCCAGGCCCCATCGTCACCTTCATCGCTACCATCATCACCCTCACAAACCATTTGTTAATGTTTTAATAACAGATCACTTTTATTCTGCAATTATTTTGGATGCAGAAAAGTCCCCAAAGTATAATTCCATGCATCCTGCACGCTGCTTCTCCTACTGAGGGCATCTCACACCCACATAGTGCATGGCACCAAACCAGGAAATGAGCAAGATGCAGTAATGTCAACCACACAGGCCTTAAGAAGAACAGTTTTGATAGACCCAGACAGGGGAACAAGAGAAGGAAAGAACTGGACTGGAGAGATGGTTTAGAAGCTAATAATGCTGGCTGTTCTTCCCGAAGACCAGGGTTCTATCCTCAGCGTCCACATGACATTTCACAACTATCTGTAACTCCAGTCCCCAAGTATCCAACACCCTCTTCTGGCCTCCATAGGAACTAGGCACCCAAGCGGTACACAAACATAACGTGCTGGTTAAACACTCACACACATAAAATCAAATACTTTTTTCTTTAAGAGGAAAATTGTGATGACTTTGGCAGTTAAGGAAGACTTCCTAGAGGAGGGATATTTAATCTGGCTTTTGAAAGAGAACAGTATTGGAAAAGAACAACCGAGGTAAGGCAGCCAGGAGGCCTCGTGGCGTGCAGTGGGTGGGACAGAGCCAGTCTGGCTGATGACCGAGTTAAGAGGAGGCGGGATGTAGTCAGTGTGAGGGGTCAGGCCCCCTCTGGGTACCTGGCCTTCTTTTTGTCCAGCTTCACCTCTTCTGTGCTCCCGTTGATGCCATAGAGGGTCATAAAGATATTCGAGTCAGTGCCTCCACCGACCACGTCACCAGTCCAGACCGTCATTTCATAAAGCACCTACCGTGAGAGGAACGAGTTCCTGACCCTCGGTCCCACCCACAAAACCACCCAACCCATCTCAGGGTCCCCACGGAGAGGACATATGCTCTCCAAGTCCTGAGGCTCTGAGCTGAATCTAGCACAGTGGACTGTACCATGTCCGAGGGAGCAGAGCCAGGCCGGCACTCCTGGTCCCCACCACACTCACGCGGCTGGGGGACTCTGACAGAGGCATTGCAGGCAATGACTCTCGCTAGTCCTCTGTGAACTCATCCACGTGTGTCCGTGTATTCGAAACATTCAGAGCTCTACCCAGATCCATGTCTGGCTTCCACTAGCTTTTGACCTGATACAAACGTCCCGGTCCTGTCCTTGCTCCCTCTATGGAGAAATATGGGGACATGCCCTATGATGACACATGACAGGTAATGAGATACACAGGTGGCTCGAATACCTTTGGTGCAGGTGCCGGACCTACCATGTGTGTGGAATGGCTATACAGGTATGTGCTGTGGTACCATGTGTAGGGTACAGCCAAACATGTTTATAGTATGGCACCATCTGCGTGGTGTGGTGTCATGGGTATGGCATGGCACTATATGCATGGTAAGGCCATACGTGTGAGGGTACTGCAGTGATTCTCAGTGTCCCCAACGTCCTGCCACAGCCAGCTTGCCCCTAATGTCTGTGAGCAAGGAACACCATGGGGGAGCTTTCAGAGTTGGGTTTTGCTCCTAAGAGGCCAGGTTCCCTTTATCAGCAGGCCCCGGAGAGAGAGCTGAACTTGCCCTTTCTGGGTGTCTGAATTGAGGCACTTTGGTGGCTCTTTTTGAGAGGAAGCCTTGGGTGGAGGTATCACCTGGGTGCTGGATCCTGTTGTTCTGGGCTTTCTCATCCCTTCATAACAGGCACCCATAGACCAATAAGTAGTTCTGCAAGTCTGGGAGAGGTGAGGAGATGGCAAGCCTGCCACGTTCTGTCTTACTCGAGCCTAATCCCCACGCTGATTGGGAAACTTGGACTGTGAACTGTACTGTGTTGTGCACAGGATACTATTGTGGGGCATGGACAGGCAGGGCTAGCGGAATTACTGGGAGCAGGCAGAAACCTCGTCCTTTCTTGTTCTTATCCATACAGCCAAGAAACATAGGAAGGTCAAAGTGAGGGTGTTGATGGCTTGGACCAGCTTCCAAGGCCATGCCCTGCCAGCCCCTGTGTTCCCTGTGTTCCTCATTCCCTCCACGCACAGACACGCGGCTCTTTGTGTAACTGGAGTATTTCCAAAGGAGAGACGGAAGCAGGGCTCCTGTCCTGGCTGGTATCCTGGAGATAGGCTGGTCCAGAGGGCCCTGCCATTTGGGTAAGTGGCTAGCCAGCCTTCTTTGCGCTGTGAATAGCAGGATGCAGATCTGCAATGTCCCAGACTGAACTGGGAGGAGCTGTGGCTGCACAGGGCGTGGTGTGAGACGGAGCGTGCCTCAGAGGCACACAGAGGCTGGGAAGTGGGTCAGGGCAGAAGCCCGGGATGAGCAGCAGGCTCACCCACATCATCCATCTGGCCACAGGAGATGCCTGTGCTGTAGAAGGTGCTCCTTCCCTGCTCCCCTGCTGGGGATTTCCTGTGGAGGATGTTGGGGTGCAGAGTACAGCCCCTCTTGCTGTTCCCATCACAGAACAGGCAGGCTTCTTGACCCTGACCTTGACAGGGTCCTGACTGAATAGAGCTGGGTGACTGGTGGCTCCGCGGCTCATGTGGGAGAAAGAGAAACACAGGGTCAAGTGACCAGGAGGCCTCTGGATCACCAACTAGATGTGTGTCTTTGGGCTATCTGCCTCCCTCCTGCCAGACCCTGACCACCTGCCAGGTTACGCAACTTGTTCCAACCCATGTGACCCATTAGACAGAAAGTAAAACTCCTGTCTTCTTGGCTGTTCCAGCTACAAGGGGTCTCACGTGACCAGCATTGCTATCCTGTGAGATCTGGAGGCCCCCAGTCTCTGGTGTCCTTTGCCCTTGCTGCTATGCTGTGGTTGCGGCCACCAATGACAAGGCACATCTGGGCAGAGCTGGTACCACCCAAAGCTCCTCAGGGACTGTCAGTGATCTCATTAGTTTTGGCCAGGACTGAGCATGGGGCGGGCAGTGAAAGAAAATGTTATTTTCATGTGGCAGAGGAGAAGAGCAAGGCCCAGAGAAACCAGGACACTTCCCTGATGTCACATAGCAGCAGAGCAAAGGAGAGCAATCTCCTGGCTTGAGATAAGTGAGTCCAACCATCTTTCCAGGCTGCAGCTTCTGTCAGTACACCAGAGATGACTCCCCTACACCCCTCATTTTCATCTCTGCTGTGTCTCCCGCTCACCGGGCACACACACACATGCACATACACACACATACCTTCACCCCAATGTTCACCACCATGGCATCCAGGAGGTCAAAGACACGGGAGGTGACACCATCGCCTCGGTCCTTGGCAAGCCAACAGTTGCAACGTAATATGTATTTGGTACCCTGGGTGGGCACCGCCAAGCATAGCTCCTCTACCAACCAGCAGCTCTCAGGGGAGGCTCCGTCATGGCCCAGCTGTGAGGTACACGGTCCCTGTGAGGATCTGGGCAGAGCTGAGAAAGAAGTCTTCCCTGCTCAGTGTCCTCTGCCCACCTTATATGCTCACCCTCAGTGTTTCCTCCTGATATGCTGGACACTCATGGCCAGAGAACCTTCCTTGGAGGAGAGGAAATTGAACAGGTCTATGGGCTAATCAAAACATGATCCTGGGTGGGCCTGACCTCATAAAGTGAGGCCTTTAAGAGAGAAGGTGGATGTTATGGATGGAAGAATTTGGAGATGTTTGGAGCAAGGGAGCTTTTCTCCTACTGGCCTAGCTCAAGAACACTGACTGGTTTGGGTCAGCACCTTAAGACAGGGACTGACAGGAATGCAAGGCCTCACTCCTACAACAGCAAGAGAATGGATCTGGGCAATAGCTAGTTGGCTTGGAGAACGGAAGGAAGGTCAAGGAAATATCATAGGCCTGGCCACATCTCAGTAGTCCTCGAGAAGTCCCAGCTAGACTCTGGATCCAGGACAGTGCATGTGCCTGAGTGTTTTCAGTTACCAACAAGTTGGTAATAGCAATGAGAAAATGAGAACACAGGATATCTTTACTGAAGGGGCAGAAAACGGGGAACTTGAGGTCACCAGCCCCCCAACTGATGTTGGAAGCTGGAGATCTGCCTCTAACTCAGAGGGGCTCCAGGTCGCTGTTCTGTTCTGTCTGCTCTCAGCTCCCCACCCCCACACGCTGACTAGTTTCTTTCACTCCCCAGGGGCAGTCACCATCGTGGGGACTCAGGGTCAGCACCTCTATTTTCTTGATGGTGCCCACATCCAAGCCGCCAACATAGAACTCTTCCACGGAGCCACAGCTGAAGCCTCGCTTCCCCTGGGGATAATCCAGCCAGATGCGGTTGCTGCGTTCATCATCTTCCCCAATGAGCAAGATGAATGCTCGGCTATCAGTGGCTGCATCCTTGTGCTTCCCAGTGGTCACTGACACATAGTAGGGAATCACTGCAAGAGATGGTGGAGCTAACTTCACAACAGGCTCCGTGGGCAGACATGCTAGTCTGTGGGCTTGGGAACTTGAAATGACCTTGGGAAGGCCGTCTCCTTCCTTCCTTGCTCAGAGACCAACTGCAACAAAGTCTTCCAGATAGGCTGCAAGTTCATGGCGGTGTGTGTCTGCTCTGCAGGCATCAGACAGTCAGTAATGCCCGATGGGAAGACCTAAGAGATTGTCTTTGTGTCCCCTGGAGTGTCAAGCTTCTGAAAGCCTTATTGGCCAATTATCTTACTTGAATTTCTCCCCACCAGGCAAGGAAGTATAGGGCAACTTCCCACCAGGTCTGGGGGTTACATGCCCAAAACACCAACCACTGTTGAGGAGGAAGATCTCACAGAGAGTATAAATTGGGGAACACAAGCAAAAGTGTATTATACCTGTAACACAGTTGAGGGAAGTCCTAGAGACATCTGTTTCCAAACCAAATCATGTTACTGTGATCAGCAAACTCATTTAGATCATGTAGATTCTAGGCAATCAAAATCCATTTTCCTTCCACTCAGGATGGTTCTAATAGGTAAGTCAGTGATTGCTACATGGGATTCTGGGATAACTGTTTTAAAGGCCCGGCTCTCGTGGAAGGAATACCCTTCTATCCACTCTGCTTAGGATGTGGATGTAGCGGCTGGCACTTCGGCTCTCATCATGGAAGGTTACCTGGGCCTTTAGGGTAGGAGCATTTCAGGAGGTTTCAGAGTGAGTAGGCTGTAGGAAGCTAGCTCCCTGGGCATCCCAGAGCTGCTGAATCAGCTTTAGATGGCTTTGGCTTTGAACTTTTGCATACTAGGAAAATGCTGAAGTTGTTTAGGTCACTGTCATTTGCAGTCAGGAATCAACAAGCCAAGAACCCTTCTCCTGGCCTGTCATCCCAGCTGACAGGGGACACGACCCTGCTGCAGTAGGCTTAGGCTGTGTGTCTCTCTGAAAGCTGTCTGGACTAGCCTCTCCTGGCTAGAGTCACTAGCGGGTGCTCTGTACCAGCCTGTACAGGCCTTGTTACAGGGGATCACAGGATGGCTGCCTTGTGGAGACTGTCATTTTTCACACAGTGGGAAGGTCGGGTGTAGATAAGAGTGTCAATTTCTGCTGGCCACCCAGACCTACACCGTGCTTTCCTGGAGGGAGGCATCTTGCTGCTCACACACTTAAATTAAGAAGGCAGGTGTTTTAATGTTTGAGAAATAAACACAGCACAGCCTTATCTCAAAACTATGATTGGTGAAATGAGTTTCTCGAAGAGTTAGGATACTGCTTCATGGAGGAAGCAAACACAGAGGCCACGAGCCGAATGAACAGCTCAGAGCCTCTTTCCTGGACACGGGTACATACGACATCACAGTTTGGGTGGCAGATTTCTGCTGCTGGTCCTACTTTCTGTTGGTTTGTCCCAGGTCACCTGGCCAGAAATCATGTTCCGAGAGTCTGGATGAGGGCAGAGTTTAGGACAAACCCTTCTGGTGGATGAAGGAGACCATCACCAAAACTCTACCCATTGCTCCATTTGGAGGGCTTCTCTCTGCCTGCTCATCTCACAGGGCTGCTGTGCGTGTGAACATAGTGAAGCACAAAGCTCAAGACCCATTCCATCAGTGACATCAGGGCCTCACTGACAGCCTGTCTGAGAACCGTTTGAAGCTGTTTCCCTGTGCCTGCTCATCTTCCGAAGAGCTCCCTGCTCTGCTTACCAGGGCCATCCTGAACATAGTCAGCCATGGGTCCTGTCACCGTGGCAATGTCCACATCTGCCATCTTGGAACTCAGGGCGATCTCCCAGAAATCAGCAGGGCTGCTGCAGTTGCTGCTGCGGTCACCAGTGTACTCCTGCAAGGAAAAGCACAGCCTGGTCTCGCTGCAGCGCTGGCACCTTCTGCACCAAAGATCTTCCCTGAGCAGAAAAACGACGAGAGGCTGTGGTTGCATGGGGGTCCCAGGACCCCTTGGGGTACCTTCTCATAAAAGAGCCTCTCCAGCCGCCCATCCTCCTTCTTCAGGGAGAGCCAGCGTCCACACAGGAATAGAAACTCGTCCTCGTTGGTGTCATTCCAGATCTCCACCTTCTCCACGTACCAGTCGGCACACCATTTGGTGTTGTCGTGGCGGAGCTTGATCTTGTAGATGACACCAAGATCAGCAGCCTCGATGATGAAGGTGTCGGCCTGGAAAGTCCAAACATAGGGACTTGGTGGGGACACCTCACTTTAACCCCTCTAACCCCATCCTCCAAAATTACCAGTTGAGTAGGCACTTCCAGATGGGGATCCCCTCTAGAACCAAATTAAAGTCCAAGTTCAAGGTTCACTTCTTCACTGGCCCCATTATATAGTCCACTCCTGTATGCCCCTCCTTGGGGAAAACTGCCTTTGCCCAGATCTTTCTTGGGATGAGCCTGTCGGTGTTTGGAAGAAAGTGTCTCACAAACTATGTAAATGTTTGAAGGCTCTGGCCAATGCAGGCCAGAAACTACAACCATTGAGTTCACCAGAGTCAAACTGAGCACACCCTCCACTCAGCTGCCTCTGTGTGGAAGGAAGATCTTGACATGTGCACAAGAGTGTTTGTAGCAGGACAACGCTTACAGTGGGAAATCAGAAGCCATCTGGGCCCTCAGTCCTTTGGGGACAGTGGAACAATTGTGGGACAACATTCTCCATGGGGTGGACACGTGTGTGGTTACAGAGAAGAGCCAGCTCCATCTCTGTTTGAATATGGAGTGGACATGTGTGTGGTTACAGAGAAGAGCCAGCTCCATCTCTGTTTGAATACCCTGGTGTAGAAAGAGTTCCACTGCGTCCCACTGAAATGCCAAGGGCAAGATGAGAAGTATTTAGCCAGTACTATGCCTCACAGGCAAAGGAGAAGCCACACTCACAGCAGCACCACATGGGGCTTCTGTGACACATGGGCCCGAATACAGAGAAAACACATGGAAAGGCACAGAGGAGAAAGTGTGGCTATTCTTCAAAATGGGCTCAAGTGGCCTGCTGGGGACTTGCTAGGCAGACTGTGCAGGGCAGGTCCTAAAAGTTGCAGATAACCATGGCAGATTTGGTGATGTCCGTGGTCTGTGTGTCCCTGGGGGATCACAGGTAGTGATTGCTCTACTAACAGTGGTAAGAGCTCTGCTAGCAGGTAGTGAGTTCTCTGCTAGCAGGTAGCAAGTACTCCGCTAGCAGGTGGTGAGTGCTCCACTAGCAGGAGTGCTCCACTAGCTGGTGATGAGTGCTCCACTAGCAGGTGGTGAGTGCTTCACTAGCAGGTGGTGAGTGCTTCACTAGCAGGTGGTGAGTGCTTCACTAGCAGGTGGTGAGTGCTTCACTAGCAGGTGGTGAGTGCTCCACTAGCAGGTGGTGAGTGCTCCACTAGCAGGTGGTGAATGCTCCGCTAGCAGGTGGTGAGTGCTCCACTAGCAGGTAGGTAGTGAGTACTCTACCATTGGATGGCTGACTGGCAATCTGGTGGCAACTGCTGGGGAGACCAGGTTCGATTCAAGGCAGAGACAGATGAGGAAGGGCTGCTGGCTATGGAGCTGCCTTAGCTGATCTGGGGGTGCTTATGGGGAGACTCTCTGATCAGGCAATGGGTTGAATGTGGGCAGGGGGAGGGTGCTGAGAAGGAGATGGCATCAAGAATGACTCCTGGCTCCCAGAGTGAGTGGCTAGAGAAATGGAAACTTTCATGGTCAGCAATGAACTGAGGATTGCGTGGCTAGGAACCAGGCCAGATGCAGCTCCAGCTCTTCCTGTGGGGTGACAAGACCAGAACTGGGCATGGTGGCCCATATCTGGAGTTCCAGCGCTAGGGAAGTGGAGGCATGAGGACTGTCATGATGACCAGGTCGGCTTGGCTCAAACAGTGAGTTCTGAGTCAAACTGGGCGATAGAGTGAGACCCTGTCTCAAAAGGACCCCAGCGAAACAAAAGACCAAAACTCCAAACAGCAAAGCCAAAAAAGACAGCGAATGCGATGGGGCAGACTGTTTATAGCGGGGTGGGGGTGGGGTGGGGAGCTGAATCTGAACTTAGAGAATCGATTACATCACTTTTCATTTATATTTCCATCCACTTATTCTCTGTATGTATTTGTCGAGCACCTATTCTTTCCTAGGCTCTGGCATGAACAAAAGTCTATCCATCAGCCACATGAGACACACTGCTACTATAGCCATGCATTTACCAGACATCAACAGCAGGCATCCACAGCAAGTGGGGGCAGGGGAGCTCCCCTAAGCCTTAACAAGGCCCAACACTGTGGCGCTGTGGCCCAACACTGGGCACAGTTGGGTATCTCATGGTTTAATTCAGCTGGCTTTCACAGTCACTCGAAACTATTTTATGAGACAAAGAGATGCTAAGTAACTTGTCCAGGATTACATAACCAATTAGTGTTAGAATCAATGTCCAAGTCCAGGTGATCTGAGCCCATTGTCTGGGTACTGGATCAAATGTGAAATGTGCCCCTGGTATAGAGCCAGGACACCACAGGAATTCACTTTGACCTCGTTGGCTTTCTGTTTTCCTAAAATGAAATGAGCAAGATAGGCCCTCTCCTAAGGACCGTTATGTCTCTTGTGTTGTGCTCTCCCTCTCTCTCTCTCTCTCTCTCTCTCTCTCTCTCTCTCTCTCTCTCTCTCTCTCTCTGTCTCTCTCTGTGTGTGTGTGTTTATCTTCCCCTGTAGAAGATGACGTACATTTCCTCTTTCTCAGCATAGATGTCTAACTGAGGATCATGTTATTATTCACAAGCCAGAAGCAAGAAATTGAAGTTAAAGGCTGACGGTTTTATCCAGGTGACTAACAAGAGGGCGGGGACATGCCCTCTGAGGACCCAGCAGCCAGGCCGGGGCTTCTTCTATGAGCCTGGCACATGGGGTCACCAGGCATTACAGATCCATTTACAGGATACCTGCTACTTGTCCCGGGCTAATTCCCTCCTCACCAGTAGCAGGCGTTTCAGTACAAAGGGGTCTGGCTGGCTGAGAGTCAGGCTCTCTGCCATGCAGGGGCTGCCTGCCAGGCATGGCCATGGGCAAGACTGCAGCCAGACTAGCTCCATGTCTGTTCTCCTCAGAGATCCCCTGGCCTGTGGGGTATGGGGTAGACTAAGGCACATGGAGATGATGGAGAGGAACTGGGGGCCCAGTGAAGGGTGTGGCACGGCATGCAGAAGGGACAGGAGAGGGAAGCTGAGGGGCATAGAACGGACAATTGGATGGATTTTGTCCTTCTGGTCCATCACAGTGCATCAGAGCTAGAAGTGCCACAGATACTGATCGGCCACGTGACTCTCCTGCCTTTTTATAGTCCCAGAATCTTAGTATGCTTGGCCCTCACTAGACAGGCCAGGTCAAGGTGAGTCTACCTGGGTGACAGGGAGGAGCCCTTCTGTTCCCCAGTATCCTTTGCATTATTCCCGAGGGCCTCAGCCCTGTACAACACACTTTAGCCAATTTATATTTGATTCCTCATCGTTGAGACAGGGAAACTAAGTTCAGCAGAGGTGAAACAGACAGGGAGCAGAAGGCAGAGCCAGGTTTCCAGGCTCCTCATCAGGTTTCAGGGCAGCCCCTGCCATCCTGCAGCCCCCACCTCCACATGCATGAACCACCCACAGTGAGCTGGCTTTCTGAAGAGGCTGTCCCCACAGAGAGGGCAATCTAGAGATCAGGCCCGCCTTCCACTCCACCCCACCCCATGTAGGACCCAGAGAAGTGCACTGGCTGCAGAAGGGGAACACTCTGTTCTTACAGAGGAAAAGCAATGTCAAAAGCCCAAAGGAGGATGCATGGTACCCCACAGAGTGCCAGGATATTCTCAGGACCAGAAGACCTGGCATTCAGATGACTAGACCTAGAGAGGAGACAGGTCGCATGAATCCATTGCATCTCTCCTACCGTTCCTCTCTCGAACTTGTTGGTGCGGTTTTCTGATTTGCCAAGGTACCGTTCTCCGGTGTCCCCGAGATCTCCATAGATGGTGATGTAGACCCTGGCATCGGTCCCTGCCCCAGGAACGTTCCCTGTGAAAATCTGTACCGAGTACAACACAACTGCCCATCAAGTTGGGCAGGCAGACAGACAGAGGGACAAGAAGGGTGACAGCAGGTTAGCTCTAGCCAGCAGAGTTTGCCAGTAGACAAAGGTCTGGTCCAAAGCAGCAGCATCTTCCTTTCGCTGCTTGGCTAGGCAGTGTAAGCAGCACAGTGTATGGGGTCTTTGCACTCAGGAGGCTCTCAGAGAACCAAAAGATAGGAGTTTTTGGAGTGGTCCCCAGTTCCTCCATCCACAGCATCCAAGGAGACTATCTTAAGTATGCTGTCACTATGACCACTGAGTCTTTATTCTGTGATACTTCTTCCCATCTAACTAATTAGTGTTGATAAACTGGAGTGTGTGTGTGTGTATGTGTGTGTGCACACGTGCGCACACGCATGTGTGCTTCCTTACTTATTTTGACTTATTCTTCAATTCATTGGTACTCTGCACCTTGCCCTAGTACCCCAGGCAAACTGTTTCCTCCAAAGCCACAGTGACTGGTGCCTTGTCCTTGTCCCCATGGCGCCTGGGGGAGGGCTCAGTATCAGAGTGACGAGTATACAAAGATTCTGAGGAGAATGGAAATGAGTATGGTGTCTTGGTTTTGCTCTGCCACGGTGGCTCAGCAAGGGTAGCTAGTAGGTGTCTATTACAATGAGACGGCTGCATCCCTAGCCGCTAGACCTGTGGGCAAGCAAGTCCTGCATATGTTCCTACAGATGCTTGGAAAGCCTCTTTCTCTCCTCTCTAGCCCTCTGCCCTGGGGAATTTGGAATTTCAGGTCAAGCATCACAGGACTTGGCTGGATTGTCCGTAAGAGAACTGGATGGGGAGGAAGTTTTTAGAATAGTGGCTGGAAACTGGGAGGATGGGGGGTTCCTGAAGCCCTGTTTTTGGTCACTCAGAGAAATGACGCCAAGTGTTGACACAGACCCAGAGTTCAATGGCAGTGCATGGCAGGAGAACCAGGGCGGTGCGAGACCTACCCTGGTCCGCGGGCCATTCCTGTGAACCCCAGGGACTTACAAGACCTTAGAGAGTGGTTGTCTTTCCTACAGTGACTGAGATGGGCTTTCTTCCAACCCCTGCAAGTGGGCCCACAGCCACCTCTAACTCAATGAGGCAAATCAGTGTGCTGTGGGCAGCTTGCATCCACAGTTACAGACATGTTCACATCCACCCATGGTTCCCTGTGTGCCCTTCTTCTCCTCTGGATTCCACAGCATCAGTGCTGCCTTCTGGCTTTCTTGGGTCCCCCATCTTCCACTCAGTCCATAATCACTAAATTCTTTAGTTCCACCTCAACCTTCTCCCATTTTGCACAGCCTATGTTTGTATTCCTTGACCTCCTGGATCTTTATCTTCAACCCAGGTCCCTGTGCTTCAAATTTCCAACTCCTGTCACCAGGGTCTATTTCCACTGAGACTAACCCTGGCATCACAAACTCATGGGTCTGAGTGGTACTTGATCCCTCTGGTACCCATCTCCTTCTTCAAACCCTCCCTCCCCTCCCCCTGCCTCTTCATAGCCACTCATTCTCCAAAGCCCCTTGTTTCTTTATGAGACTTGATGGACAGAGCTGTGTCCCGATACAGACAATAGTCCAGGACCATTCGCTCAGGCTCCACTCTGCTCAGTTTGGTGCAGAACCAGCAAGCATGCCGTGGGCCTCTACAGCTGATGATGAAATCGTCTCTGTGTTCCTTAAAAGAGACAGCATTACCCAAGTCTGTCGGGCCAACACCAACTTGAGACAACATTAGGAATCTTGTCACAGCTTAGACGCAACAGTTGATGACTGTCTTCTCCCCACCACCCCCCTTCATTCTGACTACATTCAAGCCTGCTCCACATCTGAAATTATCACGGGTGGGTGGACCTGTTAGGACGCCTTTTCTAGGAGCCCTTGTCCTGGACTGGGATGCTGTGTCCTTGGGGCTGTGACTGGATGGTCTTCTAACAACCCCAATCCACCTCCTGCTGTTTTCTCTGGTCCTTTGGGAATTAAGGAAACCAATTCAGCCTCTGATGCTGAGCAATATGAGTATGCGGGATCCAGCTATTTCTGGATCCTCCTCCCTCTCGTCCCACCCAGGCCACACAGCTTGTCAGGGAAGAGGTGTTTCCTTAGAAACCTCAGAGTGGGTTCTGTGGAGTATGATTTATAGAGAACATCTCAAGAGTGTTGCTGGGAACGGCAGCCCAGGGTGTCCATCTGGGGGTCCAAGCAGAAAAGAGACATATCTCCCAGACTGAACAGCCAAGGCTATTCAGAGAAAGGGATATGGATGGAGAGAGATCCACCCTTAGGCAAAATGGCTCAGATCAAAGGAAAGCAGGGGCTGTCACTGTTTTATATAAAATGGAAATATGTTTGCCTCTTGTCTTTGGACTCTCAGCAGCAGGAAGATCTATGCCCTGTCTCCACCTATGAGAATCTTAGGTTTCCCTGGAATCCTAGGTTTTACTCCAGTTTTTTTTAAAGCTATAATACCATAAATTTGGATTGTTTTTCCAAGTTCCCAAAGCTTCTCTAGTCTGTGTAGACTGCCCATTTGGAGAGGTCAGTGGGTGTCATGTGTGTATCATCAGTGGTAGAGACTTTTACAAATGATGCTGATTATCAAATAGTTAAGGTTTACTCAGAGCTGAGCAGCATAGGGAGTGACACGAACAGTGCTACCATGAGGTAAAGAAAGGACACACGTGTGTGCATGCACATGCCTGTGTAACAGCGCGGTGAGGAGAGAAGGCAGAGGAGTGAACCTTGAATGCCAGTGGGCACAAGAAAGGACCTAGAACTGAGCAGACTATTTCGGGAGACAGGAAGATAACCGGAATATGGTGATGTCACTGAGACCAAAGGCAGGAAGAAACGCAAAGAAGTGGGTGGTCAGGATGATTCAAATACTGCCTAGAAATAACAGCCATGGATGATCGTGATGAGTTCACGCAGGAAATAGAATCCTATGACCTTAGACAGATCCAGAAGCTGACCTAACCCCCAGAAACATGCCTTGCCGGGATATTTCTACCTTATTTTTCTGTCTTAAAAATAAATCTTTTACAGTACAGGGTTTCAAAACAGAGGTTCCTATGTTAGACAAATACTCTCCCACTGAGCTACACTCCAGCCCTAGACTGTCCTGTAAGAGTAAATGGGATCACTCTACACCAAGTGTTGGCCACATAAACTGAGCATATAGAAAGCCAGGAGCAGGGGTGATCTGCTGGCATGTACCATGCTGTAGACGTAGGAAGGGATTTGAGCACAAAGCTTGCAGTGAAGCAGGCAAGACTCTGGGGACTGGCCTGCCATCTACCAGCTGTGTGAACTTGGCAAGTTGCATAGCCTCTATGAGCCTCAGTTTCCCAGGGATAACATAGACCATCCTCGCGTGTGAGGATGCTCAACCTGGCAGGGGCTGGTGCTCTGTGAGAAGGGATGTGATCTTGGAGCTATGTGACAAAGGCCACCTATCCCATGTGCACTTACTGTCCAGAGGCTCCTCCACTTCCTTGTAGACTTGTCGTAAGGACCCATCTTTCATGTACTTCTCAGTGAAGATGTCATAAGGAACCAGTTCTCGGATGGTCTTCTTGTCGTCCTCAGAGGTGGCAAGCCATCGGTCACATGGGAAAGTCAAGGTCTCTGTACCCTGGGGTAAGGAGGAAGGAGGAAGATGAGCCCGTAGTCTGCAAGGTGGGAGCCACCAGCTCCAGGGATTTGCCAGCATGTTCAGGCTCATCAGAACCAGAGACGAAGAAGACGTCGCCTCCCTGTACAAAAACACAGGAACCCGTCCTGCCCCGGTTTCAGAGACCTAGCCTTACAGACTTGCACAGCCGCAGCAGGGTGAGTTAGCTTTTGAAGGTTATACTTCTTAGATCACTTAAAAATAAATATCTGAGCCCTGTCCCTGACACTTGGGGTTCGTGGGTGGCAAGGGCTCTGTGCTTTTAAATCCATCTTATCCCCAGCACTGCACTGTCTTTTAGCTGGGGAAGTTTGCATTTTTTTAGTGTTTTCCAAGTTGTTCAGGTTTGATTTTCCTCTTGAATTGACCCTGAATAGAAGTAAGGACATGCTGGTCACTGGTCCTGTGGCTTTGGGACTCAGGTGGAGACACAGACCAGACTAGATTGCCTAAACTCTTTTCTTTGACCCCCGGAAGAATATGCCTTGGATCTGAGCTGGTTAACATGTCCTGGAGGCTGAAGCAAAACATCAGGTCAATCTGCTGTGAGCTCATTCTGGGAAAAGGTAAATGAAGAAGGACAGACACATCTCCAACTTACGTCTTTATCGGGGAGGAGCCTGCGGATGTCCACATGGGAACAGTGCCACCCAGGGTTTATGCCTGTGTTATCATGGCCAATCCGGATTTTTTCAATGATTTCACCCACATCTTCTAACTTCATATAGAAAAAAAAGGCACTACGTGTTAATAGAAGGGCTTCAATCATATTGCGCCTCCTTGGGGGCATCCATCTTCAGATTCCTCTGAACTTAAGGGGGTGATTTGCTCTCCGTATGTCTCTGCTGACCAGCCAGGCCAAGACCCCCCTCTGCACATGCCATTCTTTCTTCCTTCAGTCTTGACTTAATTGGCCCTGATTTGGGCACTCTGATCTTTCAGGCGTATCTGACTCCTCACAGAAGCCATCCCCTTCCCCATCCTCCATGACATGATGTTATAGCAGCAAATTTTCTGAGAACAGAGTTGGGTCTCAGAAGAGATCTAGTACAGCCCATGCTCCTATCTTGATAGACCATGTTCAAACCTACCGACTCTTAAGAGCCCCTCCCTTTCAGTAATTCCTTTTTTCTACTCCTACAAATTGTGCTCATTCAAACTTACAGAAAATGGTGTCTTTGTCAGCCAAAGCCAGGGCATGGCTGGGGCAGCCCATTGATGTCATAGCTAGGTCAAAGACTACAGCATGCTTTTTTTTGTCACCTGATCTCTAGCTCTAAGTGCCTGGCCAAGCAACATGCTACACCATAGATTGACAAGGATGCCACAGCTGCCATGTCCTTGCTGCCCTTCCAAGATGTCCCACTACCTGCCACCTGCTCTGAATCAGAGAACAGAATCCATGGCCGCAAATGGTCCTTCGAGGCCTTGCAAACCCAGAGGACTCAGAGTCACTAAACAAAGATGGGGGCTTCCAAGTGATGTGGCCGCAGAGATTTTTTTAATAGATCTTATCATTATCTGCCAGAGAAGTGCAGATGCCCAAGGGAAGGGTGTGGTCCCCAGCATCTAAACTGACAAACTCGCTGCCTGAAGTGACCAGGAAATGAAGAGTTCCATGTATCTTCTTCTACCCAGGGCTTCTTTTTTCTTCCCTGTCCCATAGGCTTTGAGGTTAGTGGCTTCAATGGCACTTCTGAAACCTGAGTTCTACAGCAAGCACTGAATTGCTTTCATCAGGCGACTGTCTTGGCTGTGGCACTACAGACAGTAAAGAGGCCTTCAGAGGACTGCTGCCCAGGGGTGGTGGCCTCCTAGATGGGCTCAGAAGACATGGCTATCAGAAAGGGCTTTGGCATTTTTCCCTGGGAGGGGTGAAGGCATGATCCAACAAGGCTCAGGAGCTGCTGTGACCCTAAATTCACTGTGTAATGTCATTTTAGTAAGTCACAACCTTTCTTGCTCTGGGTGCTTATGTGTGAGATGGGATTGCTGCACTGCCACCCTCTTGGGACTGTCATGAACACTCAAAAACTTGGTTTATATTGAGTGCTTAGAATGGCGCTGATGTTTCCACAGAGCTCTGGCATCCTGTCAGCGCTCTTCTCCCGGCCAACCCTCAGGGTGGACCACAGAGAGAAGCAGCCATTGGCTAAGGGCTACTCCAGAGTCAGGGCTGGAAGGGGAGATGTGGACTGAGGATCCGCCATACGAGAGTAGAGAGGTGGAAACTGCAGGCAGGAAAGACAGGCGAGGAACAAAGCCTTTCCGTTTGTTTCCAAGCTCCTACATCCCCCTAAGACCCAAGCAGTGAGCTGGCAATTTATAGCTGCCTACTAATGGGACCTCACTGATGAAAGTCCACAGAAGTCCTGCTGAGGACCTGGGCTCTGATGACATCACACTCTGATGCGCCTGCCACATCATCTTTCGTGGTGAGACTTTACCTTGTATAGATGAGTGAACCAGCCCTCAGTTTTCTGCAACAGACCTCCCAGCAAAGCTGACTCCTCCCAGAGAGGGTGGGGAGGGAGCTTTATCTCTGCGGCAGCAGCTGGCTGAGGATAAGGACAAGCTCAACACTTTGTTTCCCACCAGACTATATGGACATGTCACCACTGGTCCCCGTTACTCAGAGCGCCGAGGCTTCCAAGGTTCCTGGCTCCTCTGCCAGGCTGGTTTCATTGCTACTCTCTTCCTAAGTCCCTTCATGCTCCCCTGTGACTTCAAGCTCTATGTTTGCCTGTTTCCACCCATGGGTATGCTGTTCACCTCCCAGGAATGCCTCTCCTTGTCCCGAGAATGCCTACTTCCACACCCGCCTCTAATCCACCTCCTCCAGGGCTCTTCCTTCTCTGAACACTAACAGCAACCTCAATCCACTTGGAAGCCTACCACAGAGTAAAAGAACATGCACATCAGAGCCTGTTCCTCTAGGTTGGTTCCCTGCATGCTAGCTGTGTAGTTTGGGGAAAGCCATTAACTTTGCTGTGCCCCAATCCCCTCCTTCTTTACCAGGGTCAGAAGAGTACAGAACTGTTACAGGGGTCCAGTGACTGAACATCGCTGAATCCCGTGCGTTAGTGCCTCTGACCCTCAGGACCCATGGTGGCAATAATCCCTAGATTTTCTGCCGTGAGTACAGTACTTGGCTCCCCAACTATATTTAAGCTCCTTGCAGGCAGTCTGGACTCTTCTGTTGTGTCTCCTGGCTAAGTTAGCTCACAAAAGAGGACAGGGCAGGCATCATGAGCTGCTCTGCATAAAGGCATGTGGGAATTCCTCGGTGCTGAAACCCACATCCCTGGTAAGCATCAGATGACAGAACCCCTTGGCCAGACCTGGCAGGACCTGTGAAGCCCACAGCAGTTCTGTGTCCAGCTGACTGCGGCCCGAAAGTCAAGCAGCAGACGGCCTCATGTGGTCCCCTGTGAGAGGTTTGCACCACCCAGCACCCCAGTTGCCTGCCTGGAAGCCATGCCACAGACACAGTAGAGACAGGAAGATGTCTTGTTGGTATGCCTCCTGTTTCCCAAGGTCCTGCTCATCACTTTTAATCCTGATATTCGTCCTAGAAGGCCCAGCTAGCTTTATCATCCACTTGTCTGACTGGACATAATGGAGGCTCAGAGAGGCTGGACAAGCTCTTCATCCCCCATTAGCTATGGCCCATCTAGATGAAGGGCTACTCTTGACCCAGCCCCTCTGGGGCAGTGCACAGAACCAGGTACCTCCACGATGAAGCGGGAGGCAGACTTCCTCTCGAAGAACAGCTTCTGTTCCCTCTTGTTGGTGCACAGGAACTTCTGCCGGGTGCACACGGCGTCACAGCCATAGATGACTATAAAGATGTTGGAATCGGTTCCGGCAGCAAAGACATCACTGGTGTAGAGGGTGATCTCATAAGGGACAACTGGGAGGGGAACAGAGGGCAAGGCCAGGGGTGGCAGGAAGAAAACAGGAGACACCATAGGTGAGGTCAAGTCCTTTACAGCATCAGTGGTCTTTCACAGAGAGCATCTCAAGCCTAGTGTCCACAGAGAAGCCCTGATCCTTCGGATGGTGGATCTACTACAGCGGACTGGCTGAACATAGAGATTATGTAATTTTAAAGGTTCAAGTTCAAATACAGGACCTAACTTGATGAGGCCTGGGCAAGGTACTTAGGAGCCTTGGTTTCCATTAAAGTGTCCTCGGCATAAAGCTTAGCAGGGTTCTGTAACCTAGAGCTTCGGATTTCAGAGACAAATCGCCAGTCAGGGCAGCCAGGCTGCAGAGGTGGCATGACTTTCTCTTCTCATCCTGTCCATCGCTCTCAGCCCCTGATTTGCTCCTAACATGCCAGCTCCCTGAACCAACCCATGTCACACCTGGCCTCTTACTCAGCTTCCCTGGCTTTATAGATGTCCCTTACAGAGAACTGGCCAAGCGGAGGAGAGGATTCATCAGGTCATTCAGCAGCTACAGGACTATCTATCCTTTGAAGGAGAGTTGGCACATGAGCCCCACTGACAAGCACCTTCCCGGTACAACTGCTCCATGACAAGTGACCAGCATGTTTCCACGCGGGCTGAGGATCTGCAGTCCAGGAGCTGTTGGCGGGATCTTAGATAAGTAAGGATTCTTGAGCCCCTCTCCAGATTGTCTGTGGGGTGGATCTAATTCACACCTTACTCTATGGCTTGACGCAATTAAGCTAAAGCAACAGGGTCTGCTACAGGGTGAGATTCATTAGTACGTTATGAAATGAGGTTAATGAGTAGTCAGCAGTCTTCTGAACAGAAAACACTATTAGGTACCACACAGAGTGACATGTTGGTTTGTCTCACATGTATATGAAGGACTATACTCATTATGGGTTTCTATATATGGGAAATCTATATCTATCTATATCTCTATATTTATCTATCCATTTATATCTATATCTATCTATATCTATATATATCTAGAGAGAGAGAGAGAGAGGAAGAGGAGAAGATGAATACAGGTTGGGAAGAGGGCTGAGTTGGTAAAATGTCTGTCATGCGAGCAAGCATGAAGACCCCAGAACCCACATAAAAAGCTAGGCATTGGGTCACATGCCTATAACAACAGCACGGGGAGCTAGGATAGAGAAGGGTGGATCCCTGAAGTTCAGTGGCCAGCTAGCCCAGCCAAATTGGTGAGCTTCAGATTCAGTGAGAGACCCTATCTTGAAAAATAAGAGGTACACAGCAATTAAGAAGACACACAACATTGATGAATGACCTCAACACGCAGTCACATACATGTACACACACATATATTATCAAGTAAATACACCACACCACACATACACACACTATATAACACATATGCACCAAAAAAAAAAGAAGAAGAAGAAGAAGAAGGGAAGGAGAGAGGGAGGGAGGAAGGGAGGGAGGAAGGGAAAAAGGAAGGAAGGAAGGAAAAATTGAAACCCTAGGGGAGTTCTCAAGCAAATATACAATATCTTATGCTATTGGGTCCTAAAGGAAGCCATCCATATTAGGAGCTACCTGGTCTTAGGAGATCCCAACCTTCTTCAGATGAGGGGTCTCCTTCCAGTGTACTTAAAAAGCTTCCCTGAAAAAGGACAGTGGTATCCGTGCCTGTGATGGTGCTAGCCACCCACTGAGAACTTGTTATGTATTCAACATTGTATCCTAAGCAGCCATTTCCATCCCTGCATGTCCAATGGGGCAGGTATTACTGTGCCCATTTTATCAGAGGAGAAAGCAAGACACAGAGGGGTGAAATAGTCCGAGGTCCTATGGTGGAGCCCGAGCCCACACTTGTCTGACTTCAGTGCTACAAAGACTAGTTCTGGGGTAAACTGGGGGGAATTACTGATGCCTACCCACAAGCCACAGGGAAAGGTGTTTCACATAAATGACCACAGGCCCTCCGGACTGAAAAAGACCTTACTTAGAGCTTGTTGAGAAATAGAAGCTCAGCCTTGCTGGGCCCTCGGGAGTAAAGAAGGTAAAGCAGATCCTTCCTCAGAGACCTTGATGAGGAAACGGAGTCCTGGAGAGACTAGACGATGTCTTGTCATCAGCTACTGTGGGGCCTAGTTTAGAATAAATCTAATATCATCTTTTTTGGGGGTCCGGGGCTAGGTCCACAGTACTCCCTCAACTCCAGAGCTCAGGACATTTGAGGAAGGGACAAGAAAATTGAACAGAATCTCCGAGGTGGGTTTGGCCCCAAGCCAACTGTGGAGGAAGAGCTGGGGCTGGGTGGGACAAGTTATAGGGTCTCCTGGGAGGGCCGGCCTTGCCATGAGGGTTCCTACATGGTGTGTAGAGTCGTGTCTGAAGCTCAGCATGGAAGAGGTCCCTGACGATCGCCCCGTCGTCCTCATTCTTTGCCAGCCAGCGGCCACAGGGAAAAGTCATGCACTTTCCAAGAGAGGGAGCATCCACTTCTACCCAGTCTACAAACCAGCCTGGGGCCTTGCCTGGAGATGGGAGAGAGAGAGATGGGGCGGGGGGGGGGGGGGAGAACCCACTAAGAACATGTACAATTTGGCTTCCTGTGGGTGAGCTCAGAAACTCCCAGCACCCTTCCTTTGTCAATGTGGTCACCCAGAATCCGTCAGTCCTATAGTACCCTTTGGCTGACAGCATTAACTCTTACTGAGATGTGTACATGGCTAAAACTGCATCCCACTCGGGCCAGGCCAGGGAAACAAGCAGAAAGTGGCGCTTGTCATTGTTGGTCTGGGAGGAGCACCGTGAGGAGGTAACAGGGCAGGCAAGCCAGAGCAAGGGAAGCAAAATGGTGTCCAGGGTGGGCAAAGCTCTAAACAAGGAGCTAAGGAAAGCTTGCGTTCTTGGAGACCTCAGCTGGGGATGATGCTCAGAGCTTTCTGGTTCTATTTGTGATGGACGAAAGCAGAGACAGCACTCAGCTTAGGGAAGGAAATGAAAGTCAGGCAGAGACCCGCATCCTACAGTCCCGACAGCACCTGCTTCTAGGACAGAGTTTCTTCCTTGAGCTAAGAAATGAAAGTTTGGGGAAGAGCGGAGACCTACTGTACCATGAAAAAAATATGGACACAACTTTTGTCGGGCTGCTTTGTCATGAAGTCCTGGGTTCCAGGAAGGACTGGCTGGCTCACTGGCTCCTCAATGGGGGTCCCTAGGCTAGCAACTATGCATGAGCAAGGGACTCAAAAGATAAGCACGGAACCCCAAATCAGAACCTCAAGTCAGAGATGCTGGGGTGAACAGAGAAGTCATGTTCTAGTATCCCCTCCCACTCTGGGCGACTTAGGTAAACCATCAGGTTAGAGACCCACTAAGCTTTCTCAGGGGCTCTATAATCCAGTTGCACATTAAAATTCCTGAGGTTTTCCAAGTCACCTACGTCCAGGTCCCAGTGCAGATCAACAAGCCCAGAACTGGTGCAGCCAGGGCTCTGCTGGGCAAGCGAGACTGAGATACTGTGTTGTTTTGAAAGTCGTGCAGCCCACACTGACCTGTCTGTGGGCTCTCTAGTTTTACCAGAGAATGGAAGGAAGAGAACCAGACCTGTGTTGTCATGGCCGATCCTAACTTTCCACAGGTCTCCCAGATCCAGCGTCTCCACAGTGAAGATTTCAATGCTGTCCCTTTCAAATTTGTCACTGTTGGTCTTGGAGGACTTCAGGAGGGTGATTCCTGCCAACCAGACAACTTCAGCATGACTGAATGTAACTGAATGGTTCTAAGACTTTCCCAGTCTGGCTCATCCACTATTCTTCCTTCTTCCTCATAATGACCAACCTTCTGAACTTCTACCAAAGATCAAAGATGTCACACCTCCCAGTGGGCACCTATGTGTGCGCTTGTGTGTGGTCTGTATTTGTATGTGTGGTGGGTGTGTTTGTATGCTGTGTATATGGTATGTATGTGTGTGTGGTATGTGATGTGTGGTGTGTGTATATGGTTGTATATGATATATATATATATGAGATGTGTGGTGTGTATGTTATGTGTGTGTGTTTATAATTTTTTAAAAACCTTTTCATGTAAACTTGCAATTCCCTGTCTACATCTAAAGAAAACCCCTCTCCATGCCCTTGCAGGAGACGGCAGCAGGGCGTCTAGCCAGTGTGGGCTCTTCTCCCACAAGCCTGGCAGTTCTCTGCATGGGGACAGAGCCAGTGACAAGGTCACCTTCCCCATGCTCATGTGGGGAAGCCATGTGCAAACACTGTCTGGAGACACACCTGGACTCACAAGGAGAGACGGCTTCAGGTGCCCTCACTGGCTGTGGAATTTGGGGCTGGCTGTGGCGTCGGTCTGAAACCTGAGGGGGACTCAGTCTTCACCATTCTCTCCTACCTCCTCCTACCATGCTGCCTTGAAGTTCCCTCCCCAGGTCGAGGCCCTCAGGCAGAAAGCCTTCTGGCAGGCAGACTTGAGAGCTCAGAAAGACAGACAGATCTGGTGCCCAGCTCAGCCTCCTGCCATCCAGTGGTCCTGGGGAAACTGCTTGATGTCTATGACTTGTCTTCCTCAAACCTCAGAAAGGTGGCCTGGTGCTCTCCCCACAGGGCCACTGTGAGGTCTGAAGAAGATGAGGATTCTAAGTGCTCAGGAATGTGGCTGACAGCAGAGAGGCCCAGGCAAGCAAGGGCAGTGGCAGAGCCCCTCACTTCTCTGGAAAACGACACAGGGACCATCACAAGCGTAGTGATTATCAGCTGTGACCTAATTCATCATACACCATCCATTTTATTCAAACCCCTAAGTAATAGTGACAATCGATGTTCACTGACCCCTAAATTTTAAGTGTTCTGTGTAATAAAACTCACAGCCCTGAGACATGCATAAAACTTTATCTCTATCTAACAAACAGGAAAGGCACAGGGTGGTTAAGCAACTTGCCCCTGATCACACAGCCAATACCAGAACAGGAATTTGAACGAATGAATCAGGTTTCAGAGCTATGCTTCGGATCAGCACATCACTGCTGTAGACGGGAAGCTTGGGGTTAAGTCCATTCGTTCTTCAGTGGTGCTCGGCACAGAGCTTCCAGTTAATGCACAGAGACTCCTTGAAGAATCGATTCCACTACAGACGCAGGCAGAACGGCCAGGGGAGGATGGAGTGGAAGGTGACTGCACTAAATGAAGGTGTCACCCTCACCGAGTCCCCATCCAGCCTCTGGAACAATGCTGGCACTCCCTGAAGACCTTATAGGAGGGGACCCTGGGACCCTCCAGGGCTGAGTTTTATTGAACTTGAAAGAGTCCTTTCTTCCAGGTAATTTTTGGGATACAGTTAGGACAAGGGTTCCTTTGCTGCTGCAACAGAAGCAGTCTCCCCCACTTTGTCTCGGGGGACCCAGCACTGTGTTCTGCTGAGGGACAGGTGTGGCCTGGTCCTCCCAGGAACCTGCTAACTCTACCATGGTGCCCAGGAAAATGCTGTGTTCCTTACCATTGTCGTCTTGTGTGCCAAAGAGTGTGATGAAGACATTGGCATCTGTGCCGGCATTCTTCTTGTCCCCAGTCTTGATGGTCACTGAGAATGTGGTGGATTTATCTGCCGGGGGAAGAGGGCACAGAAGTGAAACATAGATCACCTGGGAACCCCAAGGAATGGGAGAGAAGGCTGCTTGATCTGTCCACTGTGGCTCTGTCATTCCAGTTCCTCCCCTGTATCATCCTCTACCTGTGATGGCCATGGTCACCATAAAAACATGTCTGTTCATGTGGTCAGTCCTGCAAACAGCTTTCTTTGAGGTGCCTTTAACTCCAGAAACCCCCTCACGATATAGAAACGTCACTGCCCTGCCTATGGGAAGCCCTTGGTCTGTAGAGGTGGTACATGGTCAGGGAGGCATGAGGTGACTTGGGTGTTAGCAGCCCATAACCAGGAGCTCTGGTCTGACCTCTCTGACCTCTCCAGACTGGACAGGGCTTTAGGGACTGAGATGAGCATCATGGGTCTCTAGTCAGCTAATACTTTCTCCCACAGAAATACACCCCAGGAGCCCAGAAATGCCCCTGGAGGGAGGACAAAAGATAAATCAGAACTAGCTCAATCATTTTGCCCCTGAATAACACAACTCTAGCTGTGAACTGCCTTACTCCAAATCCTATGCTAGGCATATGGGAGCCTGCCCCCCACAACTTCTACAATCTCTCCATGACAGGAGGAAAGGGCAGGACAGCTAGAGTATCCATCAGGATGTGCCCAGAACCCATAAGTAGGGCAGAAGACAGAGGGGAAAGGGAAAGAGAAGTGGGGAGGGGGGAGAAAATGGAGGGAGAAGAGAAGAGAAAATGGGGGATGGGAAAGACATCTCCAATACAAGGAACCTTTTTGTTCCAGAGCCAGGTTGTCAAGGGGGTTATTGTCACCATGTCCTCCACCCTCCTCGTCTTCGCTGGGTAGCACATAGGACTCATCCACTGGCAACAGCTCCCTGGAAAGTTGCCCATCATCCTCCTCCACTGCTAGCCACCTTTGGCATGGGAAGTAGTACCTGAGGGTAGGGTAAGGAAGATTGGGATATCTCCTTGAAATAATCTCATTTGGGAGTTGAAACAGGCTTAGAATGAGGGACCTGCGTGGGCTCAGACTCCCCTGTCTGACCACCACGGCATTACCCACCCATTCTGCCCAGTCTAGGAATTACCCACAGTCTGCTTGAGGTAAATAATAAATCCAGAGACACGCTCAGCCCATGAGCTGAGTGGAAAAATCTAGAAAGAGAGGGGCTTATGAGAAACGTTATTATGCCTTCCTGGACAATCTGAGTTGGCTCTTCTGGCACAGTGCTGCACAGGGCAGGTGCGCCACACCCATGTATGCAGTCCATGAACTTTGAAGACATTGGGGGAAGAGAGAGTGTCTCTAAGAAGCAGAAAGTGACCTCACAGTCATCAAGGGAGATGATGTTCATGAAGAGTCCTCCATAGAAAAGCATATGCAGTACACTGGAGGGGCTCAGAGAGGAAGGTGGGCCAGGACTCTCTTCTACAGGTCAATGCTCTGGTTCCTGTTCCCAGACTCCTGCTAACCCTTGTGTGGTCTTGAGCAAACTCCTTCCTAGGATTGTCAGATTTCGAAAACGAAGGGCTGGGACACCCTACCCCCAGTCATGCTTGAACTTTACACAATGGATCATGTTTTTGTGCATATCCCACCTGATATTTGGCACATACTTGTGTGCCTAAGGGTAGGCTCTCTGGAGGAATCTGCTAACTCAACCACTGTTGCTCTTCTTTCTTTCCTTCCCCCCTTTTCTTCTCCTCAGGCATGCCAAGGCACCCTTGGAGGCTGTAGGTCAATGTCTAAGACCCAGGGCAACTCAAAAGGTCTGAGCATGCAGCCCTTCTACAAGCTAGGGGCCATTGCTCTCCATCTGTTCCTTTTCTCCTTGCCCTGATGTGAAAGGGCCATTTAGGAACTAACTCAGCTCTAGGGTGGGTGGTATCCTGAAGAATGTCTCCTCTTGTTTGTGTCCTCAGCAACTCCAAATGTTAGAGAAGCAGATCAGAGGATGTGATGTCAGCCCAACACTCGGATGGCCAAGGAAGATGGACCGGGAGGGCAAGAGTGAGTCACTGTGCTGAACCATCCTTGCATCTCTGGGATGAAGCCTACTTGATCATGGTGGATGATTTTTCTGATGTGCTCTTGCATTTGATTTGTCAGTATCTTATTGAGTATTTTTGCATCAATGCTCATGAGTGAGATTGGTCAGGGGGTTGAGAACACTGACACCGTCCTTATCTTCCTCTCAATCTCCCGGATCCCTCTCCATCTCACACCTACCCCCACCTGCTAATCGAACATGGCGGCTCCTGGCTCAGAAGAACATCAGTATATGGCGCCATCCTACAGCATCACCCTTCTCGTCACAACCTCCTAACTTGCCATCTTGTGTCAACCAGACCAGAATCCTGCTGACCTTTGCCCTAAAACCTCCAGAGGCTCCTGTCTTCTATAGATGAACACAAGCCTGTCCCGTCTGGCTTCTATAAGTCTCTGCATTCTGCCTTCTATAGAATGAACACAAGCCTGTCCCGCCTGGCTTCTGTAAGTCTCTCCATTCTGTCTTCTATATAATGAACACAAGCCTGTCCCGCCTGGCTTCTATTGTCTCTCCATTCTGGTACCAGTCTGCCTCACCCTCTCCCCTTCATTTTGCTCAGATTTTGTTCTTCCTTGAACCGAACAAAAATGGATCTTCCTGGAGCCTTTACATTGGCGGTCCCCTCTCCTTGGCAGTTCTCAGGAGAGCCCAGGAAAGGTCCTGGACCCCTGGAGGTTAGCAGTGTGTCTAGGGAACCTGCTGTTGTGGTTCTGTCTTCTGGACTTGTGGGAATGTCTCTTTTCCTCCAAGATTAAGCTGTGCTCATTGTCAGTGTGAGGACTGTTGAAGACAGCTCATTACAGACCCTCACTAAAGACGATTTCTTACCAACGAAGAACAAACCAGTGACACGTGCACAGAAAAACATGGGGCAGGATGGAGAAATGAGGAAGGACACAAAAACCAGCGAGGGGCCTTCCTTCGCAAGAACAGGAACACACTCTGCCTGGACACAGATGTAAACAGAACACCTAGCCGTGCAGAGTAAAAAGTTCTTGCAAATTCCTGAGATGCACAAAAGAACAGTTGGACAGGAGAGGAAATGTACCTGGGGGTGGCACTTTAATTTCTAAATATACAATTCCCCACACATTCATCAATGGCAGAACAGTCAAACTCCCAAGAGGAGCTTTTTCTCTTTTTCCAAATCACTTAATGTCTTGATTTGGAAAAGGTAAGAATAGCTAATATTCTTAGAGGATAATGAAAGAGGACAAGTGCTGACAGACATTCAAATAGATTACAAAGCTACAATAATTTTTAAATTGTTGGGCTGGACCAGAAATGTCAAATCAACAGAACCGAGTAACCAACCCTGCCTGAGCCGGAGGGGAAACTGAGCGCAGTCTCCCTCCAGCCTGTCTCTCAGCTTTCCCTGTACTTTCTGAGCTGAAAGCGTTTGACTTGCTGGAGCACCTTGGGAAGTAAGCAGGGCAGTGCCAAAAAGCCAGCTTCTTAGAGGAGGAAATGACAGCCATAACGAGGCAGTGACAGGTGCTGGGAAACCTAGCATGAGTTTGGCAGCGGATCCACGCAGGTCAGAATCCTATGGTTACCAAAATTGTTTTGGCAATGAGAACACTGAGCTATCTGAGGTATGCATCAGGTATCCTTGAAACGACAAGGTAGGGTTTGTGGGGGAATAGGGTGAGTCTTGTTACCTCCTGTTTTGTATGGAAGTTGGCCCAAAAGAAGGACAATATTCAGGACACAGCAGGCTGTAGGCCAAGAAATTTATCCAACAAATATTTATTTATTAAGGGCTTACCTAAATTTCCCCTAGTGTCAGACCCTCGGCAGCCCTGATGCCATTCCAGAACCAGCATGCTTTCCTCTACTGTCACTGAACTCCCCGTGGAAGAGCCCTCTGCCAGTTCGATTGCCCTGGATCCCCTCAACTAATAGGCAGTGTGACCTAGTGGTAGGAACACAGCACAGCACTGAGAACAGAGGCTGGTGGATCTCTGAGTCTGAGACTAGGCTGGTCTACATAGCAAGTTCAAGAACAGCCAAGCTTAGGCAGTGAAAGGCATGAAGCTGGCGAAGATGTAATTGAGTGAGAGCCATGTTCCAGCCCCAATAAGCAGCAGAACTTGGCATCTTTGGCCACGCAGTTCTGGTTTTAGAGTTAAGGTGAGAAGAAAGGAGTTACACAATAAAGTCACTGAGGCTAGGTACATGTTAGGGTGTCCCTGAACGGAGGCCTAGTAGAGAGGTCATTGTGTGAAGCTGTGAAGTTGAAGCCTGAATTGCCTTCAAGACCCCAAGATGTTAGAGATGCCAGAGTCGTGGGATACCTGCCAAGGAGAGCTGCTAACAGGGAGTGGAACCAGCCCAAGAGAAAGAAGTTTGCTGCAGTCAAACCTGAATGGAATTGGAGCTCCAAAGAGTGTTTTGACATTAGACATGGAGATGAAGAGTTTGGCATTTTCCCAGTTGGTTTTTGCTCTTCTTTGATCTAGCATTTCTATGCTCCTTTCCTCGAGTTTTGGAATGGTAATATATGCTCTGTACCATGTGTTGGAAGTATGTGATCTGTTTTTTATTTTAATTTTTATAGGGTATTATAGTTAAGATATTGCCATGCATCTCAGAAGAGACTTTGGGCTTTGAAACAAGTTTAAGACTGTTGTAGACTGTGGGGACTTCTGAAGTTGGACTGAATGTAGTTTGGCTATAAGCCTTTGGGGACCAGGGAGTGGAATGTGGTGGTTTGAAAGAAAATTGTCCCCAAGGGGAGTGTCCCTATTAGGAAGTGTAGCCCTATTGGAGGAAATGTGCCACTGTGGGCTTTGAGGTCTCTTTTCTTAATCTTCTATCAATGTGGCAGTCTACTTTCTGTTGATTGCAAGATGTAGGACTCTCAGCTCCAACACTATGTCTGCCTGCACACCATGCTCCCTGTCATGATGATAATGGACTGAACCTAAAAAAAAAAAAAACCTGCAAGTGAGCCACCCTGATTAAATGTTTTCTTTATAAGAGTTGCTGTGGTCATGGTGTCTCTTCACAGCAATAAAAACCCAAACTAAGACACGAGGCTAGGGTTCAACCTTCCAGGGTACATGGACTCCTCCATCTATGGAAACACCTCCTTCCAAGCCTAGGTCAGAGAGTGACTATGAGTCTTCAACAGGTACCAATCCAGCTCACAACCCATTACATACATCAAACTAACCACGAATTTTGCATCTGGTTGAGAAGAAAAAGTTGAAATAACAATAACATTTTGGGGCATGAAATTCAAATTTCAATGTCTACAGATTGGCACACAGCCCATTCCCCATTTCAGCATCATTTAAGGTTGTTGTTTAGAGACAGGGTCTTACTATGTAGCTCTGACTGGCCTAGACCTTGCTATGTAGACCAAGCTGGCCTTGAACTCACAGAGATCTGTCTGCCTCTGTCTCCTAAATGCAGGGGTTAAGCCTGCATACCAGCTTGCTCACCTGAGGCTCAGTTTGTACTTTCCCAGTAGAGAGTCTTTTACAGAGATTGAATGCTGTGAAAAACCGGAAATGTTTTCTACATGGCCCTTTTGGAAAATGTTGCTGATCTCTGGCCCCTGGAGCACTAAAACCAGGTGCTCTAAGTTTATTTATCCATAGAAAGTTGTAGGTGAACTGCTGAAGGTGTTCTACAGAGCTGTTATCTGACAGGACTAGAACTTCTGGGCGGGAGAGAAGAGAGGCAATGCTCACCCTGATTCCTTACGGTCATCCTGGCCTTAGCCAATCCACCCTCACCCTCAAACATCATGTTTCAGTACCTGGTCCTCTCTCCAGGACTAGTTTAGTGCCAGGCATAACCTCCTCTCCCTCCCCTCAAGTCCCACTCACGTGATCTCATTATTCATGTCAGTGATGTCTACCCTGTCCAGGAACCAGCCTGGCCTGTTGCCTGTGTTGTCATGGCGAATCCGAATCTTGGTCAGAGACCCCAGGTCAATGGCGTAGATGGTGAAGGTATCTGTCTAGATATAGAGAAAGCATGACTCAGAGGGGCAACACATGTCTGCTCCTAACATCCACCCCATGCTGCCCTCAGCTCTAGTCCCTCAAGCACCCAAAGGAAGACCCTAAAACCCAAAGCAACCAGAGCTAGGATGTGGAAAGTATATCTCCTTAGTCTGGTGTTGGCGCCATAGTTTTTTGGATTTTTGAGCTCCATGCATTGTTTAGGTTCATCTTGACCTTGTCACCCTCCCGCCTCTGCCTCCCAAGTGCCAAGGTTTCTGCTGTGTACTGCTATGCCCAATTCTTACACTGCTGCATTATAACCCAGGCCTACGGGGACAACTTCTCACTTGCATTGATTGTATCAAAGAAGCAAAGGAAGGAGAAAGACAGTGACTTTGAGAGAGGCAGAAGAGAAGACAAGGGAGCTGGATTTCACATCTGTTGTTATGTTTTGTTTTTGTTTCAAGACAGGGTTTCTTTTGTGTGGCCTTGTATTGTTAGAAATCCTTCTGTACATGTGTTGCTCTTATTGGTTAATGAATAAAGAAGCTACTTTGGCCTGTGATAGGGCAGAATAGAGCTAGGCAGGAAAACTAAACTGAATGCTGGGAGAAAGAAGGCAGAGTCAATGAGACACCATGTAGCTGCCGCCTAAGGAGACAGATGTTGGAAACTTGCCAGTAGGCCATGGCCTTGTTGTGATGCACAGATTAATAGAGATGGGTTGATTTAAGATGTAAGAGCTAGCTAGAAATACGCTTAAGCTATTGACCAAATAGTATTGCAATTAATACAGATTTCTGTGTGATTATTTTGGGAGTCTAGGTAGCTGGGAAATGAACAAGCAGTCTCACCCAACAGCCTTGGCTGTCCTGAAAGTAGTTCTATAGACCAGGCTGGCCTTGAACTCACAGAGATTCAGCTGCCTCTGTCTCCCAAGTTCTAGGACTAAAGACTTGTGCCACCAACACCCGGCTGGATTTTATATTTCTGATGAGTATGTGTGGGGAGGGTACCCTGACCACTCTTTCAAGGTCATGGCGGGAATCCTTCTGCCCCTGTCACACAGCTCCACCATACTTACCTGTCCAGACTAAGTCATTCCTGTCCACCAAGCCTCCCAGAGTATCAGCTCTTTGTCTTGTGAGACAGAGTCTCACTATATAGTCGAGACTGGCCTCAAACTCAAGGGCTGGAGAAATGGCTCTGCAGTTAAGAACATTTGTCCCCCTTCTAGAAGACTAAGATCTGATTCCCAGAACCCACATGGTCATTTACAGCTGCCTTTAACTACAGTCCCAGGGGATCTGATGCACTCTTCTAACCTCTGTGGGCACTGAATACACACGGCACACAGACATACATGCAAGTGACCCATACACAAAAGACAGAAATACATCTAGCTTTTAAACTATGTTCACTTAGTGTCTGAATACAGTATTCTCTGACTGACCCTGAAGACCAACTAGCCTATGGGATTCTTTTGCGAGGATCTGCCTCTAGCCTTTTCATAACTCTCCACAAAATACTGCTACCTATAGAAGGGTAGCTGCAGCCAGGCCTCGTTGGGCTGAATGCAACACCCTGTTAGACACACAGTGGACAAGATACTGGCTGAGGTTGCTGTGGGCAAAAACTGTTCCATATCTGGCTCTCACCCACCCAGGGGCCAGAAAGTTCTCACTCTACCTGGCCCTGCTCGAATTTGTTGGACTTGTCTGATTTCTTCAGAGGCCGCTCCCCTGTGTCCCCATATTCCTCTCCGTAGATGGTCAGGTAGACGTTGGCATCAGTGCCAGCCTTGGGCACATTCCCTGTGATCACCTGGACCTCGTAGGTGTTGGCTGGAGACACAGAAAAATGCAGCGTTGAGAACACCGGGGTCACAAGATAGAGTAGTGTCCAGGTCCTTGGATCCAGGTAGACCCTGGAAGCAGGAAGGTCCCACTGCTATGGCTATACCAGCTTACTCTCCTCCCACCCAATGTTTGCATTTGCCATGAAATTCACAGCCATTGGGTCTCAGCAACCTTCTTACTTTACCCCCATATTCAGCTCTATCAAGATGTGTGACGAGTCCCTCCCAAAGCCAGTGTTTCCCCTTGAAGGGACAGGTCAAGGGTAGTGTTCAGCTCCAAACAGGCGGGTCAATGGTCACTTTCCATGTGCAAGTCAGGAGAGGTATTTATGGACCACAGTGGGATTCCACCTACTTAGTCTCTACCTGAGGGATACCAAGTCACCCTGCCCCCTCCCTGGTCCCTTTAGGAGAAATATCCCCCCCCCCCAACTTTTTTTTCCAGGCTTACGCTCAGGACCAGGCCGACCGGCTGGGACCAATTCCACGACAAGTTCATTGTCCTCCTTGCCACGGGCCAGCCAGCGGTTGACTTCGAACTTGTACTGTTGGATCACCTCCTGCATCCCGGGCCCAAACTCCTCCTCTTCCTCCTCCTCCTCCTCCGTCTCTTCTTCTTCTTCCTCTTCTGACGAGGACTCTTCTGAAGAGGACTCTTCTTCCTCGTCGCCCTCATCCTCCTCATCACTTCCTTTCTTCCTCTTCTTCTTCTTCTTCCTCTGTAGCTTAGCCTTCAGCCTTTCCTTCTTCAGCAACTGCCGCAGCTTGTCCTTCTCCTTCTTCTTCCGGGCTTCCTCCTCCGGTGTCAGGTTTGCTTCCTGCACCACCAAGTGCCTCAGCCACACGGTGTCCACGAACCAGCTGGGCCCAAAGCCCTCGCCGGTGTGTCCCAGTCGGATCTTGTAGATTTCACCCACATCTGCCGCTTCCAGCTGTGCAAAGTGCAGGGCAGTGGCTGACATGGCCCCTGCCATCCTCCCAGCCTCCCACAGTGCTGAGCTGCCCTGCAGAAAGGTCTGGGCCCCTACACAGAAGTTTGAAAGTTCCTGCTCCCCCACTGTGCCTGGCCCTTCCCCAGGTTTAAGAAAACACATTTCTTTCTATTCCTGTGGCATTAATCTCCCTGTTCTTTCGTCCCTACTCTTCCTTCTATGTCTTGGTTCATACAACTCCCTCACAACGCCAGCACTTCTGTTGGTGCCTTCTCACCTCCAACTTCAACCTATTCACAATCCTGGGCCTCCTTATTACCCTAAACACACACAGACGAGTTTGGAGGCTGTGGCACACACCTTTAATCCCAGCACCCAAGAGGCAGAGGCAGGAGAGTTCTGTGAGTTGGAGGCTAGCCTGGTCTTCAGAATGTATTTAGGAGAGCCAGGGCTACACAGAGAAACCCTGCCTGGAAAAACAAAAACAACCTAACAAACAAAATACCACAGACAGAGCCTTCATGTGGTTACTATTAGGAAGATACATTTAGCAATAAACAAAGAAACATGTTTCTCTTTTGTAACATTTCAAATAAACAAAATCCTCAAACATTCTCTCCAAGGTTTCCAACCTTCCCAGTCCCACAACCTTAGCTTACCAGACCCTTGAGCTCAAATGGGGCCCAGAATGCAGTTGTCCCTGGTCCTATCCTGCCATGGAGGTGCTCCAGAGCTGTGCTGTGGTTTGAATATGAAATGACCCCCACAGGTCCCTGTGTCTGAACACCCAGTCTCAGGAGGGTGGCCCTGTTTTGAAAGTTGTGAACCCTTTAGAGGCCCTGTTGAAAGGGCTGAGTCACTAGGAATGGACCTCACGGTCTTAGAGCTCAGCCACATTCCTGCTGCTCTCTACTTTGTCCCTGTAGATGCGATGTGACCAGCCGCCTCGATCCTCACCATGCCTTCCTCATCACGACGGACCCCATCATTCTCAACCATAAACTGAAACAAACACTCTTATCCTCACGCTGATTTTTCCAGTATTTTGTTACAGTAATGAAAAAAGAAATTAATACAAGCCTTGGGCTCCTTTTAAGGACAAAGACCACCCTTTGAAGTCTCTCCCCAGGGCTGAGGGCACAGTGGCTCAGCCTCAGATCCATTTCACTCTGTCATGAATTCCACAGTCTCAGGAAGAGGGAACTGGGGTTCAGATTTTGAGGGGAGCACAACACTAAGTGTGTTTGGCTCTCCTGAGTGCCTTTAGATCTAGTCCATCTTCACACTCAACTCTTTTCAAAGTCTAGTCCCACCAGTCACCCCATTTGAGCGCCAGCGATCTGAGGCCCAAGGCTGTCGGAGTCATGCACTTTAATGCCAGGCCCAGATGAGAACACGGCTCTCCAGACTTCACGTTCAGGAAATCACAGTTGCCGGGCGGTGGTGGCGCACGCCTTTAATCCCAGCACTCGGGAGGCAGAGGCAGGCGGATCTCTGTGAGTTCGAGACCAGCCTGGTCTACAAGAGCTAGTTCCAGGACAGGGTCCAAAACCACAGAGAAACCCTGTCTTGAAAAACCAAAAAAAAAAAAAGGAAACCACAGTGGAGCTAACCCACCTTTGTCAGGAAATCATCAAGCAAGATGGTGACTAGGGCCTAGGCAAAGCAGAATTTCTCCTTGTTATTCAGGGGATAGGAACTATAATCCAGTGGCTCAGTTACATTTCTGACTGTGTATCTGACCCTGGCTCTTTTCACTGCCATGGGGACTGTGAAGCCAACCAGGCAGTAATGACAAACTGGTGTTACTAACGAGGAAGCCAAGGAGGTCCCAACAGGTCAAATATGTAGGCTTGGGCTTGTCAGCAGTGTAGGAGGACATATGAGCCCATGTGGTGTAGGAGCTCCTTCTGTTTGTGTGTTGCTGTCATTGGACAATGAATAAAGAAACTGCCTTGGCCTAGTTGATAGAGCAGAACTTAGGTAGGCAGAGTAGACAGAATAGAATGCTGGGAAGAAGGGCAGAGTGGCCAGACACCATGGATCTCCTGCCTGAGATGGGCTCTGGTTAGAGTCTTGCTAGTAAGCCACGGTCACGGGGCGATACACAGATTAACAGAAATGGGTTAAATTAAGATGTAAGAGTTAGCCAATTAGAAGTTAGAGCTAATGGGCCAGGCAGTGTTTAAATGAATACAGTTTCTGTGTGATTATTTCGGGTGTAAGCTAACTGGGCGGCCAGGATGACAAGCAGCCCACTCATCCTGTTACACCATGAAGGCCTAAACCTGTAGTGTTCTAGACATTCATGACGCTGGCTGTCCCCAACTCAGGACCTTTCCTGGGCGTTGGAGAAAGCTCTTCATTGAAGACCAAGGTGTTTGAGGTCGAGGTCAACCATGGAACACCAGCATGAACGTGCTTCCTCTACACACATGTCTGCAGATACACATGCATGTGCTTGTATGTATACATACGTACATACACAAATGCTTTCATATCCAGCATAAAACACCCAGTGGCCTCTGCATCCTCCCTGTTACCAGCAATGTGCTCACGTTGACATCATTTTCTCCTTCTAGTCAAAACCTTGCAATGTGGAGAGAGGAAGCTCAAGGACATTAAAAACTCATTAGTAAACTCTGCCACCTCCCAGGAGCCTACCTGAGAAATACGGACGTGTCACCAGCCTGGGAGAAGCTCAGAGTCAGAGCCATAGACAGGGAGTAGGTGGAGGAACCAAGTTCTGGTGAAATAAGAACTAGCCACTGCAGGCAATGTATCAGGAATCCCTGACTGAACTTCCATGAGAAAATTATCTCCGAGAACACACCCTCTCCCAAAGGCTGGAGTGCTTTGGGGTGTGGATGAGGTAGTACTTTTCCTCAAAGATCAGCAAGTAACACAAGTACAAGACCAGGAAGGACCCCAAACTCAGGTCTAAGAAACGAGTTACCATTCATGGGCACGAGATGAACCATGGATGCGTACCCACATTTTCTCCTTCCCAGTTCAAGCCTCTACACTCAGCTCATTGCTTCCAGGAGTCCCCCAGGAACCCAAGGGAATTTTAGTTCAACCTGTCCTCCAGGTAACACCTTCCATTCAGCTGGAGGGAGGCAGCCTGTTCTCCAGTGGCTGTACCCAGGGCACTGCCACAGTGACTGCCAGTCTCTGTTGGCACCCTCACTCTCACACACCTGGAATATGTCCTTGGATGCTCGATCAAAAACTTTGGAGCGGCTGGAGAGGAAGAGTACTTCGGTCTTGCCTTCTTCACCATAGATCTGCACATAGACTCGAGAAGTGGTGCCTGCACCGCCTACATCCCCCGTCCAGACCTCAATCTCATAGTGGACCACTAGGTGGACACATATGGGAGAAATGGAGTATTTAGTAAGAGCAGCAAACATTTCCCCAGCCCCTCCCACCTGCGCTTCCCAAGTCCATCCCATGTGCCTAGTCCTTTACAGACATCATCTTGTGCAACCTCCCCGGTATGATGAGCCAGCATTTTGCAGATGGACAAGTTTAGGCTTAGAGGAATTGAGTAGGCTGTGAAAAGGGCAAACCTGTACAACCGTCTGTTACATCACATCATCCACTGCAGCACATTGTCCTTGGAGGCCAGGAGCGAGGGGGACCCCGCAATGGCTGGCGCTCTCTACTATCCGCCTGCCTGCTGTAGTTTGAATGCTTGCACCCGCTAAGACTCACACTGAAATCTAGTTGTGATTATGAGTTGTAGAAGCTTAAGAAGCGATCAGGCCTTCTGGCTGAGATTGGGTGTGTCCCATCTTTCTCTGTCCCTATCTGACGTGACAGAAGGCATCAAGAGGACTCCATCACCTGATGCCAGCACATTAGTACTGAGCTTCCAGGGTACAGAGCTGTAAACCAATTAGTTTGTGTTCATCCCACGTTATATAGTCTATAATATATAGAGTACTGCTACCATACTATTGTAATACTACATTGTAGCAACAAAAATTAAATTAATTTTTTAATTTAATTTGTGGTATCTGCCTTCTGATACTAGCCAGATACCACGGGGCAGGAAAAGCAAAAGCTGCATTTATTTTCCTTCATTTCAAGAAAGACAAGAGGTTGGGATGACAGCGCTCATTTAAATATAAGCGCCTTTCAGAATACATCAGCACGTGGTCCTGCACAAAAAAGCTGTGCATATTTTGAAATGATATTTATCAAGGTATTAGAGGGTGGCGGAAACATGTTATTGGTAGGTAGCAGTAGCAGGCACTGCAGAGTAGATGTGTCTTCCTAAGGAACTGTGGTACCACGAGTCCATTGATTTGAGTACTCTAGGACTTGGTAGAAAAGAATATCGGGATTTCTTTTCAGGTAAAGTTAGGTGTGTGTGTGTGTGTGGAGTGTCATCCTCTATCTCTCTCTACCTTCATTTTTTGGGACTGGGCCTGTCACAGAAATTTGAGCTTATCAACTTAGCCTTGACTCCCTGGCCAGTAAACTCCAGGGTCCACTCATCTCCTCTCTCTCTGACCCACTCGGCACTAGGACTGCAGATGCGCACACCACACCTCTCTCCTCAGTAAGTGCTGGGGACCCTAGCCCAGCTGGCCCTCATTGCTCAGCAAGCCCTTCTCGTTCTGCTGAAGGAGTGAGGGCTCACATCATGGTCCTTGGAAGACAGGGCCAGGGCCATTCTGGCCTTTAGTTTCTCAGAAGAAGCTCCTCACCAAGCCTGTCTGCTCACCCTCCCCTCTGACCCTGCTCCATCCAGCCTAGAGTTCTTGCTTCCCTATAAGGCAATCTGCTTACTCCCTCACAAGTACATGACTTTGGTCTGTTTTGTTAACAGCGACCTTCACAAAGACCAAGGTAGGACTGGCTAGAGAAACCTCAATATACATTTAAAATGAAAAGTCCGACTCCTCAGCTAGCTTTCCTAAAGAAAGATGTAAGCTATGCCATAAATTTTGCCACAGGGTTGAGAATATACATTTCCCCCCTTTTTCTATATTTCTATATTTCTCCAAGATCCTCATTTTTGCCATCTGTGAAATGGGCCCTTGTTCCCTTCCAGATCCACAGTACTAGAGGCAACAAGAACCCCCTACTTCCACCCCCACCCCTGTGTCTCTCTTCCACACCACAAGGAGATAAGACCCAGTCACCACATGGCCTGTCTTCCTTCCTTTGGCCCTTCCTTCCTCTGATTCCATTATTCCTCCTCCCTCATTGAACCAGGGAATGCTGAGATGCCACGGGCCCACACAGCCTCTTCCGTACATTTCTGAATCTCCACGACCTCGCTGGGGTAAAGCTCCACCTCCAGACGCCCATCTGCCTGGTTCTTATCCAGCCAGCGGTTGGCAGGGAAAGTGTACTGCTTGCCTTGGCGGGGCACACGGATCTGGACACTGCCCAGGAACCAGCCTGCATGCATGCCTGTGCTGTCGTGCCCGATCACCAGCCTGTTGATCTGGAAGGAAACTCCAGAAGGGTGTGTGAACAGCGGTGTGCAGGAATATTCAAGCAAGCCTCCACCTCCAGCTCTGTGAAAAATCTCTCCCCAACTGGGACCTCTGGTGCCTTGGGAGAGGCTCTGATCTGGCCTGTCCTGGCAATCAGGAACCGCTACCCAGGTGATCCTTTCCTGCCCAGAGGCTCCACCCCCTTCTCCTCAGCCAACTCAATTTCAAGGTCAGTTGTAAGAAGCAAGTAGGGTGTAGCGCTGGCAAGAACTGTGGAATCTGTTAGGTCCTTCAAAATGAGACTGTGGCTACAGGAGCAGTGAACTGCTCGGCACATCTAACAGCTGCTGCTGCTTTACTTTGGTTTGATTTGAAGTATTGCAGTGTTGTGCACATTTCTGCACTGCTTCCTTGTCATTTCCTTCCTGTAGGGTGACAGAATTTTCCGACAACCTCTCCCGACTCTCGGTGGTTCTGTATCTAACCCACCTCTTACTCTTGGACCCAAGGACCATTGTTCTCCGTCCATTAACTGTCTATAGTCACTTGTGATACGGCCACATCTTTGAGAGCTCAGATGGCCCCATCCTCATTCTTAGGTGCTTTTGGTTTCTTGGGGATTAACAGTTCTTGTTGTTGTGGGAATGCTGTGTACAGGTTAATTTACACGTTAGATGGGATTAGCAGATGGCCTCCAAGGACCCTTCTAGCCCTGACTTTTTCTCTGTAATGGTTTGGGGTGGAGGGTAACACTACCTATTCCTGGTGCCCCAAGTCCACATTTAGAACATCACCCGCCCAAGCCCTGGCTTTTGCTTTCACACATACTAAGGGCCCCTTTGCAGCTGTTGATGAAATGCTGTCACAGCTGCCACAGTTTAGTCTATGGATCACGGGCCCCTGAGAATGCTGGGAGAAAACCAGCTCAGTTTATAAAGCCTGGGAGTTATAAAGTAACTCTGAATGCCCGACTAGGCAGAGGAGTGTGCCAGTGTTTCTCTGTGCTGCTGGGACTGCTGCAGTTCCAAGGAGAGAATAAAGAAGAGTTATGACAAGGACAGTTGTCTGTTGTCTGACATGACTGGAAGCTCCCAAAAGACAAGGGCTGTCACTCACTTCTACATCCCTTTGGACAGGAGGTGGAGCAATTGTTTAGCAGTATATACTGAGCCCTGACTATAAGTGTGTGGGTATTCTTTACATAGTCAATACTAATAATAATCCCCATGGCATCTCCATTATTGGGAATGAGAAAAACCGATGAAGACAAGGTTAAATAACTTGCTCATGGCAAGTCAGTGGAAATGGTGGGCTCCCAAGCTCTTGGCCACACTATTCACTGAGGGAGTTTCACCAACATGAGAAGTCTCCGTGGCTTTCTACTGTCAATCCCCTCCCCACTCCCATCAGACACCCAAAAATCCTTCAGTAAAGGGAACCAAATTGTCATTTCACAATTATTGATTTGACTTAAAATGTAAATACGTTAAGTTCATTAACCCCAAGGGGTAAATGACTGCCCCAAGATCCTTCCCTAGAGTGCAGACTGACGAGGTTGCAAAGGACCTGCCTCACCCCAGGGCTCATCATGGGGGCACTTGGAGAAGCACACTCAGATCTGGAATTGGGAAACATTGTCATCCCTTCGCTTTCGTTCTCCCTCCTCTTTTTTCCCTCCCTGAATCCAGTGTCCCCTTCTCCAGCACCTATGCTCCGTCTATAATCCCCAGAACACAGGTAAACATGTTGGGGGTAAAGTTACTAAAAATGTGTATTACAGCCTCAAAGATGTTCTAAAAGGGTAATTGCATATTTATCTGCAGCTGCTCTGGCCCTGGGAGAAACTAAATGCCTCACTAGTAACCTCTAAGTGGGCAGTTCTTTTCCTTCAAAATGGGCTCACCCACGTGCACATCAGTGCAGACGTGAACATGACTGTGAACACGTGTGGGCCAATGTAGGAACATGGAGAGACAATGTCACCTGATTCTGGGACAGATACTTACAGTTCCAATGTTCAGGGTCTCCAGTGTGAATTCATCCACTCGGCCACGTTCAAAGTAGTCTTTGAGGTTGTTGTCGGAGACAAGCAGAACTTGCTTGATGGTGTCAGATTTCTCCCCATAGAGCTTAATGTACACCTTAGAATCTGTGCTGGCCCCGGAGACGTTCCCGGTCTTCACACTGATGTGATAGCGAAAGTCTAAGCATGCCAAGCAGAGAGAGACAGGAGGTTAGCGCCGGTTGTACAACAAGGAGCGAGGTGTTGGAAAGAAGGGACAACCTTCAGTCAGGGAAGACCCAGGCTAGGAGTCAGGACACTGGAGCCTGGAGTCTCGGTCCTACAACTGGTAGCAGGGGCTCCCTCCGTCTCTGTGGAGCCCCTCCCTCCGTCTCTGTGGAGCCCCTCCCTCTGTCTCTGTGGAGCCCCTCCCTCCGTCTCTGTGGAGCCCCTCCCTCCGTCTCTGTGGAGCCCCCTCATCTATAAAACCAGGGCCCTGCCTCTTCCTGTTCTGTAAGAGGTGAAGGTGCTGAGAGTAGTAAGTTTTAAACAAAAACACCCACACTCCAGAGACTCAAAGCATCCCCAGAAATCCACTATCCAGCTTCTGATGGGCAAAGGCACCAGAATATCTCAATACTTACAACATTGGGCACACATTCTATGCTATTATCGCTAAGTACTCTGCTCCCAACCTTACAAGCAAGGGATGTAGAGCTCAGAAGGTCAGGTGCCTGCCACGAGATGGTGACAATAAAGTCACTATCCAGGAACAAATTCTTGGTGTGTATTTAAGGCTGCTCCCTCCCCTAATAGGATATCTTGCAACACTATCCCATTTTATCTCCCAGAAATCTCTGCACCAGCCTGTGTGCAGGGATAAAGAACACCAGGGAGCAGGATAAGTTGTGGGAGAACAGCAACCAAGCTTTAGTTGTCCAGGCAGGATCCATGGTGTGTGTCTTAGGCAAAGAAGAGAGAGTTCAAGACCTGTCACTCATTGCTCCTTCAGGGTTTCCCTACTGGAACATAGTCTGGAGAAAGTAAGCCGAGGCCCTGTGCCTGGGGCCATCTGCAGCCACCTCTCAGCTCGGCTCTATGGGCATTGGGAGAAACAGACCACTTTGCTGCTTAAAGACACAGCAGGAACCGGAAGCCTTCTTCTCCAACTGGGAGAGCAGAAGGGTGGGTTCTCTACGTGGTGAAATGAGAGCCTGCTGGGGTGGGAAGAGCAGCAATCTAAGGCAGAGACGTTCTGGGGACTGATCCCAGTTCCATCAGCAACTGCAGGCCTGAGTGTCCCCTTATAAACGTGGGTGACTTCTCTTGAGCTCCTTCCCAGTGCTTAGGCTCTGTGATAGTGGGCGCTACACTAGACATTCTGGTTCAACTGAGTGATCTGACCTTAGAAAAGGTAAGTAGTAGTGTCTACATCTTCTAGGCCTTGGTTTCCCCATCTGACAAAAGGACAACGTTAGCTCTGCCTCTTTTCGGTATCGCAGGGCTCAGATGAGTGACACCCGGGAAACACGGAGTGTTGCATTGTTGGGCTCTGGGGGTGTCTGGAGGTGTGTCTCTTTTACACATTATCCAAAGCACATGCTCAAACGGCAGCATCTGAGCATGTATCACTAGTAAGGGATACTCCAGGGCTCCAGGACAATGCTCAGCAGTTTAAAAGTCCTTATTCAACAGGTCCTTCAAATGCATTTCTGCTCACAAAGCAGGGGTCCCTGGGCTTGGTGCCATTGGCTGGTTTTATTGCTCTTACCACTCTGTTAACCCATATTCAGCGCCTAACACCAGGACCAGGTTTGGACTGGACGTTCAAGCACAGACACGTGAGAAGTTTCCAGACCTCCAGCAATGCCATTTTTCTCCACCACCCTATGCTGCTTTCATGAAATAAAGTGAAGAAGGTGTGTGTCTTTGAAGGTCTAGGTCCTGTTTCGCTGAGGAAAGGCAACTGTCATGCCCAGGGAACACCCATCACCTGGCCATTGGGACAACTCACTCTTGAGCGTGGCATTGCTGTCACTGGGTAGCAACTCTCGGACCAGCTGTCCATCATCCTTATCCTTATCCAGCCACCTTGAGAGAAATGGGGTGGGGTGTTAGTTCTTTGAGTAGAATAGGCAGACACCCCAACCACCACAGCCCCCATGCTGAGTCACCAGGAGGCCCAGAGTTTTGAGTTCAGCTGAAGAAAGCGGGTCTTTGAGATCTCCTAGCAAAGTATTCCAACCCAGACCAGAGGAAAACTTTCTGGAGAAGGCTGACTGCTGGCTGAGATTGGAAAGGTGATACGATGTGGGCCAGGAAAAGAGAGAGGAGCCTTCCAAAGGAAAGGCATATGCTGGGATGGATGGAGTTCCTGAAAGGCCCATGAAAACAGAGTACAGCAAGTGAGAGACAGGGCTGCTGCTTAGTGAGGATGAACAAGGACAGAGCACAGGAGAGAGCAAAGAAAGAGGACACTGGGACAGTACAGCTCAGGCTGCTGTAGCCGAGAGTATGATCAAGAAGATGGGTAGGCCAAATGAGGTGGGGCTGGACAAAGGAAGAGCTGTAAGGATTTACAGAAAGGGGAAGGACCCATGGTGAAGAAGTTGAACTGGAATCTTCAAAGACGATGAGATTTGACCTCAGGAAAAGGTAAGTCCATGGTTTTCAGGGCTCAGAGTTGATCTCTATGACTCAAGATGTCATGCTGAGCAGTGGCTCCAGTCCTCTGTTGGCTGTCCCCCAGAGGAAGACATGGGGAATATCGCCAAGCCTGCGAAACAAGCCTATCGTGCAAGCGTGAGTTGTGTATGCTCCATAGGCAGGCTAGTAACCCAGGGCCAATCACCGTTCTCTGGGATCTGGCTTCTTAAACAGTGGAGCATGAACTAGAGAGAGCCGTGGAGCTGAATGTGGGAACTGTGGAATTCAGGCAGCAGTAAAGAGGTTCTGGTGCGCAACAATCCAAACTTACTTAGAGAAACAAAGTAAATCCCAGGTGGCCATGCCTGCCTGTGCTGTGGGTGACTTCACTTGGCTCCGAGAACCATGCTTTTTCCTGCACGTGTCGTCACATGTAACACTAATGTAACACGATGTTCTTTGGCCCTGATTCAAGACTGTTCGTTTGTTATGTTATGAATTACAGTGTTTTTACATTGTACATACAATTTTTCTGCTCTTATAGAAATACAAAATATCATTATGGAACTCAAAGACCTTTAATGTTTTCCTACCCCATTCCTCAGGAAATGTCAAGCTAGTATATCTCTGTATTTTATTGTGTTAGAATATTTCGTTTTTTATAATTGCTTGAATTTCTGGCTTGAGTTTGATTTAAAAGATTATCAAATAAATGTTGCCTTGGGATTAAAATAGAATCTCCAACAATTTCTAAAATGATCCTAAACATCCTTCTGCCATTTTCTACTATCTATTCATGCAAAGCAGAGTCATCATTATTGACAGTTAGGAAATTAAGATATTCAATATGGAGCAGAGGTGGGAAGGGACTTGGTCCTGCCTCAAGTTGGTGTGCTAGACTTTGTTGACTCCCCAAAGATGACCTTACCATCCTGTGAGGAGTGGATGGGGGGTGGGAAGAGGGGAAATGGGGGGCAGGAGAAGGAGTGAGAGGAAGAACTAGGGTTGGTATATAAAATGAAAAGTCAGTATTTTTAATAAAAAAAAATCAAGATATCGGTCAATTCTGAAAAATATTGAAGGCACTCTACATCCTGCAGAATCAAATGTTCAGCTGATATTTAACTTTTTTTTTGTAAAATCAGTAAATATAGGCACCTCATTAGCAAAATAGTTAATTAATTAAAAATAATTAATTAAAATAACTAATTAATTTTTTATTTTTGTCTCTAATAAATGGTAAAATTATTTGTATAACAAAAAGTCATCTTATAATAGATTTCTTTATGATTTATTATCCATAAATGTTTACTTCGTATAGCTATATTATTGACCTAGACACCCAGGATCATATACAAGCTTTTGACCTAGACACCCAGGATCATATACAAGCTTTTGACCTAGACACCCAGGATCATATACAAGCTTTTGACCTAGACACCCAGGATCATATACAAGCTTTTGACCTAGACACCCAGGATCATATACAAGCTTTTGACCTAGACACCCAGGATCATATACAAGCTTTTGACCTAGACACCCAGGATCATATACAAGCTTTTGACCTAGACACCTAGGATCATATACAAGCTTTTGACCTAGACACCCAGGATCATATACAAGCTTTTGACCTAGACACCTAGGATCATATACAAGCTTTTGACCTAGACACCCAGGATCATATACAAGCTTTTGACCTAGACACCTAGGATCATATACAAGCTTTTGACCTAGACACCCAGGATCATACACAAGCTTTTGACCTAGACACCCAGGATCATATACAAGCTTTTGACCTAGACACCCAGGATCATATACAAGCTTTTGACCTAGACACCCAGGATCATACACAAGCTTTTGACCTAGACACCCAGGATCATATACAAGCTTTTGACCTAGACACCCAGGATCATATACAAGCTTTTGACCTAGACACCCAGGATCATATACAAGCTTCTTGCGCAAAATAGGGCCACTAGAGGAAAAACTTCAAAAGCTTTGTGTCAGAGAAATGCAGAGACCAAGATGTTTTTGTCTTGGCCACATGTCTCCCTTTTTATGGCTTGGTGTTTCTCTTTAAAACCCATTCCTTCTCGCCCCTGAGAGGGCAGAGCTTCCTAAGCCTGTGATGATATAATATTCAATATTATAATAAGAAATATGTCTTCCATTCTAGGAGACTGGAACTTTTGCTGGTCCTCACAGGCAGGGTTGACAATACACCCTGAGGTCTCTTGAGACTGTGGTACTATTGTGTACAGTCTGTTTGCTTAACTTACCTTTAAGAAAACAATATAACAACCAACCTTAACTGCCTTGGATTCCCCATTAGCTTGTACAACCTAAGCTATGCATAGCTGTAATCTTAAATTATCAGTTCTTCCATGCCACTGGCCCAAGAGTAATATATGTGTGTTTATATGTAAGTATGTTTGGTAATTATTTCCTGGAAATAGAAAATGGGCTGAGAGCCGCCTTATAAAATGAATATCCACCATAAACACCGGAAGTGACATTTGGATATAGTGTTTGCTTGTAATCTGGGTCAGCTGGGATAAATGACTTAATCCTTGTTCAACTCTATATCCCTCATCCCTTCCCCGATGTGATGCTTTCTGTGCTGTTCAGTAAAGAGAGAGCAAAGCCCTTTGCTAGGGACATGAAGACACAGAGCCAGGAACAGACAAGTTCACAAGTATCCAGGCAGGTGCAGATTCAGACTCACACAGCAGACAGGGACCACAGAGACCCCGGGAGGGAGAAGTAAAGAATTCAAGCTGGGCTCTCTCTAGGTTAAATTACACAAGCATAAGCCTTTCATTTTATTTTTCTTGGTGTTACAGCTATGCATTATTGGTGACTTGAGTTTGTCATTAATGCAGTCAAAGCAACACAAGCCTATAAAGGAAGCCATAAAGAAATCAAGGCACCACCTCCTCCCTGCCCCTTCTGACACAGGGCTCAGGGCTCCTGAATCCCTTCCCAGAGCCAATGAGACAACACCATGCTCTTCTCATCTCTTCTTACTTATTTTAAACCCAGATCCCAAGGGCTCCCACTCCCCGGGGATCGTGTTTTCAGTTTGTATTAGCCAACACTAAAACGCTGTTCACTTATGTAGGCTTTAGGGCTGTGGTTCAGAACACCAGAGAAGTGAAGCAGAGGCTTCAAGACACGAAGATTCATGATGTCACCCTCGGCATTGGTAACAGAGGGTTTGGGGACTACAGACTACTAGCTACAGTCTCTTAAATCGAGCCATTGGGACTTTCCCTTTCTCTGTCTTGGCAGGATCACTGACAGCGCCGGCTCCGAAGTTACAAGAGCCTGCAGGAGAGATGGCTGGGATGTGCCTGACCACGGATAGAAGCAGATAGGCCACGGCCATCAGAAACTTCCACCTGTTGGTCCATGTCCCCTCCATTTACCTACCCCATCCCCTCCCAAAAGGTGAAAGGAAACCATGACACGTGCTTTGTTGCTTCCCAAACACTTGGATGTATTAATAGACACAGTTTTAAAAATCTATTTCCTTTCAGCTTCAAATGCTCTAACCTAGTTTTACCATGAGGTGTTGCTAAACGGAAGTCAGCATGCTGGTAGCTTCATGACTCTTTCCCTGGCTCTCACAGGAGTGTGCATACCACACACACACACACACACACACATTTAAAATAGCTTAAAACAATTTTGCCCTCCCTACAACGAGAGTCACACAGCTCAGGTGAGGAATGAATCAGGATGTGGGCTCATGCCCCAAGTTACTCTGGCAGTGCCCTCCCCCCACCAGGCATTCATACAGGTGAATGAGAGCCACTGGGGTTTCGTAAAACACTGAGATTGCTCCTCATTGTAGAATGCCTCGATTGGAAACTTGAGGAATCTCCAGGAGCTGCTGGTTGTGCAAAGAATGCTTCAGAAAAATAGTGCAAACGCGCTTCCTCGCTCTTGAGGCAAAGAAATGTGAACAAAGTCAGACACCTTGAAATGGTGTGACCAGGCAAGAAATGTGGTCAGACTGTTCCAACAGAAATCCAGCCAGGTGGTGGTGCACACCTTTAATCTCAACACTCAGGGAGGCAGAGGTGGGCAGACCTCTGTGAGTTCAAACCTAGCCTGGTCTACAGAGAGAGTTCCAGGACATCCAGAGCTACACAGAGAAACCCTGTCTCAAAAAAAAAAAAAAAAAAAAAAAAAAGGAAAAGAATAGAAATGCAACTTGTATCCATATTTCGTTCTGTATCTGACTAGTCCTCTAACAAATCTCTTAAATTCAGAATGTGTCAGCGTTTTTATATTTGTTTTTGTCATTTTGTTTTGTTTGTTTGTTTCTCACAAGAAACACCATCATGTTGGCACTAGGTGTGCACTGGAGTGCCTCCGTCCACCAGGGGTGGGGTAGAACTGTGAGACTCAGGTCAATACACCTCCTGCAAGGCCAGCTCTTTCTCTCATCAACTATTGATCTCAACCACTATTTTTCTTATTGTTCCATGTAATAGGACCGAGTCTTTCTGCAGTACAGCTGGAAGAAAGGAAGACAAAGGGTGCGTGTACCTGAGGCATGGGAACTCGACATTGTCGCTCTCCGGCTGTCCCTCCTCTCTCACCAGCACCCTGTCGAGGTACCAGCCGCTGCCAGAGCCTTTGCCATCATGTCTGATTCTCACCCGCCTCACCTTTCTCATGGTGACAGACTCGATGGTAAACTCGTCGGCCTTTGAGAAAGAAAAGACAGTGGGGTCGTGTAGATAACGTCTCTCCTGAGACCCAGCACCGGCACACTACAGAAGTTCCAAGGCAGAGCTGAAAGGAAGAGCTGTAATTCCTTCATGGGCACACACAAACTACTACAGGGAACAGGAACAGGAAATACAGGCGACCATAGTCTCCTTACCCCTCCCCCAAGTGGACCAAAGCCAACCTACAGCCTCCTGCTCAGAAGGGCTTCACCAACACAACCTTCAAAAGCCCATCCTTCTACTAGATTTTTTTCGCACACCAAGACAAGGGTAAATGGAGGAAGGAAGGGCACAGAATCTACAGATCCCTTCCACCTGTACGTCTCCCAAGCTCACATCCCTAAGCGATGATTCTTTACCGGGCATCTACTTGTGAACCACATCTGAACCTCCATAATCTCCACAGTAGCCAGTCACCGGTAGGCGTCCTTTCCCTCACTTTAGACACGAAGAAAGTGTGGCACAGGAGAGTGTAGTGAGTGGCCTAAGGCTGACTTTCCCTAGACCTGTTTGGTACTTTCTTCACTGCTTCAGACCCCTTTGGCCCAGATTAAACCCATGCGATGGTTGTGGTAGCCTAGGGGCATACCTAATACGTTGCCTTGAGGCTAGCAATAGACTCAGTCCTTTTACAACCATGGACAGGACGGGGAGGGGGAGGAACAAGCTGCGCCTAATTGCCACACTTAACAGAGAATGTATTTTATCTTCCACTTTCTTCCAGCCCGAGTCCTCGAGGACACACTTGAGATGCCCAATGTCTTCCCAACCTGAGGGATGGGTAGGAGACCACGATTTCTCTGGTGGCTCTCCAGCTTCTGCTGAATAATACTAGGAGCCTTGTAGCTGCCATTGATCTTAGCGAATGACGGCGAGCCAAATTTCTCAAAGATCCAATCAACCAGGTATTTCTGTGTCCTTCAAGTAGTTCCTACCTGGAGTCCCTAGACCCAACTCCCCTCATCCAGACAGATTGCATCCCGTTGCTGAGGTCCTGACACTAACCACCAACTCTACCTTGACAGAGCCAGGAAGGCAGGAGGACAAAGCAGGCGTGGACTGGGAGGAGGGTGGCACATCACTGCAACTTACATTGCCTTTCTCAAACAGGTCGGTGTTATTCCTGCAGTTGTAAAGCAGTCGCTCCCCTGTGTCGCCCACATCACCAAAAAGACAGAGGTAGACATTGGCATCAGTTCCTGCACCTTCGAGCTCTCCTGTGCATACGGTCACACGGTAGCGGGCCACTGACAGACAGAAAGGGGGACGCTGTTGGTCGGCTGCCTCCGCTCCCATGATGAAGTTCTACATCCACCTTTCAGCTGCTACCTAGGAGGACTTCATTCCTTAACTCAGCTTCCCAAACCCCGCTGCAGTGAGCCTCTTGGGAGCTGACTCATGCCCAGCTTGGTTTAGGCAGACCAGAGGCTCTTCAGGCCCGTCAATCATCAGAAACCCATGGGAAATGTTTACAAGAATTCAAATTTCTGAGGCCTACTTCAGACTTCCCAAACCTTAACTTCCAGAGGTAAGACCCTTAATGCTGATTGTAGACGAATCCCTTCTGTGGGCACCTAGAACTGGCTGGTGTTCTGTGGAAATGGAGAGGAGGCAATAGCTGGGTGATGTAATGTAGAGGCAGTTCTTGGTGATGGACCAGATGGGCAATCAAGAGAAAGAGAGCTCACGTTTCAGGTCAGGTGGCGAGAGGACAGAGAAGTTGATAAGGTAGGAGAGCTGTCTAAGGGTAAGTTTGGAATGGAAACCAAGGTTCTGTTCTGCTCACTATATATATGAGATGCCAGCTCGATATTTACAAAGCAGAAGTCAAACTGGCAGCTAAATGTGCCTGGAGGCCGGGTCTGATGAGAAGACTTTAGTCATCACAGGTAGATGTGTTCCATCTCAAGCCATGAAATCTGGTGGGCGCAATGCTGCAGAAGACGCAGACAGGACTGAAGCAATATTTGAAAACAAAGCGGCCCCAAACTCCCCAAATTCGAGTTTAAAACATTAATCTGTATATTTGATATTTTATGTAAGATGAACTCTGAGTGGGAAAGAAAAATCCAAAGAGATTTACTTCTAAACACATCATAATAACACTTCTAAGAGTCAAAGACAAAGAGGAAATCGTAAAACAGAGCAGCAGGAAATTGAGCACAAGGGATACATAATAAAAATTAGCAGCCAACTTTTCATCCAGAACTGTGGAAACCAGAAAGCAGTAGGACACTTTCTAGAAGTGGAAAGAAAAAGAGCATTATCCAAGGACGCTACATCCACTAAACCACCCTTCCGGGATGAAAGATAAGTTAAAGTGTTCCGAAATAAACAAACACTTTAAGAATCTTCCATCACTAAAAGCCATCCTCTGTAACAAATATTCACGGGACATCATCCCATTAGACAGTAGAGAGTGGCTTGAATTCACCCGGACTGTTGTGAGTCATGAGGAAAGATTAAGTGATAATGGCAAAGATGCTGTACATGTATTTTTTTTTCATTTTAACATTTATCTTCTCTCATTTTATATAAAAACACACCAGCAGAGAGCAATAACTATAAAACTGTATTGGTGAGTCTTTCATATGTAAAAATACAAATTTTCAGTATAGGCTATCACATATCCTAGGCAAAGATGCAATTTCAATGACAACGGCAGGAAGGGGAGTGCATGGGAGTGAGGCTTGATAGAACACTAAAATGAAGCTGACACACTTTGAACTAGGTCGTTCTAAGTTAAGCTGTGGATTGTAATTTGGGGGAGACTACTGAGAAAGTAACTTAAATAATAGATAGTAAAAGAAGCAACAAAGAAAGAGAGATGGTGTTTATAAAATCCACGTACTGTTAAAGAAGGCAATAATGTAAGAATTGAAGGAAACAAAAATACAACATACAGAAAACATGACAGATGTAAATCTTACCATATTGATAATCTCATAATTAAATGTGATATATTACTTGTAAATGGAGTTAATGTTTTGATCAAGAAGAGCCGAGTATGGTGGGCAACCTGCAGAGATGGAGACCAATGACGTCACACACACAACCAGCCAGTGTAAGATGCGCGAATGATGTAATGAGGGAGTCTAGGGAGAGCCTGGCAGGCTTTGAAGAAGGTCCACAAATATCTAGAGGCAGCAAAGAGCTTAAGAATTTATAGTTGGTAAGGGGAGAGATTGGAACGAAAGGATCCTGGAATGGGTCAAGTAGCACAAAATTTCTACCAACACCGAGGGACAGAGGACCTAGGTATGGGGCAGAAAGGACAAGAAAAATAACAGAGTTGAAAATTGTCATTGGTTGAACATCAACAGGAAATCTGTTATAAAGAGACTGTCAAAATGGATATGGATTTAAGTATCTTATCACAAAGAGCTGTACTTTAGATCCTGCAACATAAATAGGTTGAAAGTAAAGAATGACTACCAAAACTGCCTTGAGATGAACAGACTCAAAGAAAGTAAAAAGATTGGATAATTCACAAGAACTACCCACAAAGAAAAGCCGATGCCCTTACTACATGTCTTACTGCAGAAATCTACTATACATTTAAAGAAAAAAGAACGTTTTTTTTTTTTCTGAGGATTGCATAACAAGAGTAGGTATATTAGTTTACTTTTCTTCTAGTTGTGACCAAATACCTGACAAGAAGAAGCTTAAGGGATCAGATGTTTACTTTGGTTCCGGGGTTAAAGGGACTCAGGCCATCTTGGCAGGAAGGCGTTTGGAGAATGGCAGGAACAGGAAGCTGCTTGCTCACGAAAGGATGGGCCAAGGATCAGCCACATGAGTTCGCGTGTTCAGTTCACTTCCTCCTTTTCCTCTTTTGCTCCATCCACCCCTCGGCCCATGTGGTAGTTTCGCACCATTCTGTGTGGGTCTCTCTCTCTCTCTCCCTGAATTAATCTCCCCAAGATTAATTATTTATTAAATTATTATTAATAATTAATTAAAATACCCCCAAGACACACCCAGAAGTGTGTGTTGGTCACCATGGTGATTCTAAACCCAGGCAGATGGACAGGGAAAACTACCCATCACAAACCAACCCTTTGTCAACCTGACATTTAAACACATGTCTGCAATCCATGGTGTTCTAACCTTGACCAAAAGACCTACGCCCATCTCCTAACGCCGAATGGGCCCACATCTTCTGATTCCCTGAGAGGGATCTTGAGCCTCAGACACATGTGCAAAGTTCCTGATTTGCTTTAATGTCACTAATGCCTTTGAACATTTGCAGTCACGCTGTCTACACTTGCCCTGTCTGTGACTTGTAGCCAGGTGCACACTCCTTTTCTTTCTAAATCATGTTTTGGAGTTCTTTGTTTTGTTTTTACTTCTTTCTGGTCCACTTCTTGCTTGAATGGATAAAGCTGGGGAAAAAAATCCCTGAGTGAGGTAGCCCAGACCCCAAAAGAAAAATATAGTATGTATTCTCTTAGATGTGGACGTCAGCTTTTAAGCCTTTGCTAAGCCTGCTACAATCTGTATGATCACAAAAATTAGATATAGAGCAAAGGACTAGGGGCAGGAAGGATTTCCCAAGGAAGGGGAAATCAGAAATACAGTTATGGAGAGACAAGGGAGAAACAGGGACAGGAGGATTAGTTGGAGAGGGGGAGGGAAGAAGTAGGTAAGGGAGAGACAACTCATACCATTTGAGTGGCCGTATGGAAGACTACCACCATATGAACTTACAAAGACAGAGACAGCATACACAGCATGACCTATATAGTTCCAAGCCAGATGGGGTCCCAGCACTGAGAAAATATGAACTCTCACGCCTGATTAAAAAGCTATCTCCAGTTGACAAACACATGCAAAAATCTGTTTTCTCCAAAGGACTCTCACTGGGTATATAAACCACACTAAAGGGCAGGCCTCACGCCCAGCAATAGATAGCCAACACAAACCAATGATTTTGGAGATCTTTTTAACCTTATTGGCCCTTTGCTTGTATGTAATAGTTTGCAATTTTATGTTTTTGTGGGTTTTAGTGTTCTCTCTCTCTCTCTCTCTCTCTCTCTCTCTCTCTCTCGGATGTATGTGTGTGTGTTTCATGTGCTTTTCCTTTTTTATACTGTTTTGTTTATTTTATATGCCTGCTTATTTTCTAAAGAGAGAGAGAAAAAAAGTTGAATGGGTGGCAAGGAGGGGAGGATTTGGGAGGAGAAAAGGGAAGGGAAATCACGATCAGAATATTTTGTATAAAATTATTTTCAATAAAAATCAATGTATACCTTAATTAAAAATGTTTGATACAGTGAGAAGTTAAATAAAATGCCCCATTGGAGTTCACACACACAAAGAATCAGACACTATGACAAGGTAGGATTTACCCCAGGAATATAATTTGGTTTAACTTCTAAAAAACCAATTAATGTAATATGTCCTACTAATAGAATAAAAACCAAAAATCACATGATCATCTCAAAAGACACACAAAAAGAATTTGACATTACCCTTTCATGATAAAAACCCATTTTAAAAAGGGAACAAAAGGGAATTTCAGCTCATAAAGGTCATCTGTGAAACACCTACTCTTAAGAGTTCGGCGTGACTCTAGAAGTCTCTGAGCAAGGCAACAAGGTGAGCAAAGTTATTCCGGCATCCACACTGCAGGGACCGCAGTAAAGCTGCATCAGCGCATGGATGACAGGACCCGGTATTTAGGGAACCATAAGGGATACACAAAGAGCTATTTCAGTTAATACGCTCAGCAGTTGTAGACTGTGAAATGTAATCTTTCATAATAAATAACTTGAAAATGAAGTCAAGAAGCCGTTTCTGGGCTGAGGCTGTAGCTCGGTTAGAGGAGCGCTTGCCCAACGTGGAAGCCCCAGTCCTCAGCCCTGCATAACCTGGGTGTTGTAGAACATGCCTGTAATGGGGGGGGGGTGGGCAGCACACGCCTGTAATCGTCACGCTTGAGAAGTGGAGCCCAGAGAATTCGAAAATCAAGGTGATCATTCTCAGACACATAGTGAATCTGCAGCCAGTGTACACAGCACGTGAATTCCAGTCTCAAAGAAAATGTATCAGAAGAGAAGAGGAGATAATGGGAAGGGAGGGGGAGTGGAGGGGAAGGGAGGGGAGAGGGAGGCGAGGCGAGATTTTCGCCTACTACAGCAGAAAGAATGAAACAACGGCTGGAGAAATGGCTCAACAATGAGGCAAACAGTGCTTTCTACTCTCCCAGAAGGTCCAAGTTTTGTTCCTAGCACCCCATCAGGTGACTCACAATTTCCTGTGACACCTTCTTCTGGCTTCTGCAGGCACTCAGACATATGACGTGCATGTGTATGTATGTGTGCATACACACATAAAAGTAAAATAGAAATAAGTGTCTTTTTAAAAGAAGAAAATATTTGGGAATTAATTTAACCCAAACAAGTGAAAACCTTGTACTTCAGAAATTACAAAATAGTTTTGGGATTAAAGATTCGATAACGGACATGGAAACATCCCATGCCCGTGGACTGCAACTTAAGATGGCTAACACAACGACAGTCCCCGACCAGAACTACTCTGATGCTATCCCTGTTAGAATAACCCTTGGCTTCTTTGTTGAACTTCATCTGATCTTCCTCAAATTCATGTAAAGTGGCAAAATAACCCTCAAGAAGGAAAACAGCAAGCATGGGTAAATATAGACAAGTAGAGACCTCCCATGATATTAGTGAAAATGTACCCATCTTTTGAAAAATAGCTCAATAGTTGATTAAAACATTACCATCTGACTCAGGTTATACATCCAAAGACCTGACGACACAATTATACAACAACACGCGCATGAATGTCAGAGCAGCGGTGTTCGTGACAACCAAGAAGTAGAAACAACCCAAGCGCTCTACAGCTGAGTGTCTTACCTTCATACAGTGGAGTGTCATTCATCAATTAAAAAGAAACTGTGTACCAGAAAGATGGCTCAGCCTTCCAAAGTCCTCATATACAGAGCTGGTGATGTGAGTTGGATCCCTGGCTCCCACACAGTGGCAGGATAAAATCAACTCTCAAGAAATACCCTTTAACTGCCAAACAGGAACCATGGCATGCACACACCTGCACACACTTACACTAAATAAATAGACATGAATACCAACACATGCTATGATGTGGAGGGACCTTGAGTACACACTAATGAAAGAAAACATGTATGATTCCATTTTCTAGAAGTCACAAAGCTACTGAGACCAAAACCAGGTTAGTGGTTGTCAGAGGCAAGAGTTAGACCGGGAAAGGAGAGATTCCTAAGGGGCACAGCATTTCTTTAGGGGTGTGAACATGTTTTGGAATTTGATGGGCCTGATGGATGTACATACAAGCCAAATAAAGATAAAAAGCCATTGGCTTGTGAACTTTTAGCATGTGAAGTGAACGATGCATGAATTTATCTCAATAAGCTGCTGTTTTTAAACGGAGGCATTGTTCATCGACACTCCAACCAGCATGAAGATGAAAAATACCAGAAATAGACAGTCACTGGGAAGTTTAGCTCACAAAATCAATTTTAATAATGTGCTCATTTCCATATAGAGACATCTGAAAAATCAATCTGTGGATCCTGTAGGTCCATGACGATGTGGTATCTGTGCCAAAGGCAAAGAAACATTGTGCATGGAGGCCCGCCTTGAGCAAAACAGATGCAGGCAAACACTTAACACATGGGTTGAAGTTCAGGAAAACCCCGCTTGCCCCCCAACATTACCTCCCCACAGCATCACGTGTCTCAGAATTAAACCATCACCGGCTCCCTCAGGAAACTTTCAAAATTCAAGTACTACGTTTCTTTGTATAAGCATCGTTGTATTGCTATGTTAGGGTCTGGATCTTATGTGCCCCGCCCTCAAAATCTCATGTGTTGAAAGCTTGGTCCCCAGTGCTATTCAGAGGTAGGACTCTGGCCTCATGATGAATCCATTCATGGATTCCTACCTTAGGCTGCTGAGGTGGTAGAAAATTTGTGAGGTGTGGCCTACTGGAAGAAGGCGATCTTAGGAGGCAAGCCTTGGAGACCACATTTTGTCCTTTCTCCATTCTTCTCCATCTCTACCTCTCTGTTATGATATTTCCTAGTTTCTATGCAGCTTTGGTTTATCACATTCTCCCTGCCATGACGGTCTGCTTCCCTACACGCCCAGTAATACCCATGGACTAAACCCTCTGAGAATGATGGCCAAAAGAAATACTTCCTCCTTTAACTTGTTGACCTCAGGTTTTTGGTCCCATTGAAGAAAGCAGATGGAACATGACCTCAGTAATATGACGCGATACCAGAGGACTGGAAAGAATTGGCTGGTATGTGCCAACATGGAGAACATGGAGAACCAGGACAACAACAAAATCCCCAACCACAGCCTGATTTGCTACTTAGTCTTAATTTCATAGTCATTTTGCTAGAAAATTCCTAAAAGCAAAAGAGTAACAAACATAGAAATCCCATTCCTGAGGATCCCCATCCCTGATGTCCCAGAATTTTGGGTCTGTCCCATTGGAGATCCCGACAAGCCCTTACTCTGTAAGGGTCCCTCTGAGCCCACCAGCCACGGAGGTGCCAGACTCTGCCTGGCAAGACATCTGTGAACAATTGAAAATAATTCCATTGTTAGTCATCAGCAGCGAGAGACATTAAAAAGATGGGCAAGTACCAGAGCTCCTTGGGCTTTGATTTAAAAATTATGGCTCAATCGGATTAACGGGCAGTGATAGTAGTCAACACTACTCTTGCCCACTCATCAGGAGTGTGTAATCACAGTGGGAAAGAGTGCGTCTCATTTATTTTGCCATCTCACGTGCCTCCTGAGGGAAAGGCAAGGTGGAAATTACTTGTGAGTTGGCACAGGCTTCGTCTGTCCACATCTCTAACCAGCCCAGTCACTCCCCAGTGCATGGCGTTCACTGCTTATTTGGCTGACCATTATTTTGTAAGGGGTAAAGTGGAAACACACAACTTCAGACTCTAGGGATCGATTTTAAATTGGTATTTACTCATTGCACGTGACTGCAAGACGCTCCCTTAAAGGCTCTCTGGGAAACCACACACGCTATTTGCTCCCTACTAGAGAGGTCTGCGACATTGCCTTTGGCTCTGGGTAGTGATACAAGAAACAGTGCAGGCCATGGGTGACCTGAGAGAAGACAGAGGTGTGCTCTAAGCACGAGAGAAAATTTCAGGAGCCAAAAAGAATAAGTGAGTTCAAGGAATTTGAGTTTGCAGAGGTGCTAAAGAACCACCAAAGACTGGCAGAAGGCACCCAACTGCCTTTATAGCCAGGACATACAGACGGCTGTTGTACCTATATTAACCACTACCTTTTTTTCTCACTCAAATTACAGTCAGGAAAATCCTGTATTCCACGCACAGTTGTATTCTATGCACAGCCTAGATGGAGTCTGGAAACGCTCTCTTCCCATGACCTCTCTTGTCACAGTCCTTGCCCTGGCTTGGATGGGCAACAGCTGCCCAGGTAGGAAGCTCACCATGGCTGGTTTCCATGGCATTGACACACCATGCCTTGCAGTTCTGCCTTCAAGCGGTTTCTTGAACGTATTGTCTATCCTCTGATCTGCTCATTCTCTGCCTGTCTTTAGAGCTTTTCCTCTGCACGGATGATCACACATGGGTTTGCTTCTCAAACCTCCCCTCACGCCGACAATGGAACAACCCAGACACACCAGAAGGAAGGGAAGACGAGGTGTCAGAGGGACTCAACAATGGGATGAAGTGAGTCCGGTCCCTAGAAGGCTGGGAAGGCAAGGGGTACCCTTGCTAATGTTCACACTCCCTGTGCCTGTTTCTGTTGCTGTGACAAGGACCCTAATAAAATCAGCTTTGGGAAGAAAGGGTTTGTTTGGCTTACAATCACAGTTCACTATTTAAGGGAAGCCAAGGCAGGAACTCAAGCAACCAGGTGCACCACATCCACAGTCAAGAGCAATGAAAGAATAAACAAGTCCTTGCTGGCTTGCTGCTCATTCTTACAGTAAGACCCAGCCAATGGATGTTCCTAATCAATTAATAGTCAAGACAAATCCCAGAAGACTTGCCCACAGGTCAACCTGATCAAAGTAATGGCTCCCTGGGACTCTTTTCTAATTAGATAGCACAACATGCATGGCCCTGGGACTTCAACCAGCACAGCTGGGGTTTGGCCCACAAATCTGAAATTTAATAAAGACTATGAGAAATTTAATATAAATTGACCCTCAACCATGCTTTAAGAGATATTGCCTCTTATGGACTGCTATGAAATCCAAATTCATATGCTGAGAGTTGAACCCCCAGGATCTCCAAGACCATTGAGAGATGACAGAGTCTTTAAGAGACAATGACAGTCAAATGAGGCTATGTGGGTGGGACCTCATCCAGGATGCTGCCAGCTTTGTCAGAGGAAGAAACTAAAGCACAGACGAGCAGGCACCAGAAGAAGGCTTTCTGGGGGCGCAAGTACTTGAGGGCACAAGTACCACTCCTCAGCGGAGGAGAAAGATGCCAGGAGACACGAACCTTGGAAACATCTTCATCTCGGATTGTAGCTTCCAGAACTACTTGGAAATAAATTCCGGTTGTATAAGTTACCGAGTTCACAGTTTAGCATTTTATTACAGTTGCCCTAGTAAGCCAACTTACTACCTTAGGATCCCGGGACACCAAAAGATGATGTAACTACCTTCAGTGATGGCAGTGGGTCCTAAAAACCTACAGTAAGGGCCTGGAGATGCAAGTGTGAGTCAAGAGAATGTGTTTCTGCCCTGTGACACATGGTCTCTGATGACAGAAAAGGGGATTCTTGAGAGAAAGTCGTGTGTCAGTTGAGGCAAAGTGCAGAGAACATTCTGGACATTCTATGGACCGGCCGATGTTTCCTTTGGATAACTTCACGAAAATGAGAATCTGTAGACGACTTTAAAGATCTAACCAAGATGTCTGGTGGAAGAGACAAGTACAGAAACAGCAAGAAAGTTCTGGAAGCTGTAAAACAGCAGAAAATTGGGGCATCCTTAGTGATGGTGGCTCTCAGTATGGTTACCTGGGGTCAGTGCTGATTGTCTGAAAAGTAGCTGAATAAGTGTGGTGGTGGCACGAAAGAAGAAGGTCCCCAAAGAAAGTGGCACTATTAGGAGGTGTGGCCTTGTTGGAGGAAGTGTGTCTTTGTGGAGTGGGCTTTGAGACCACTTTGCTCAAGCTTCCCTCAATGTGACTTCAGTTGGTTTCCTGATACCTGCAAGATGTAGGACTCTCAGCTCCAGCACCACATCTGCCTGCATGCTGCCATGCTTCCCCTCCTGATGATAATGAATCAAACCTCTGAAACTGTAAGCAAGCCATCCCAATTAGATGCTTTCTTTATAAGAGTTGCATTGGTCATGGTGTCTCTTCACAGCAATACCAACCCTAACTAAGACAGGCATGCCCTGGGGCCCTAAGGCAGACCCGCTGAACTGGAAATTCTCTCCCAGAGGCCAGCAATGTGTGCCTCAACAAGTCCTCCATGCAATAAGGCTCTCTGAGAAAGCCGGTCAGAGCTGTGAGTTGAGAAGCTTCGAAAGACAGCCCCTCCTCTAAAACGCTCAGGGATGAAAGTGCTCGGTAACTTCCGGAGAAGAGACCGAGGAGCTGAAATTGTGAGAGCTCGTTTGAAGGACTCAGATAGTGACTAGGTCCTAGGACCCTTTCCCTGAGGCCTGCAGCCACAGTGCTGGCACAGACACACAGTTCAGGCAAGAACAGATGTATTTCTGCCTTGATGAACTCTGCATTATGTGAAGCTTCTATCGGATGGATCAGTTAATGTCATCTTATGTAAAGAGAGATGATAGTTTTGTTTCCAAAACAAATATCATTGAATATACAAAAGTAGGGGTAACATCTCAGGATAAACAGTCATTGGACCAATAAGTGGAAGGCCTGGTCTGGGACTGATATCTATAACCAACTGTTCTCAGTTCTACTTTGGGCTATTGCTAAGTCTTTTGAACATAAAAATTTGTGGTTAGTGTGTCATAAAGAAAACAGATCCAGCTTTACTTCATCCTTACTGTGTGGAGAGAATTCATCAAATTTCACAATTTGAAAGATCAAGAAGTTATTCCCTTTAATTTCAAGGAGGCCCTGGGTAACTATTGTTTAGTGCACACTCCTCTTGTCCTGTTGTGGCCAACTTGAAGACCTAACCATCTCCTTCCCCCCATACCATACTCATCAGAGAAGAGTTCTAGCATCATAGCCTGGAATGGATCCTTCCAGTCAGTCTTGAGGCTGGGACCTAACTAATCCTCTGCAGTGTTCAGAGAGGGTAGACAGTGCACAGCAGACATGGACCTAACTAGTCTGCTGCAGCGTTCAGAGAGAGTGGATGGTGCACAGCAGACATGGACCTAACTAGTCCTCTGCAGTGTTCAGAGAGGGTGAATGGTGCACAGTAGACATGGACCTAACTAGTCCTCTGCAGCGTTCAGAGAGGGTGAATGGTGCACAGTAGACATGGACCTAACTAGTCCTCTGCAGCGTTCAGAGAGGGTGAATGGTGCACAGTAGACATGGACCTAACTAGTCCTCTGCAGCGTTCAGAGAGGGTGGACGGTGCACAGTAGACATGGACCTAACTAGTCTGCTGCAGCGTTCAGAGAGGGTGGACAGTGCACAGCAGACATGAGGCTGGGACCTAACTAGTCCTCTGCAGCGTTCAGAGAGGGTGGACGGCGCACAGCAGACATGGACCTAACTAGTCCTCTGCAGCGTTCAGAGAGGGTGAATGGTGCACAGCAGACAAGCCCTCCAGGCCCCCACAGGAAGCAAAGCCCCGCCACCTCCCCAGAACAGCAAGCAGCACACTTACTCCCCATTATCCTGCGCACGGTTGGGCCTTCTGCAGTCATTTCCCTCACGATCTCGTTGTCATCCTCGTTGGCGTCCAGCCAGCGATTGCAGTTGAAGTTATACTTATCCTTATTCAGGGTATTCATCAGGGTCATCTACAATGAGGAAGTCTTGAGGTAGGCAGGGGGGCCTATCACCAGGGATTCCCACCCATGGCCTGGAATCCTCATTCTATGGTCTCATTTTTTTTTAGTTTTGTGCTTTCTCATTATTACTGTATTTTATTTTGGTTTTATAAGACAGTGTTTCTCTGTGTAATCCTGGAACTTGCTTTGTAGATCAGGCTGGTCTCAAACTCAGCCTGCATCTGCATCTCGCCCCTCCCCAAGTGCTGGGATTAAAGGTGTACACCACCATGTCTCGTCTGCTATCTCTTCTTAGGCAAGGCCAAGCCATCTCCTCACCATGACTCTTGGGGAAGGCAGATGATCAACCTTCCCTTTCTTTTCCTGATCTCTTAGAAGCCTATGCTCACCTAGCTCCTAGATGATGGGACAGGATGCAAACCCGTGGACACCTGAGCAGTCTCTCTCACCGTTTACTTTGGAAGACCTCTCCCTAACTGTTCCCAAACCCCACGGTCCATGTCTACTCTTCCCACCTCCAATCCTAGCAAACACAGAGGCAAATATATATGACACGATCATGAAGAAGCATGGCTCTGGTCCCTCCTGCCCCCACCCCAGGTAGACCTTACCTTTTCTAAATGCCAGCCAGAGCCAGGGTTCTGCCTATCATGCCACACCCGAATTTTATAAAACCTGCCAAGATCTGGGAGCTCCATCTACAAAGAGAAATTAAAAGGTCTGTGCGGATATAGTCATGGAAATACATCTGTCCTCACAGCTGACCACAGGCAGGTGGGTGCTCCTTTGGGCTGCTTTTTCCCAGTAAGAGTGGGTTTGCTTTTAAACATATTCAAACATTCCATTCTCTCATGTTCCTGGTAGCCAGAGGCTCATGGGACCAAGACAGCTATGTGAAACTAGCGTTCGGTCTGGGCTGGCAAAACTGAACAAAAATAACTGACCCACAGTGGGATCCAGCCAAGAGATCTTCCAGGAACAAAATTCATATGGCAGCCCTGCAAATTAGCACAGGGCCACAGCCCCAGGAGTCCACTGGGCACCGAGACAGACAAAAAGATCAGTACAGCAGCAGTGCCCTTTCCCAGGGGCCCGAGTCTGGCAGAGAAGACAGATACATAAAGACCAATGAACTTAGGAATGGAACAGAGGTATCAGTGGGGTGCTCAGAGAGGAGAGCAGCAAATTACACATGCTTCTCCCCAAATGTCGGCGCAGCACTTCTGAGGGCAAAGACTTGCTCTGTGTATGTACCGCAAAGTTCAAAGCTGGATTTTCTTTCAAATGCTCCAAAATTTATGTTTCCCCTTAAAAGTTGGTCCTTATGCTTGAATGCAGACAGGTTAAACAATCTAACTGAGCTCCAAGCCCCTGAGCCCACAATTCCCCTGCTCGCCCTACTCCTGAATGCTCCAAGCATTTCATACTTGCTCTGCCCACCCCAGGCCTCATCCAAGACCATTTCAGATGGAAGGACCAGATATAAATTATATGACTTTCAATAAATTGCCTATAAGTCATCAAATTTGTCACTGCTATGGGAGCCCAAAATCTCCAATGCACTTTTTCGTCTTTAAACTTGGTTCGAAGTCAGGTGTAGAAAACTGGAATCCTCATGCCCCGCACCTCTCCATCTCTTCTTACTGTGCCCCTCCCCATCCACTGCTTCCTACCCTAAACTTCTCGATGATGCCCGGTTTGAACCATTTGTTGTTGGGATTCAGGAGGATCTCATCTGTCCGCCCCTTCTGCCCATAAATCTGGATGAAGATGGGAGAGTTGGTGCCGGCTTTCTTCAGATCAGTTGTCCAGACCCAAAGGGACCAAGGAAATTCTACAACAAAGACCAAGGCACCTCAGGAACTCCAAGGGCCAGAGAAGGAGAAGGGGGGGGGCAATCAAGTGATCAGGACTGGAGTTGATACACAATTGTGTTCGTTCTTAGAACCCATTAAGCAAGTGGTGAATATGAAGGCACCTTAGTGTCTTATTAATGCCTAAAGGCTTACTGCATTTTAGTAGTGGGGGAGAGTTGACTCCGCCCTCCTGTAACTAGTGATGAATCACTGTCATGAATCACTCCGCTTAGCCCTATGTCCACGACAGCAGCTCCTTCAGCTTGGGGATGCTGGAGTCATGTCTGCAACAGCACAAGGCCTGTATTGTGTAGAGCTGAGCTTCTCTCTGAGAGACCCCCAGATTCTGGGCCCCTCACACTTACTTTTCAGCCGCTTCTTCCTCAGGGATACCATCTCATAGAGCTGCCTCTCGATCAGCCCGTCGGCCTTCTTCTCGTCCAGCCAGTTGCTGCAGGGGAACGTCTGCTGGATGCCAGTGAAGGGGCACAGGATCACCACCTGGGAAGACAGACAGCAAGTCTCCCGTGTCAGGCCCACTGACGGGACCCCCTCGCAGTGCTTAGCGGCCTCCGCAGTACCCAGTGCACAGGCGTCTGTGTAGGACCTTCAGAGGAACATGCTTTTCCCACCGCCTTTCTCACCGAGTCAATAGAGTGCACCTCTTTCAAGAGTTGGGTTTTTTTTTCCGCAGATTAAAAATACTTTTTAAATTATTTTAAAGAGAAGTCTTTCGCGGCAGCTGTCATCTGTCCCCCGGTTCACCAGCTCAAGTCCCAGATCTTTTCTTCGGACAACACATTCCTTCGTGTGCATTGTAAAAATCTGTGAATCTGAACTAAATGGCCTCTACCACCCGATGAATTTTTGTAGGAAAAAAGGTGAAGCACATAAGAACTTATCAGTTCATATCTTGAATGTACTAAGGAGCCAAATGCCTTCCCCTAGACTTACTTCTGCTGGATTCTGTCTCCCATCTACCCTTGGGAAATAGGAGTGAGTTTGGTTTAATTTGTCCTAGCAGAAATGGTACAAATACACAAAATGAAGACAGCAAGCGTTGTATCGGTGCAAAACTAGACTGAATGAAAGCTTGGGAGAGAGTAGAAAGCACAGGGGAGTCGGGGTATATTTGCTTTGTTTTGGGGAGCACTGATTCTACTTTCAATGGGAAAACAAAAACAAAGCTTTATTTCCTACTGAAAGCAAATCATTGCTTCCCAAACTTCCTCAAGGGCAAGAACCGTCAAGTCCTGGTGGCACTGGGCTGTGATCTCAGCTGCTGGAGAGTTTCCCTGGGCTAGAGGGTGAGTGCAAGGCCAACCTGGAGGCACTGAGACTTACAAAGGAGATACAGAAAGAGATACAGGGAGAGAGAGAGAGACAGAGAGATGGGGAAGAGGAGGGAGTGAGGGAAGGAGGAAGGATACAGCTCACTGGCAGAGCACTGCATAGCTTGTTACACACATGCACAGTTCCCTATGCCCTCACCTAAATCTAGAAAACTATCCAGAATCTAGGAAAATCTGGCTCAGTAATCTAGATCGAAGTTCAGGTATGCTATTATCAAGAATTCAGGTGATTCTCAAGATGTACATTTATGTGTTAGTGTTTTGCCTGCATGCATTGATGTGTATCATACGACTGCTGTGCCTGTGGAGGCCAGAGGGGAACTGGAATCCCTGGAACTGAAGTTACAGACAGTTGTAAGTCTTCATGTAGGTGCTGGGAACCAAACCGAATCCAGGCATACTGCAAGAGCAGTGAGTGCTAACTGCTGAGCCTTCTCTCCAGCCCGGGAACTTTATTGTAGTTTTGTAAATCCTTCAATAAACGTAGCTAAAGTATTTTGATATATATCTGAAAAAAATCTACTTCATAAAAATAATTACTAGTAGATTAAAGACATGGATAGGAAAATCGAAACTTTACCATTTTTAGAAGGGAATGTAGAAACGGATTTTCATAACTTGAAACAATTTTCATTATTTATTTAATGTATATGAGTATTGGTCTGGATATATCTTTGTGCACTATGTGTGGGCACCCTAAAAACCAGAAGAAAGGATCAGATCCCTGGAACTGGAGTTACAGATGATTGTAAACTGCCATATGGATGCTGAGAGCCAAACTTAGGCTCTCTGAAAGAGCAGTCAGTGCTCTTAACTGCTGAGCCATCTCTCCAGCCCCTGGCCCCCATATTTTCATAGCTTTAAGACAAATAGACTTCTTTCAACAATACAGAAAGCACTAAACATGAGGAAAAGGCTGATTAAATTGAAATTTTTCTTTCTTTCCTCGTCTTCCTTTGTGAGACAGGATCCAGATTGCATGGGAACTCCTGTCAGGCCAGGCTGGACTCAAGGCAATGTACAGGCCCATAGATATATTCTAAAATTATCGTTGATTGTTTCATAAGCCAAGGGGAAACACCACCAGCAATCATGTCTATAACCGGCAGGTAAGCACCTATGGTAGCCAATGCTGTGTTTGGGGACAGCCCCACTCCCCTAAGCCCCTACTAACAAGACAAAAAAGATGGATGTGATCTTGTACAAGGGATCATGTGCTTTATAATTAGCTGGTTTAAGAGCTAGGAAAATATAGAAAATAAGACTGTTGTGGTCAGAGCCCTCTAGTAAAACAGAACTGAGGGGATGAATGTATATGTGTGTATGTATGTATACATACATGTACACACACACACATGTAAATGGGATTTAAGAGTGGCATACAGGCTTCATCCAGTCCAACAATGCCTGTCTACCAACCAACAGGAAGTCTAGAATTCAGTAGTTTCTCAGTCCATGAGGCTGGATGTCTCAACAGTTCTTCAGTATACACTGGAATCCCAAAGAGGCAGGCTCTATGCCAGCCAGAGTGAAGACAAGCTGACAAAGAAAAGAGCTTCCTTCTTCCTTGTCCTTTATAAAGGCTGCCACCAGAAGGTGTGGCCAAGATTTGATTTAGGATGGGTCTTCCTACCTCAAATGATCCAAGTAACTAAAAAAATCCCTCCCAGGTGTGCCCAGAGGCTCAGGTTTTGAGTTAATTCCAGATGTAGTTGACAACTGAGGGCAGACATCACGGGGATGCAGGGCAGAGTCTGTACGTCAAAGTTGAAGAAGATGCAGTTGAACCCGAGAACACTCACCTGTTGGCCCCTTACCTTCTCGCAGTACCAGCCTCGGTTGACGCCCACATTGCCATGCCCGATGGAGACCCGGCTCAGGGGGCTAAGAAGGACAGCCAGGTCGATGTGGAAGATGTCCGTACGGCCCCTGTCAAACACACCGCCCTCCAGGAAGATCTTCCCACTGTTCTTATTCCCTCTGGCTCCATACATGACCAAGTAGATTTTCGATTTGGTTCCAGCTCCACGGATATCCCCAGTGAAGACAGTGACAATATAGGTTATGGCTGGCGTGGAAAGAGAGGTAGAGATGGTTCAAAGCAGATCACGTCAGCACACTCCCATCTTGGCTACAGTACTTCCCTGCCACACACACACCCGTGCTCCCTCACGTTCTACGAACTCTGACCACATCCAGGGCCCCTTGCAACCTCATTGTGTTTTCCAGTGTGGTGTGTTAGTATGTATGAGTTCAGGGAGGGACTGCATCTATTATTTTAGGAACCTGTCAGCCCTGATTATGAGAAACAAAGAGAAGAAGGAAGTTGAGCGTCTAAGAATAGCACATATTATTGATGTTAATTACTGTGTGTACATTATTAATAGCTGCTAGATAAATTTTGTTATGTGTAATCTAATTATTATAGTCAAGTCCATTGATGGAGATTTATATCTGGCCCATCTGGTTCATTTAGCTTGCTCTTCTGTTGAAAAATACAACTTTTGAGAGTGGGCACTGATATCTCCCTTCCCACCTGGGCTGAGGAAGAGTGAGGGAGCTCTTCCTCACTACAAGATGGGTCACCCGGCATTCTGGTCAGTCAGGAGGCATCGTGAGCCCTTGGAATTAGGCAGCAGAACCACCGAGGGCTACGTAAACTCCTAAATCGGGCAAAAAGGAAAAAGAGAGATCACCCGCATTTGCACCAGAAATTCTGTTTTCTTTGTTCTGAAACCCTGGAACAGAAGGAAAGAGTCCCAGCAAACATGGCAGGGAGAGGAGAGGGGATAGACACGCAGATGAAGATGTCAGGAAGAGCAGAAGGTAAGGGTGTTGGGTGAGTCATGGGCGGGGTGATCACGGGCAGGTGCAGCAAGGGGAGACGGAAGGGCTGCAAAGTGGTGGGAACAGCATTGAAGAGCCTCCGGATGGGCCACCTGGAGCCAATTTGTGTTGCGCTCTACGTGTTACATTCCGCAACCCTGGCTGTGTCTCCAGCCAAAGGAAAGGATGGACTTCAGCAGAGGAGCAATTTTCCACATGTGTAAAGCACACACTAGTTTTCTAAAACCCCAAGGATCACGTCAGATGGACTGAGGGATGGAGGCGTCCTGTGGGACTTATGAAGGTAAGAAGACTTCGGGAGGCAGACTGAGTCTGTCGTCAACCAGCTATGTGACCATGGACAGCTTCATTAACTTCGATATGCCTCAGTTTTCTCATCCGTGAGTTTGGAACAAGACAATGCCTAAGCTGTAGGTGGCTCTAAGGATTCAAATTCCCCTTCTTTCTTCCTCTTTTAGTTCCCTCTACCCATAGCTAGACATGCCTAGGGCTATTACCCTGTCTCTTCTCATAGCAACGGCCTCGGCTGCAACCAAAAAAAAAAAAAAAAACAGACCATTTTCTGGGGCAGCAAAGATGCCATCTTCAAAGCCAACTGGCTCCCACCTGACCACAGTCATCAGCCCACAGACGTGACTCTGACACTGACTCTGGCAAAGACAGGACATGCAGCTGGGACCTCGCAGCTCTCCAGCCTACCTGTGGTCTCAGCTCCGCCCACTAAGATGTCTCTTTGGATTTTGCCATCATCTTCATCCAGTGCCAACCAGCGGTTAAGGGGGAAATCATATTTCCTTTTGTTCCCAAAATCTTCAATGATAATCTGAGAAGGAGAAAAGAGGAAAGAATGTGCTTAAGTGTCCTTGAGGGCACACCTGGTAGTCTCCCAGCCCATCCAGTCATTGGAGTATACTCTAAGATGCTCTTGAGTCTCCTCACGCCTCAAGGAGAGCGGCTCACAGAGCACAGCTGCTACTAGGGAATCCACATACAGCCATCCAGGGATGATTGACAGCCACCCCTCCTTGAATCTCAGCCACTAATCCTCCACTGCTTGGAGGCATTTTAGAAAAATTGAAGCAAGAAGTGTATGGGGGTATGCTCGGGGAGCTGGGATGAAAGAACTTGAGGTGGGGATTTGAAAACTGACACATGAGATGTTGGCTTCCTCCCGACTGAAGGTTGGACTTCAGACCTTATTGTTGAGAAGTGGAGTCTATGCAAGGGGGAAACTGAGCACTGAAACCAGGCCCAAGGAATCCTAGGGCCTGGAGGCCACATCAGAAAACAGCAGCTGCCAGGGAGGCAAATGCAGGTGGCCATAAATGAAACCTCCCTAGCAAAACAACCGTAAGCTGGGTTGGTAATGTCTTGTCTTCTAGAACATACTAAAGAGCTGGAAGTACCTTCCAAAATGTGCCTTTGAACCCCGCTATAAAGTAAGACAGGAAAGACAGACAGACGTACTCCATGATGAACAATGAAAGAATATAGCATAGGGGTTGGTTGGTTTGTTTGGGGATGGGGGTGTGTGTGTGCTCACACGTGTGCACATGCGTGTGCCCACACACATGTTAAAAGCAAGAGCCATTATCTGGAAGGAATATTCTCCACCTACCAACAAGCCCATAAGGAAAGCAGATCTTCTGAGAGGCAAGAGGGAACCAGGCTGATGAGTCCTTGCAGGAGAGACTAAGTGCAGAGAAGGGGCCTATTCATGCTGAAGTCAGCTGTGTTCTGTGGCTGCGGAGACACACCTTACCAGGCAAGACTTCCCAATGCGAAGGCTAAAAAGGATAAAACACCCCCTAAAATGGAGAGGAAAGGGGGAAGCGGCCAAACAGGGGCAATTTCTTGTTTATCCTTTCTAGATGGGCCAGAGATGCCTCAGACAACCCTGGGCTACACAGTCCCCACTTCCTCCCAGGCAGGCTCAGGACACCTGAGTGACGTAAGGACGTGGCCTTGAAGCCAGCATGTTTAGGTCAATACAGGGTGTCTTCTGTGACAGATGCTTTCACTTAGTCCTGGAGTGACTTCCATCACTGTTATATAGCCCCATGGAGCCGGGTTCTGCTTTGTACAGATGAGGGGAACCACACACACACACACACACACACACACACACACACGGAGCAATTAGGAGGGTCAGAAGCTTCGTGATAGAACCCTGAAGGATGTTAGGCCTTGGCTGGAGAAGATGAGAGAACTAGGATTCTAGAATTTTTTTAACTTTTTATTTATTTTCCATACCAACCGCAGTTTCCCCTCCGTCCTCTCCTCCCGTTCCCTCCCCCTCCCACCTCCTTCCTATCCGTACCCACATCCACTCCTGAGAAAGGGTAAGGCCTCCCGTGGATTCTAGAAGCTTTAACAAGGCCAGTCTTGGAGGCCTCTAGGAGGTCAGCACGGACAGCCAGCAGACTTAACAGAGTAGAGGCAGCAAATCTAGAGTGGAAAGTTAGGCTCAGATTCAGGCCTCTGAAAGCCGGGCGTTCCCCTCCCATGCCCCAGGGACTGCGGGCCAGCAGCTGGACCTACCTTGGACAGGAACCAGCCTGCAGACCCCCCCTTGTTGTTGTGGCCCACATTGATCTTCATCAGCTGCCCCAAATCCGGGGCGTCCAGCATGAACTTGTCTTCAGCTCCCTTTTCAAAGTTGTCCTTTTCATTTTCCAGCCTACGCTCTCCTGAGTGCACAGAAACAGGAAAGTTACCAGAGGGGAGGGGGAGATGGGGAACAGAAGAGAAGAAAGAAGACCTGGAGGCCTTAATGGTCCCTCCACTGAAAGAGCTCTTACAAAGTCAAGGGCGGCTCCCTACTGCGATCTAACGGTTCCTAACATCCTTCCGGCTTCTGGCAAAGCCAGTTTGCCTCCTGTGTGACGGGTGCCTGGGTCTCATAACTGGGTTTCTCATTGCTGCCTTTGCCCCTGTGAACCAGACTGCATCCCTATCCTGAGACTTGAGGTCCCATTGCGTGTTCTAAACTAGAGCAGTGAGCGTAGGCATAGGGCTGCTGCTGCTGCTGCTGTTGCTGGGCTTCTGGGTGCATTTGCTCACCCCTGTCCTGGACACCATGCCAGCAACTCTCAGCAGACACCATGTGTGTCTGACACAGATCTTTATCTCTTACACCCTGCTAGGATCCAACAAGGATACACTATTAGTGTGGTCCTCAAATGAAGAAACAAAGACTTAGAAATAAAACAATGTGTCCGAAGTGGTGTGGGCAATGAACACGGAGCTTAGCAACCCGTTCTAAGCTGTTTCTTTGCTTTACCGTTCTTTGCTGTCACATTCGGGTGACCACGAGCACACAAGTTAGGCTTTCTCATTCCACCAAAGTGCTAGCTTTTTGTTTAAATCTTTCCATGGTCTCTCGTTTCTAAATTTACATTTTGGCATCCAGAAATATAGAAAATAATCTCCAGTATTCGGGTACTCACCACCCAGATGTGAGAAGTGTAACAATTGCTAACTTTTGTCTAGTTTGCTCCAGATGTTTATTTAGCTCCCCCTTCTTTCCAAAAGATTTATTTGTTTTTATTTTATGTGTGTGAGTGTTTTGGCCTGCATGTATGTAAGTTCACTATGTGTGTGGCTAGTGCCCAAGGGAGCCACAGAGGGTTCTAGAGCCCATGGAACTGGAGTCACGGAGGGTTGTAAGTGGCTATGTGGGTGCTGGGAACATTATTCAGGTCCTCTAAAAGAGCAGCAAGTTCTGTGAAGGCCTGAGCCAATTCTCCAGCACCTAGACCTTTCACAAAAAAAAAAGAAGAAGAAGAAGAAGAAGAAGAAGAAGAAGAAGAAGAAGAAGAAGAAGAAGAAGAAGAAGAAGAAGAAGAAGAAGAAGCAAACCCAGTAGACATGTGTGAGGCTTCCCTGCTCATCTCTCTCTCCTACTCCCCCCATCTTGGTGTGTACCGTCCCCGAATCATTAGCATCTATATGCATCTCTAAGAGACACGGGCCACATGTGGCCATTTCTGATTTCTGCATGCATGAGGGCAGGGTACACATCCCACCACCGTGAGTCCTTCATCTCTACAGTGAGGCCGACAAGAGTGTCTGCATCACCGGGTGCGTGTGAGTGAGACCTGCTGCGTTCTCACACATCAGGTAGCCCGGGAACACAGCACGCACCATGACAATGCCACCACGGCTAGGATTGCCGCCGTTCCTCTGCTGTCAGCACCACAGGTCTTCGTGGAATCTCATTTTCTCAGTTACCAGCAGGCTGCTGCGAGTGCTCCGTGGACGACCCAGGGCTGGTGACAGTTTGTTCATTAACCAATCCTACCGGAGCTGTGCGACAAAAGAGCCATTCTGCTCTCCTCTCCCGGCAGACATGTGAGTCGTTTCTCACTTAATCATTGCGAAGTTTTGTGCCCTCCTCTGCACACTGGTAAAGGCCGTGCTGCACACACACGTGCAGAGATGGTTGTTGATCTGCTGTATGCTCGTCTTCAGTGTGTCAGACAGCACCGCTCCCCAAAAGGCTTTCAGGGTGTTAATTCCCACCAGCAACATATGGGTATTTCCACCGCCCGTAATCACTATTAACATCTGCAGCTTAAGATTTTTATTCTGTGTAGAATGGTATTTCACTGTGGCTTTAATTTGCACTTCCTTACTTTGTTGAGAGATTGACTATATAATACATGTACATATAGATTCTGTGTCATTTAGGCAGTGTGCCTCAGTCATTTTTAGTCTCATATCTTCTGATCCATTTTTTAAAAAAATAACTGTTGTGTTATTTTCTTTGACATGTGTGCGTGCATGTGTGTGTGTGTGCGTGCATGCGAGTACATGCATAAATATATGTGTGATTTTGGTAAATTCCTTATTAAATTTCATCCTTAAATTAAGGTTGACATTAAAAATTAAGATCTTAAAATTTCTTTCAAAAATTCTGATAATTTTTTCACACTTAAGTCTTTAGCCCATCTGGAAGTTATTTTCGTGCATTGTGAAAGATAAGAATCTAATTTCATCTTTTCTCCAATGGCTAGACAATGTTCTAACACCATAAGATAAGCATCTTATCTTTGCTCTCAGATTTATAATCTATGATACTATCATTCTATGTATTCTAGGTTCTTTATTCTGCTCCATCGGGCAATTTTATTTATTTATTTATTTATTTTGTTTGTTTTTCGAGACAGGGTTTCTCTGTGGTTTTGGTTCCTGTCCTGGAACTAGCTCTTGTAGACCAGGCTGGCCTCGAACTCACAGAGATCCGCCTGCCTCTGCCTCCCGAGTGCTGGGATTAAAGGCTTGCGCCACCACCGCCCGGCTCATGGGGCAATTTTATTTGTCCTTCTTCTCCCACCACACTGTTTGGTTCTTAAGGCTCTATGACTGGGCTGGAGAGATGGTTCAGTTCTCAAGGCCATTGCTACTAAGCTGAACAACCTGGGTTAGAACCCTGGAACCCGCGTGATGGAAAGAGAACCACCCCACAAAGTGTCCTCCCACCTCACACGTGCCAGGGCACAGGTGTCTCCCACACGCTCATTAAACAGGTTGAATAAACGTAGCTTACATTTTAAAACTATCTGCACTGTCTTCGTTTCTGACAGGGCGATTATCTGCCATAATTGCTATCGCTCATACCATTTCTGTTCCACCAGTCACATCTGTCTGTTTGTATGTGGACGGCAGCGCACTCTGGCTCGTACGTGTGTACATGCAGAGGGCAGAGGACACCCTGCAGGAGTCACTTCTCTTTGTCCACCCTGTGGTCCAGGACTAGAGTTCACGTTGTCCCGTTTGCCAGCAAGGACTTTACCTGCTGAGTCATCCACCAGCCCTGCTCATGCTGTTTTTATTTTTTCGAAGTTATCGTGGCGATATTTAGATCTTTATGGTTCTATATTTTAATAGTAGCCTACGCTTTGGATGTTTGCTTTTAAGAATTTGACTGCAGTAGCCTTGCTCTTATGAAAGAACCGGGAAACATGGCATCTTAGCGAGTTTGGGTCCTTTCTCGTTATGAACACATCTCTTCATTAACTTGTATATTCTTGCACATCTTTCAAAAACCTGTACTTCCCTGAAAGCCCTCCCTCTCCAGAGTCATTCTTATGTACGAGTTTCTGATGTAAATAGCATGCTTTTACACTAAATATTTAAATTGTTTATTGTTTTAGTAATTTTTCTTATTAAATTTTAATCTACTATCTTTAGCAAACTTTGATTTTTGTTGATTCTGATGGTTTTTTAACCTAAATACATCTTCCCGGATTTGGTGGGTGATGTTGCTTATGCAAATGAAAGCTTGCTAGTGGCTTCTTGTACCACATACCCATAATCCCGGCAGTCAGGAGGCTGAGGCAGGAGCTCAGAAGGCTTAGACAGAGAAAGAGAAGAGGGAAGACAGAGGGAAGAGGAGAAGCGAGACAATGGAGGGAAGAACAAAGGGAAGGGGAGAGAAGGGAAGAGGAAGAGGAGGGAAGAGCAGGGGAGAGGAGGGGGAGGGGTGAGAAGGATGGGAGGGGAGAATGAGTCTTTGCTTTCATTTTCAATTGTTGTAGCCTTCCTTCCTTCCTTCCTTCCTTCCTTCCTTCCTTCCTTCCTTCCTTCCTTCCTTCCTTCCTTCCTTCCTTCCTTTCTTTCTTTCCAGGCTGGCCTCAAACTCAAAGATCCACCTGCCTCTGTCTTCCAGGTGCTGGGATTAAAGGTGTGCACCACCACCCAGTCAAGTTTTTATTTCTTTATCAAGTCTTTTTCCCCCCTCTTGCTTTAGGCCTTCTAGTATTGTGATGAATACAAATAATAATTAACTCAAATATATCTAAGATAATTCTATTTTTCTTTTTAAATATCTGCTATAATAAAATCAATGAATAGGTTGCCTAATGTTAAATTACTGTTGACTTCTTATCCATATGTTTATTTATAAATATAGTGTGCTAATATTTTATTTGGAATTGGGGTTTTTTTTCATAAATGAATATAAACTATTGATTTCTCTTTTAGCTTTACCTGCCTGATATTGTCATCAAAATTGATAAAATGAACTAAACGAATGACCTCTTTTTCTTTAAAATTATTTATTGAGGATGGATAGTAACTATTTCTTACTATTTGGTAGATTTTTACATAAACAATTTTTGGCTCTGGAGTCCTGAGTAATTTTTAATGGATACTCTCATTCTTTAGTGGTTAAAATTGGCTTCTGCAATCTTTGAGACAATCAAACCTTATAGGATGCTGAGTTGAAGGTCCAGGCTAGGACATGTGGTGACATTCTCAGGGCATGGACCCCAGATTTACCCAGAATACTTCACGTTGCCTGTTTCATCCCCAAATTTCTCCTCTAGTATATTTATGCTGGATTTTTTTCTTTATTTTTATATAATATGAGAATATCTTTTTTGAAAGAGAATCATATTAATAGCTCAGCTTGACCTCAAACTTCCACTCTCTGTACCTTCTCCAAAGTGCTGGGGTTATAAGCGTGCCCAGCAAGACTGTCTATTCTTCCCAGATTCTCCCGTGATGACCAATAAACCTACATCTGCTGTCAGTCATGTTTTCTCATTGCTTTGCTTTGATCCACTGAGAGTTTAGATCTTTATTCTCTTTTATTCATTCTTTTCACTTATAGATTATGCATTCTAACTTTTGGTGTTCACAGTTATAATTTTAATTTTCAGACTTAGCTTAATGAAGTCTACAGTTCACAGTTTAACTTCTCTGGGGATGGGGAGATGGGTAATGGACAAAATCTTCATAATGCTCTGTCCAATTTCCTTCTCAAATATCAATCTTAAATATCTTAGGTAGACACTTCTCTTGTCCCTTGTGTTAGTCACTGTTATCTTCTATGGTATATAAATATATAAAATATGTTATATTTTATGCTTACTTAGGTTTGTTACATGGCTATCAATATTTTGTTCACGTGTGTGTGTGTGTGTGTGTGTGTGTGTGTGTGTGTGTGTGAAAGAGAGATGGAGGTCTTCCTTCACATGTAAGCTAGGCTGGTCTTGAACTCAATATGTAGCCCAGGCTAACCTCAAACACCTGTTTGCATTGCTTCAGTCTCCTGAGTGCTGGAATTTACAGTTATGAGTCACCACGACCCTTCTAGTGGCTGTTTACGCCTGAGTGTAGAGCGCATACGTTCCATTTCTCTTTGCTAGAATAAACAGTTAATCTTCCCCCTCGCCTGGAATGATAGCTTCTCTGGTATGGAATTACTGGTTGACATACATCCTTGCTGAGAATACTGAAGCTGTGATTATATGAATTTATAACCTCTGTTGTCGACTGTAAGTTTTCCATCCGTCTACGTGGTATTTTTATAGAAAGTGACCTGCCAAATCTACTTCCTCTAAGATCTTTCTCTTTGCTTTTTTTTTTTTAACACGGTGATGTAGATTCCATCATAGACTTTATTCAATGAGTCATTTACCCATTTTAAACTGACAATTTAAATCTGTTGGAGCTTTCAAAAAAAAAAAAAAAAAACTTCAGCCATTAGCTCTTTGAAAATCTCCTTTCGCCTGTGACCTGTATCCTCTGTTTCTAGAACGCCTACTCAACCTCCATCAGGCCTCCCTCCCTCCCCTGCTCTCATGGCTCCTCCTGCCTCCTTCCCAACCCTGTCTCTCCATGCTCCATCTGAGGGTTTTGCTCATATACTTACAGTTAAATCTCTCCTCAGCATCTATAGTCCCATTGTTTAACTCACCTGCAAAGATGCTTATGTTTTCATTTCCTGTGGGTTTGTTTATTTTTCCTAATGTGTTGTCTTTGATGGTGCTGTACCTTCCTCAGTTCTTTCTTTCATGTGGTTAATAGTTTTAAAATACCTTAAGTTATAGGTTAGCCCACATCACTCCATTATCCGAAACCCCTGGGGGTTTTATTCTGGTTGCTGTGCGGTTTGCGGCTTCATCGTGGTGGATTTGTGTACTTAAGAGCCTTATTGTTTTGGAAAACAAATTTGCTCCAACGCTTTCTCTGTGGGAATCTCATGTAGTCTTAGAAAGGTTTTTGCAGAACGCTAATGGAGATTTACTTGCTATGAATCAAGTATTCTAATTTGGTTTTGCTGTTGTTGTTTTGAGACGGGGTCTCATTATGCAGCCCCAACTGACCTGGAGTTCACTAAGTAGAGAAAATTGACCTAGAATTCACAGAGATCAGCCTGCCTCTTCCTCCCGTGTGCTGGGATCAAAGCCATGTGCCATCAGACCCATTTTGAACCAAATACTCTGTGTGGGAAGAGAAGAGTTCTGAAATCACACATCAAGCGTGACAGTCGGACCTCAAGTCTCTGTGCAGCATAGGTTTTCAGTGTTGTTTTGTTTGTTTGCAGTTTTGAGTTCCAACAGGGATGCAATGACTGTGCCAATGAGCTATTGCTCTGCCTTCTCACTGAACCTCAGGGGCCCCTGACTTCATGTGTGGTCCTAATTTCAAATCTCTTGCCTCATTCAGGACCTACACCTTCTTTTCTGACTCCCAATGAGCACAAAAACCTGTCTTCTAGATTGATGACTGTGACCCCTCCTCCTTCTCAGGGCCACGGTATCAATCCATAGCTAATACTCAGGTGTTGAGTTTTTCCTTCATACCTGGCACCTGCAGTGATCTTTTTCCTTCCTTATAAGTTCAGCAATCCATATGAATCCTTTGATGTATTCTACCCCAAATTCACACGTCACTGTAGCTTTTCTGGCTCCTGTGTTATTCTACTAAGTTGGCAGAAGGGTGAGCAAACCGCCGGTCTCAGCCTGTGACCTGAACTTCTTCCAAGAACCTGCAACTGTATCTGTGTGCAGTTCTGCGTCACCAAGCATTCTTCCATCCCTTAGCCCCACTCTGGGCCATCCTTCTTGACTACACTAAACTAGACTATGTCCCACTACAACCAACAGAAGCACAGAGCTTATGGCAATAGAGAAATTAAGTGAGAATAAATTCCTAAAGACAGGAAATTTGAGCTTATTCAATTTCAATCCATCCAAACCCAGGCATAACTTATTCTGAATATCACAGCACACACACACACACACACACAGAGAGAGAGAGAGAGAGAGAGAGAGAGAGAGAGAGAGAGAGAGAGAGAGAGAGAGAACGCCCAGGCATAACTTATTCTGAATATCACACCACACACACACACACACACACACAGAGAGAGAGAGAGAGAGAGAGAGAGAGAGATTTGAAAATCTATCACACCACTTCCTTCCTCCTCTCTCTCCCCTTCTATGGGAAAAAGTGTACAGCTCAAGAAAAACAATGAAAAAAAGAAAGAAAACCTGTGACACATATATACATTTGACCTCATAAGACACCATACTATTCAGGACAAACCATGGCAAATCACAGCACAAGAGAGACACTCAACAGAAGAACCAAAAGGGGAGGGGCTAAAGCGGCCTTCCTCAGCCGGGATTATAAGACATAAGCTGCTCTAGGAAGCAGTACTGGGCATGACTTATGAGGAAATGATTCAGACCATTACCTGTGTCTCCATACTCTCCAAAGATATTGATAAAGACATCGGCATCTGTCCCTGCACCCATCACGTCTCCAGTGTACACCCTGATTTCATACTTGTTTCCTGGGAACAAGGACAGAGAAAATCTTGTCTCATTAGGGTCCTGAGAAGAAAAAATTATAGATACATACATAGCTACTGAGCCATCCATCCTTCCCACGATGTCCAGACGATAATGACTTCTCATAATTTCTGTCATTATTGTTACTGTCAATTATGGGGCAAGAAATAAGACACTCAACACTGGCTCCAAAAGGTCAAAACCAGAGCTTCAGAGGGTAGGGTGACCCACGCAGGACGCTCAGCTGTGAATCATGCGTCTCTTGCTTTTGGACTCAAGGTTCTTCTCAACACACACAGTGGCTTCCCCTGCCCTATGTGATGTCAGTCGGCTTCTCTAGAAAGTGCCCATTTGGATGTATTTTAGGCGTTTGTAGGCCATTTCATCTCTGATATAATGACTCAGCCCTGTTGCTCTGGCACAAACTCAACCATATGTGTTAGACCGGAGGTAGGGGAGGAGAGATGGCCATAAAGGAACCTGAAGAACCTTCTGGATGACGGAAACAGTTTGCAGGTGGTAGTGGTTATACAGTTATATACCTTTCCATCGAACTGCATTAAGTTGTCAGGTATACACTGTACCTCAATGAAGCCTTTTAAAAGTTTAAGCAGCTATAGAACAGACTACACGAACAAAATGGGCACAACAGTGTCCCAGTAAAGGGCTTTTATTTTTTGTACTTCATTGGAATCTCAGAATTTTGTGTAGCATTAGTATTGTTCCTCGTTTGGCTTCAATCATTTATACATGTATCCATCATTCTTTGCCCACACAAAACAGATGACAGCTAAGTTTGGCTTCCTCCCCCTTCCCTTTCAAGACAGGGTTCCTCTGTATAACAGCCCTAGCTGTTCTGGTACTTGCTTTGTAGACCAGGCTGGCCTCAAACTCACAGAGATCCTCCTGCCTCTGCCTCCCAAGTGCTGGGATTAAATGCGTGCGCCACCACCCTCAACTGTTCCCTTGGTCTCTATGTGTGTGTTCGGGTAATCCAGTCCTCAGATGAGAGTGGAGCGGTCCAGCCACAAAGTGAGCTGTGCCTGCTGGGTAGCAGGCATTTTAACTGATAGCTGAGAAGCCCAGGATTCTGGAAACTGGGAAGTCCCTTCCTCTGCATGGGTGGAGCACGGCCCTGGGTTGGTGATAGTCTGGAGCCAGCTCTCCCTGTTCACCATGCAGGATGCAGTGGAAGCTAAGCCACCCTGGAAATACAGTATGAGACATAACGGCAGCACCAGTGCACCCCCACCTTACACACACCGCACCTTTCATCCCTGGCCTGGCTCAGAGCCCACGAAGAGCAGAGACAGAGAGTGGGGAAGGTCGAATTGGATAAGAAGAGTGACCAACGTGGAAAAAAACCTTCCTAGCGACAAACTATGGGGGTTGCTACTCGAGCCGGTTCTAGAACTGGCTTGTGATTTGCCCATAGGTATGCTTCTTGCAAAAATTCTCCCGAAACTGACTCTGCCCTTTCAGCAGGGTTACCATCCAGGCAGGCACTTCTGACAATAAGAATCCCTTCCTCAAGACACTCTGGCGCCATCTGTTGGTCAATTGTACTGACCACACAGACCGATATCTGATATGAAGTGTCTCCTTACAAAGTTGTGTGGTGTTGAATGAGTACATCACAACCCTACCACGAGGGCAACAGCCTCCCTTCCCTGAAAATCAGTGCAAGTTCCCAAGACACAAGGAGCGATTCAGAGCCGGCCTGGAGATAACACATAGCGCCCTCCAAAACCAAGCAAATGCGGCCCAAACTGTCCTGTGAAGCTCGAGTCCACTTAAAGAACAAGTCGTGGCCTCTTGTCCTGCTCAGTGGACACAAACACATGCCTGGCTTTGCAGTTTCCTCTCTGGAGGCAGAAGTACAAGGGCTACCACCCTTCCAACAGGAAATCTGTCCCTGAAGGCCAGCGGAAGCGCCTGCGTGGGCTTCCCGAAAAGGCAGAAGCTGGCAGGCCCTAGCTGCCTAAGCCTGGTGTGCCAGCCGCCCCCACAGCCTCCCCTGCGCTGTCTGGAACAGTCAGCGCACAACAGCGACACAACACGTCTCCAGAGAGCACCCCGGCGGTGGGGGAGGCTCAGCAATGAGAAGTTGGCACCCCAGATCTTGATCCACATGTACGGGTGAGAAGCTGCTGGGCATGTCCCTGCCACATGTTGAATACATGCCTGTCCCTGAGCCTTGTGGCTCTGGGAAGGGCTGTCTCACACCAACACCACTTGAGCCAAGGCTGGAGCTGGGCATGTTAGCAGCTTTTTTTTTTTTTAGAAATATTCACAGGTAAACCTTGTCTTCTCTTCCGTCCCCGGACCACGTGTACGCGGACCGCAACCTCAGTCTTTGGGACTGTGACAGGGCTGGGGAAGCTGGTGGTGTCGCTTCACCCCATAGCCTGTAGCTCACACCAGCTGAGGTGCTAGAAGGGAGAAATCACAGGAGGTGCGGGGGAGGAGATGAAAACGCAGGGGGAGAGATGGGGGGGTGCGTGGAGGGCTCCCTGGGAGGTAAGACTGTTCTCTCCCAGCCAGACAAGGCTGGCACTACTCCTTCCTGCTCAGGTCAGGGAGACCAGGTGGGCCACTGACCACTGGACTGAAATTCAGCCCAGGGGCCCTTCTTCCTGGCGTGAACCTGACTCTGCCCCTCTGAATTGTGCGAGTGTCTCTCATCTCCAGGAGGTCGGGCCATCTCCCCTTTGGCCTCCATACCCTGCACAGCCTCTGAGGGGCCTTGGGAACTCCTGGGTTCGATGACCCCAGGGCTCTTCCTTTGCCTTGTTCCACAGCGTGTTTCTGTATTCTATCCCTCTCTCTCTTCCAGTCTGGCAAACAGGACTAGTGGTTTTGTGTTTTTCTTTAAATGTTCTCTAGGTCACTGCTATTGCAGACACGCCCAAACAAGGCCCCATCATACTGAGGACCTTTGAAAGGCCAGTCACAGTGTTACCTCAGCCCTCACAGCAATGAACCCTGCTGCAGCTTGTATGTGGAACGTGCCCCCCAGGGACTCTGGGATTTTAACAATTGGGCCCCAGCTGTTTTGAGAGGTGGTGGATCCTTTTGGACAGGGCGCCTACCTAGCAGACCTTAGCTGGAATATGTAAGGCTGTAGCTGCAGGGCTGGACCGTCGTAACTTGGCTTCCGTTCTGACCTGAGCCACCTCTGTTCCCTGGCCAGCGCCATATGACAAGCAGATGCTTCAGCCTCCCAAAGTCATGGGGCTGCCCACAGCCACACCTTCCCCGCCATGAGGGACTGTGTCCTCTCAAACCATGAGCCCAAATCAATCTTTCCTTCCTTAAGTGGCTTTTGCCAAGTGTTCTGTCACAGCCTAAAAACGTAACTCTGCAGGCCAGACAGCGACTGTGCCACCCTCTGATGGGGAGAAAGGAGGTTAAGAAACTGGACCTGGTTCATACTTTAGAAATGGCAAGGCCTAAACTCAAGAGATCTGAACCAGAAGGCTCCCATATATACCAGCTCACATGCCAAGCTCTTTCAGAAGTACCGGCTCTAGAGCCCACAGGGCTCTCACTCCTGAACTGCTGTCTGTGGTGCCCACTGGCACTTACAGCCTCAAACACAAGCTCTGGGTTTAATCCCACCGCAGCCTGGTTGACAATGCATTGATGTTACTTGGAAGCAGTAGAGGTGACTTAATGCAGTGTTTGCCTTGCATGCAGAAGGACCTGAGTTTGATCCCCAGAACCCAGGAAAAGAGCTAGACATGGTGGTATTCACTTGTAATTTAGGGCTCGGGAGGCAAAAATGGGTGGATCTCTGGGGTTCACCAGTCAGCTGGTCTAGCCTGGCTGTCAAGCCCCAGGGCAGTAAGACACCCTTTGGTGTACACAGGCACATGCTTCCACATACACATGTACGAGCACAGACATTCACACACACACACAAATTAAATAAATGGATAAAACACTTGGTCTGTAATAGAAGTCTGTGACCATCATCTGCCCCGTCATTACCTCTATAAATACACAGGATATTTTCCCTGTGATAAGCTGACGTGGCAGACACAGTGTAGAAGGTCCGGCTCCTCACTGCTGTCCCACCTCGGTCAGCTCACCAGCTCTACAGAGCTTTCTCGACTTGTCCCTTGGTGGCCACTTGTCCTTGTTCCCACATCTGCTGCTCTAAGCAAACTTTCACTCCTCTCCCAGGTAGCCCCGCCCCGCCCGTCCCAGGCTTCTCTACTCGGCTGCTGTTTATCTTCCCAGACACTGCTCACCTCTGTCAGAGGGACTAGAACTTTGCTCAGCCTCTCTGGGAGTCAAGTGATTGACGTGTTGTGCATTCAGAAGTCTGAACACATGCAAACTGTGGGGCTGACTGTGGGATCCCTGCACATAACAGTTTACAGGAAAGAAATGGTTCTTTTCAGTGTACCTACAAGCACAGAATTCTAAATAATGCTAAAATATCCAAAACAGGAGACTGATGGGTAAGCTGTGATGGGCTTTTCCCCATGGGCTGCTGATATGCAGCTGTTTAAAATAAATGATTAGAAGATTAGGCAATGCTGGACTGTGATTTAAAAAAAAAATATCGCCTGTATCCTAAGAACCTGGAACTTTTGCTGGACCCTATAGTCAAGTTAAGAGTCCACCATGAGTTCTCTGAAGACCTCAGACTGCTGTCCTGCTGTGCTCAGCCCATTTGCTTTACTTGCCTTTCAGAGAACAAGGTAACGACCAACCTTATTGACCTTGGATTCCCATGCAATCAGCCCTTTACAGACTAAGCAAAAGGGTGACTGTAATTTTAAGTTATGGACTCTTCCGTGTCCCAGACCCAAGAGTAATGTATGTGTGTGAAAGTGTGTTATGGTAATCATTTACTGAAAACAGCCAATGTATGTTGAAAATCTGTATAAGACGAATATGGATCATCAGTGTTGATGGGTATCATTTGATAGCATTGGTTTGTTCGTTATGTGGGTCAGTTGTCAGCAGCTGGAGTCAATGATACAATCCCTTGTAAGACAGACAGACAGACATTAGACAGGTAGGTGATAGTTTGTTAAGAATTATGCCTGTCATGAGTAAGTACCAAACAAAAATTGCATTCCACCATCTTCAAGTGATAGGATTATGAATTTTTCTGTTACTTTTTGCCTATTTTTCAATACTTTGAGGTCATGTTTTTTCCTATCACTGGAACAAAAGAATAAAGTCGCCTACAGTCAATACTGGAGGAAGCCTCAGTCTCTGGTTTGAAAGAATCCCTGAGAACCTTTGCCAATTTCCTGCACCTTTGTGTTGCCTTTGGCACTAAAGAGCTCCAGGAAGCTGTAGGGAAGACTGAGGAGTAGACGGTATAATAAGGAGAGACTCAAAGGTCAAGAAATAGGCACCTTTCTGAGACTCCCACTGCTCACTCCAATCCACACTGGAATCCAGGGGAGAACTACCAAAATCCACTGGTGCTGGACTGGACACCCACAGGGGTTAGGACCAACGCAGGGTCTGACCAAAAGTTTCTATTTTCTTGGGTACAAAACGTAGAATAGAAAATATTCTATTTCTATAAATGAAGGCGTTATTTTCAAAGTACCCATTTAAGAATCAACATAACGAAGTTTGGAGAAAATCTATGATTCAATGCCTTCTCCAGAGGTTCTGGCTGCTCAGATGAAGGAGTCTGTGACTGGCTGTGGTCCTGGCAAGAGCGGAAGCCTCTGTGATGCTGGGGCTGGAGAGGGTGGGCGAGACACAGCCAACAGAGCCGTTGTTTTCCCATGGGCTCTCACCCTATTGCAGACCTAGCAAGCCACCCGCTCTGCAAATTCAGCCTGAGCTTCAGCTTCTCCGTGTGTCTCTCCTGATTGCTCTTGAACCATGATCTATTAGCCTAAACCATCCCCACTTGGGCATATTCGTTCTCTTCTCCACCCTGTGGTTATCGACTCTGCCTTCTGAAGCCTCTAATCTGGTAGAGAAAGAGTCGCACACATCCACCGTGAGCACAGGATTTGATGCCTGGAACTAGCAGAACAGTTCATTCATGGAGCCGCTGAATGAATACATTTCAGAGCAACGTGAGCCAGATGAGCCCAGGGCTCCCGCTCTGCCCCACAGTCGGGCTGTGCGGCCAACAGCGGGCTGCTTGGCTCCCCTGGGTTTCCATTTTCTCTTCTGTAAAGTGGAGGAGGAGGAGATAAAATCCCTTCTAGTCCTAAAATTCTCTCTTATGCCTCACCAGATCCTCACTGTGAGTGGTTCTCTCTTCCCACTCTTTCCGGAGATGATCTTCTGCTGCGCTAGGTGGGAGCAGATGGGGTAGGCAGGAAGCTGGGGTGAAGTCAGAGGAGGTGAATGCTTCGAGCCTGGCCCCAGCTCTCGAGCCCAGGCCCTTTTCCTGTACGGTGGGACTGGAGCCCCCTCCACAGGGCTATAAGGAGTGATGATCCAACCTCAAGATCATCCACAGCCAACAGAGCCCTGGCAAAGACTGAATCTAGTTGATGGGGAAATGTCAGGGAGAGGAAGGAAAGCAGGGAAGGGAGGCTTTCCCTGCAGGCTCCAGATGTTGTGGAGGCTGAGAGCCCATCCACAGTTGTAGCTTTAGTCCGCCTAGGTCCTAGAGGGGAGACTGACACTAACAGTCCTCTCTCTTTCTCCCTCCCTCCCTCCCTCCCTCCTTCCCTCCCTCCCTCCCTCCCTTCCTTTCTTCCTTTCTTCCTTTATTATTTATTTCCTTTTGTGGGGGTTGTTGGTTTGGTTTGGTTTTGGTTTTCTGAAACAGGGTTTCCCAGGAGTTATGGAGTCAGTCCTGGAACTCACTCTGTAGACCAGGCTGGCCTTGAACTCACAGAGATCCGCCTGCCTCTGCCTCCTGAGTGCTGGGGTTAAAGGCATGCGCCACCACTGCCTGGCTGATAGTCCTTTTAAATTCTGAGAAGCCAGAAGCTGCAGTCTGTATCTTAATCACAAGAAGAACCAGGACAGGTTGGGAAGTAGCAATGGTTGACCTACGCAGGTCTTGCTCATGCTGCCAGACTGCACAGACCCCTAAGGCAGAGTCTATTAGGTCCAATGCCGGGGCACCCAGAGATCTCATTATTTTGTCAAACCTTATCCATCTCAGATGCTTCTACATTGCAGCCTTCCACATTGCCCTACACCCCACCTCCACCTCAGGAATGTGTCCTGAGTATCCTTGGGTCAGTGAGGACCTGTCAGCCTTACAATCATAGCCTGCATAATTCTGCATCCGGCTTAGCAATGGCATGTCGGCCCTATGCCCAGTGACAAAAGTGACAGTGTCACAGTAGAAGAGATCAGGGAGGTAGAAACCAGGGCCAGGCAAGAAAGACAGGACGAGAGAAAACCAGCACGACATGGGGCCCCATGGGACATCCAGAATGGCTTCCTGTAAGAAAGGAAGTAGAAATGTAGGCAGCACAAGTGACTTGCCCAAAGTCACACAGTGGCTGAAACGTGATCTCACACCCAAGAGCTCTGCTTCCCAGGAGAGAGCTCTTGGCACCTGCCTGCTGCTGCCTCCATAGGTGGAACATCACGCATATCCCTTCCCCATATACACAAACCTATTGCCAATCGATGCTCATACCAGCCCTTAGGAATCAATCAATGTGGCAGATGGCAGGGCGGGGGAAGGAAGACACCCCAGTGTTACTCTGGGAGTGGCACAAGCTTAGAGAGAGAGAGAGAGAGAGAGAGAGAGAGAGAGAGAGAGAGAGAGAGAGAGAGAGAGAGAGGTTTGCTCATTAGAGCCAAAGACAAAACAGCCATCCCTGCAGTGTGGTGTTTCTTAGCTATTTATCCATCTCAAAACACCTGGGAGCTGCATCCCACGCTGTCAGCCAGACAGATTTGCTTTGGCAGCTACTAAGGAGGATGCTGTCTCAGAGAGCAGGAGACTGAATTTGGCTTCGGGCCCAGGGCTTCCATAGGTGTGGAGACAGTGCCATGGCTGCTCTGTCCTTCTGATTCCAGGTTGTAAGAAGGGGAGTCATTCCAGACAAGACACTAGAAACCTTCCAGGAAGAGTCGGGCATGCATGATAACAGAAGGGATGCCAAGAGGCAGATGGAAGGACAGAAACTTCAGTGCTTCCGAAGCCTTTGCATAGCTGAGCCTGTGTTCCTAGGGATGACAAATGCAAATGTGCTGGAGGGGTGGCTGCCAGCCTTCCATAAGTTCCAGAAGATGCCAGGTCCCCTGGTACCCTCTCTAAGTGGAAGACAATTGGGGAGATGGCTGCCAAGCTCCACGTGTGCCTGCATTGCCTAATTGCATGTGCCGCCTGCTGGACCATTCCATTGCAACGCTGGGGAAGCTGGCCAATGAAGGGACCCCTCTGCTGCTGGTTCCTGCAGGGATGTGCTAGGAGGACCCCGAATGCTTCTCGAGTGGCCTGAAGTCCTGGGCAGGAGTTGGAAACTTGGAGTACAGCATATGCTCATTTTTCAAAGTGAACAGAGGCCGTGGACTGCCTCAACACGATGTAATTCATTGTTTAAAACATTTAATGACCATCCAGAATGCATTAAACAAAGTGGGCCATCGAGAGAGACTGGCTAGAAAAACAATGTTGAGAAAAAAAGAGTAAAAGTGCAGTTCTCACAATGTCTGATTTCAAAGCTTACCATAAAGCAACAGGAGTGTACTGACTTGAGAATAAATATATTGACCAATAGGAAAAAAGCAGAAATAATCTGTGAGTATACAATCAGTTATCAAGAGGGAAAGGCAACTGGATGGATGGGAGGAAAATATTTATACACCTGAATATATATTTATTTCTAAATATATTTTCTAAATATATTTATTTAGAAAAATAAATAACTACAGCTCAAAAAGAACAAAGTACAAACAGTTTGATATCCAAAACAAGTGCAAAGAATTTAGGTGGATGATTCTCCAATAAAAATGTGCAAATGACCAAGAAGCACATATGAAGAAATCACCAATATTATGAATCATTATGGAAATGCAAACCAGAACCTCACAGAGATATGAATTCGCATCTACTGGACAGTGTTATCAAAATGACAAGCATTGGTCATGATGTAGAGAAATTGGAACTCCCAGCAGTGTAGGAGAGGATGCAGGTATGTTGCAACCACCATCCAAAACAGCATGGAGATTCTTCAAAGTTCAATACGGAATCGCATGACCTAACCTAACTCTAACCTATCCCTGGGTGTACATCCAGCAGAGCTGAAAGCAGCAATGTGAGTATACCATGTTCTCAGAACAATAGCTACCAAAAGGTACTAAAGACCCAAATCTCTCTCGATAGATAGATATTTTATATATATATATATGCGCTAGAGATAAAATTAGCAAGATGCTGTATATACTCAATTAGATATTATTTATCCTTAAAAAAATTAAGTTCTGACACGTGCTACTGGGTGGATGAAGTTTGAAGGTATTGTGCTAAGTGAAATAAGCCGGCTATAAAAGGACACTTACTGTATAATTCCATTTACATGAGGTTTTTAGAGAAACAGAAAATAGACCTGAGGTGACCGGGGCCTGGGAGGAGAGCAGATGTGTGCTAGGGTTTGGGAAGAGAGAAAATTCTGGAGGTAGATGATGGGCTGCTTATAAAACACCTTGAGTATGCTTGCTGCCACTGAACTATACCCTTAAAATGTTTGAAACGATTATTTCTAATGCATATCGCCCTACAATATGGTGTAGAAAAACAAGATGATGGAGCCAAAGAAGGGACCCACCTGACCTGGAGAAACCCCCTCCCCTTCTCTCACACTGAGTTCTGGCCACGATTGGTCTGCACTGAAGTGCTGTGTGCGACAGATACTGTCTGTTAAGCACGGCCTGGAGCAAGACAAGCAGAAGACCTAGGGAGAGTTGTGTGGTCATCAGTGCTGCTTTGCAGTGTGGGGGTCACCCTGGGAGGCTGTGAACTACCTGCCACTCAAGAAGGGCTGGTGTAAAGGGGGGAGAGGACCACCCAGGACAGCAGGAGGTTAGAACAACTGACTCCCATGACGCCATAGGGCTCTCACAAAGCCAGGCTGATTTGCCCTTGATCTTGCTCTGCCCAGGATACAGGTAGGAAGCAATTCAGCTGAGGATAAGCCGACCCCCACTCTAGTTTTAGTTCTTTGGGCGATATTCATTTGGTCTCGGATGAACCTCAGTGTAATGAACACCTGCTAGGACCTCCTTTGCCTCATTCTCGTTCACAAAGATACAAGACCAGTTAAGCAAGGACTTAAGAAGAGAGGAGATCGTGGTGGACACCCTCCTGCCTTCCCTCTTGCTCTGCTTTCCAAAGGGAGTCAGTGGTATTTCCCCAGATGTAGTCTGTGCACCAGGTAGTCTGGGAGATCCCAGGATTAGTATACTAGGATTATCTAAGGAGGCACAACCTCACTACTGTGTGCTGGTGTAGAGCTGAGATTTACAGCTCTAGAGAGCAGTGTGTATGGAAGAGCTGCACCCTGTGTCTCAGAAAAGGTGAAGAAGGAAGAGTGGTGGCTAACGTACACGGTGAATGAAGAAGGTGAACCCCCTGAAGGTGAAATGTGACTGGCTCGGGTTGGGGAACCCCGGGTGGATTGGGGAATGATCTGCCTAATTAAGGGATCACAGGACAGAAATTTTTTTTTGGTTGATTGTGTGTTTGACTTCCTTTAGAAGCCATACAGGGCATTTCTCAACCTGCGGAGAGCAACTAAGAAACCAAACTCAGTGGCAAGGTCTTCCATCTTAAGGTCCTCTATCAGCGAAGTTATGAGGCTGATCAACATCTAGCTGCCTCCTTCACGACCTCCTGACTTGGCCTTTTCTAATGTCCTTGTTCTACTCACTGGGCTCCAGCAAAGCAGAAGGCAGTGCTAACTAACAAGGCTGTCTAAACGTTAGAAACCTGTTGGGCTCTTGCCCAGGATGTGCATGTCAAGGGGAGCTCCAGACACAAAGGCCTTCTGAAGTCTGTCGTGGGTTCACTGCTGCCATCTGCTACTACCCACAGCGAAAGCTCTCCTGTGCCTGATACTTAGATCCTGATTAGCTGGATGTCTCAGGACTGGGTCCTCAGGACATCCTAGAATGCCTGCCTTTCTTGAAGAGAAGGTTCAGTTGGGTATCAGTCAGAACTTGTCGCAGGCCCCCTTGGGGATGGGGGAATAAGAAGTCTGTGAAACAACTGTGTCTCCTCTGACAGCGCTGGGGCTAATACCAGCAAATTGAAATTGTTCCCTTTCCTCTGTCCTCTTATTACTGCCTCCTCTCCAAGTTTTAAATATTCCTCCTACTAAACGGCGGAAGTGAAGAACTAATTATCTTCCCTATTTTTATCATCAAAGACCTCAAATAGCAGTTAAGTATCAAGTTGGTGGGATTCCAGGTAAAAAACAAAAAGCCTTCACCTTTTGTTAGCTGGTAGAACTGGGTCAATATTTGAAGATCCTTTTTCATTTCTTTACCTGGAATCTAGCCTGTAAGTACCAAAGCCCAATGTCCTGCAGCCGGTGATGAGGCTGGACCCAAGCAAGGACTCAGACATGGGGTCAGTGGTGCATGACTCTCATGGAAACCAGAGGACCATTGAGCTGCATCTATTCCTTCTAGTGGGGGAATTTCCAGGAGCTTTCCCCCGAATGGCGCTGCCCTAGACTTTGGTGTGGCCAAAGCAGGAGGTAAGATGAAGAACTAAAAGTGGGGAAAAATGCCAAGAACAGGAGAAGAGAAGAGGAAGAGATGGTAATTTGATGGGATAATAGGTAGATTAGTGTGAGCTTACTCACACTAATAACAATTAGTAATAGTGAGAATACTTGTGAGCTATTATTTATAGATAATTTACATTGGTATAGATTCTCATATATTGATACAAATTCAATTTGCTATATTGAATATGTTCCTATTTCTTTTTACAATGTTTATGCACCTATGCAAAGTTATTTTGTCCTGTTGTATAAATTCATGTTTCTACCTCTGCTTGAGATATTTTGTATATTGATGCAATTTTAGGATGTATTTATCATATTGTATTATACATTTCTACCTCTGATCAAGATACTTACACATTGTTTACATTTTGAGGTCATTATCCTCATTTGCTTCACATTTGTTTAAAGATTGTTTGATATTTTAATATTAAGCCTTAGTCTTTAAGCTATATACGTATTAAGAATTATATGATCATCCATGTTTGTCATAGTTAGACTAATCAGGTTCTTTAGATGCATAGAGATTGTATTCCACATAGATAGGAAATCTTCAAACACTTCAAAGAGCTATAGAATATGACGTTTAAATAACTTAGGACTCTGTTGAGATAAGACATGATTGCTCCTGGCAGCACTGATCTATTCCCGAGAGAATGTTGGGCACCAAAGACACACCACTTAGAGCTTGTTTTCTTCTTGGCAAAACTGGCCCTTGGGCAAAGAACTGGCCCTGCCTCAACCACTGACAGAATGCATGGTGTCCAGACTGGACAAGCAGGATACAAGCAAAAAGACTGCCAAACCTTGCCAAGACAGGGTAAAATGGTTTTTCAAATTTTCCTGCCTCTGAAAGTGGTCTGTCAGTTACTCTAGGCCTTACCTAAAGCTGGTTGCCCAAGCGTTGCAAATGAGACTTTGGGTGATTGCCCAGGTAGCCGGTTGTCTTTATTATTTCTTGCCCATTTTAGAAGTTGCTTGATTGCACTTCCCGTTTACTCATGTAATATTATTTCCCTTCTCAGGTCTTTGATGGGGTTGAAGACAAGATAGTTGTAGTTACTTTCCTCTTATGACTTAGCCAAGCCATTTCTAATACAAGACTTAGACACCTTAGGATAGGATGACTATTGTTTGTAATTCTAATTTTTATACTTGATATTTGTTCTTATTGTATACAGTTTTGTATTGGGCTTGGAACACTCTTATTTAGACAAAAGAAGGAGGTGTTATGGGAACTCCTTCAGTCAATGGCCTTTGGGATGCTAGCCCACTTTGGGCATGGTCTAATTTACTATAAATGTGGACGTAAAAGCATATGTGGGCCTCTTGGCTGCTGGATTAGGTTTCAGTTCCCTGCACACGCAGAGGACTGTGTATCTCTACCCTTTTTGTGAGTTTGCCCCCAAATAAATAAACTTTTGTTATACTCCATTCTGGGCTAGTGTGGAACTATTTTATATCACAACAGACTGACCCTGACAGACTCTGTCAACAACTCAAGACATGTACAGTTTGAGGAGAATCTGGGAAATTCACCCCAGAGGAAAAGACAGGCAAAGAGCAATGAGCAGACAATTCCCATATGTACGGGAGTGCATACAGGTGGGAGAGAGAGAGAGAGAGAGAGAGAGAGAGAGAGAGAGAGACCATTTTACTGTCCATAACATATCTAAGAATTTCATGCAAGTCTCAAATATATATAATACAATTTATCAAAAAACAAAATTTAGCCAAGTGGTGGTGGCAGCACATACCTTTAATCCTAGCACTCAGGAGGCAGGCAGATCTCTGTGAGTTCAAGGCCAGCCTGGTATACAAGAGCTAGTTCCAGCACAGGCCCCAAAGCTACAGAGAAACCCTGTTTCAAAAAACCAAAACAAACAGAAAACAACAAAATTTAAAGTGAACAACTGTCAACAAACATGAAATGTTCAGTTATACCAGTAACCAAAGAAGAACATTGGAAGGCCTTTATAATCCAACTGGAAAAGATTTCACTCTGCTAACCAAGTGTGGGCAGGAATGCATCCGTGGCACTGTGCGCAGTCCCATATCTACTTCCTGTGCCCATTTGAACCAGGCTAGTGAGGTGGCTTCTTTGTTGCCAAGCCTGACAACATGGAGGAAAGAATAAACTTCAAGTTGACCTCCACATATGCAGTCTGACAAATCTGCATCTGTACACACATACAACACACTTACACATACACACACATGAAATAATATCAAATAAAAATTTTAAAGCTTTAACCATGGGCTTATTGTTTGGCCTAGAAATTTCACTTTGGAAATTGCTTTAGGGAGAGAGTCCTAAAATCTAAACAATGCGTTTAGGTGTGTTTTTAGGAGAGAGACACACCACAGACGTCCAGTGATGAGAGATTCAGTGAGCGAATGACTTGTTCTAGAGCAGTGGTTCTCAACCTCCCTGATGCTGTGACCCTTTAATACCTTTTCTTGCGTTGTGGTGACCCAAGCCATTTTCATTGCTACTTCATAACTGTAATTTTACTACTGTTATGAATTGTAATGTAAATATCTGTTTTCTGGGGGTCTTTAGGGGTAGCAGCCTACAGTTTGAGAACCACTGTTCTAGACCATACACAGCCAGTGGGAGTAGGAATGGTAAGTAATATTTGATGGCATAGAAATAACCATGCCATAGAACAGAGACATGGCAGCCCGTTATTTCATAGTACACATGCATAGAAAGAACTGGAAATTAATGCATTGGTCACTGGCCGGTGGTATTTGTCCAGGTGATGGGATTAAAGTATTCTTTTTTTAAAATATTTTCATGTGTCTATTTTCTAAACTTGGTACAATGATGAAATTTGGCTTTGTAAGAAAATAAAATCTTGATAACATTTTTTAAAAGACTCAATGAGGTTTCAAGTTTAATGAGATAGGGATTACAAGCAGAAATGCCTGGAGCTCAAAGTTGTTTGAGAGGTGAGAAATCAGAGGTAGGTACAGAAATGGGGAGACACAGCCCATTGTCTGGAGGCAATGCTTACTTCCTCCAGGGTGGACTGAAGAGCAGGTGGGACTTGGAGACAGCACAGGCTTATGCCAGAGGGCAGGGTCATGATTTTGCTAATGTGTTGTTCTGCTGAGTGACTGACCACAGGGGAGCTGCCTCTCTTCTCCCGCCCCAACATCCCTTTCCCTTCACTAAACAAATACTGGCCAGCACAGATCGGCTTTCACTTGTCATAAGTCAAGAGGAAAGCATGGAAGGGGGAGGGTAGCTTCCAGAGCACAGTGAGGAGCCAGGCCCAGGCAGGCTAGCTACTGACCTCTGGGCATGTCCATGGGGTCGAAGCTGGCCAGGAGGTCACGGCACCACTGGCGGTCACCTTCCACCTTGCTCAGCCAGTTGTTGCAGTTGAAGTAGTAGCGGAGATGGGGCCTCTTCATGTCGGTCACTATCACCCGGTCCAGGTACCAGCTGGCGTTCAAGCCTGTGTTGTCATGCTCGATCCTGGGGCAGAAGCCAACACCCACACTTCACTGGCAGAATCAGGATGTTGCGATGCCCCTTGGTATGAGGGTACCCAATGACTACTTCAGAGAGGCCCAGTCATTTGCTCCCTTTGGTTTTAAGTTTCCTCGTCTATTAATGGGGATATTTTGCAAGGCAGATGTGCATATTAATGACTGTTACACTGTCATACTGCCACAGGGGAATATTTTCTTTCACGGGAAAATCCAAGTCCCGATGGCTCTCAGTAGGCGAGCCTTGAGCTGTGCCTGGCAGGGCCTCTGCCAGCGCTGCACCCTTTCTGCTCTGACCTGAGTTGTACACACGCATCACCTTTGGGAGCCTATCAGAGTCACGAAGAGAAAGACAGCTGATCCAGTCCTTACTAAAAAGGATTGCTAAAAGGAGGGCGTGAAGAAAAAAGTAGAGAGCAGTAAGCACCTAGCCCTTTGGACTTGGTGGGACATGGCACCTGGGTAAACCGTCCTGTCCCATCACTCTTGAGTTATCAAGTTCCTGTCTTAGTGGCCCTCACCCCGGGCACCATCCTTAGTTGTCATCATCCAAGGATTCCCATCTAGAACAAGACGTTCCATAGAAAGTTCATGTGAGCCAAACATACAATTCTAGATTGCTCTAGTAGCCTTGACCTTGAAGATATAAAGAAACTGATAGAATTGATTTTAACAATATACTGTATCTTCCACTTACCATGTTAACACATGATCATGTAAAATGTAACAATGTGGTGTACATTCTTTTTCTCCTGTTAAGTCTTTTAAAAAACAACCTGGTGTCTATTTTATTCACACAACACACTCGGCGTGAGTCAGCTGTATTTTAAGTGCACAGCAGCCACAATGCCTTCTGTGTTGGGTGACATAGATACAGAATCTTCCGAATCTGTGCCCCAAAATCTTCTCACTTCCCACAGCCCCCATCTCTGCCTAATTTTTTCCCTAGAGCATGGCCACTGGATGACCTCATAGTACAGGCAACATTTCATTCCAGTCCATCGTTCTGAAGCTTTATGCCAGTAATTCACAGTCGGGTACAGCCCATGACCCCAATAAACACATGACCAGCCCGATCCACTGGACCTGTCCTCTACAGGGTCTCATGCCTCTGCCTGATCAGACCATTTCCTACATACCACCTTCCCCGCCTGACCTCCCTGAGAGAGTTCCCTCTCTGCTTATATCCCCTTCCCTGTACACAACCAGTACCTGTGGTCCTTGTATCCTCTCCCAGCAAAGGAACCGTGTGGTCCCAAATTTTCTAGTGGGAAAAAGAAGAGTCAGGACTAAATGGAAGCTGCATTTGAGCCCTGTCCAGGCCCCACTTATGGACAATCAGCCCACAGATGAGCCTAAAGTGAGCATAAACCCGAATGGGTGGTTAACTGAGACTAGGAAAGGAAGGAGGGAACGATCAAATGCTCTTCCTTTGTAGCCAGGCTAGAAGTCACCCCTTTTCAACAGCTCACAGAAACTCCCCCAGTGAGAAAAGCATCAGGGGAATTTTCATCCAAAGGTATTTTTCAGCAAAGCTCTCACTGAGGGCTTAATGACTGCTCTATACACAGACTTGGTGGGTGCTAGCATTATATAGATGGAGTACCATTATTAGAGAGGAGGAAACAGAGGCGTGGCTAGATAAACTGTCTAAAATCCTGCAGCAAAGAACAGCAGAGCAAGACCTTGGACTTGGACCTAGAGATCCGTTCCCAATTACCATGTTCCAGTGTTTGTAAGAACTCAGGGGTGTGGGGAACTGCATCCAATTGTCCTAGCCCATTAGCAAGTCTCTAATAGTGTGGTTTGGAGCTCTGTGATTCAGGATGGGGACATGGGACGTAATTCTGGCTTTTAGTAATTCCTCAAATGTCAGTCAGTTGAGAATTCAATATCCAGAAAAATGCTGACTTTGATTATCACCACTACCATAGGTTTGGGACAAACTCTCACCTGATTTTATAGATGAGGCCCACGTTATTGGTCCGCACCCGGAATACGTCTACGTTGGCTTTCTCGAAAGCGGATTCACTCCTGCAGGGGACAGGGCCGTCAGTCCCACTCACAGTGTGTCTCGTGGGCCCAGGAGCAGAGCCAGAGGCTGGTATCCTCTCCTCCCTCTTTATCCCACACATGGAAAGAGCAGCATGCACCTAGCTACCGTTCTGAGCTCCTGCCCGAACATGGTCTGAGAGGAGAGGAAGGACAGGCAGGTGCCGTGCTTAGACTCACATCCAGGTGTTCTTTTGATTACGGCTGTGAGTCACTAACACAGGCATAGTGGGTGACACCAGTGCCATTGTGTGGACATGCAAGCCACTAGAGGTAGAAAAACCAGGGTCTGGTCAGGGTAGAGGAGAAGGAGGGTGTCGTGGATGCCTGGAGCCTCTTGTCTGCAGGTCCCCTTGCAGATCACCCTCACCTGCCCCGTTCTACGAGAAGAATTGCAATGGCAGCCCCAAGTAGATGCAGACCTTGGGTGGCTACCTGTGGTCCTGCCGTTCCAAAGAGAAAGGGGAAACCTCTCCCCACCCCCACCTCTAGTCCAGCAACCATGGAGGTGAGGGCAGTAAGAGAATCAAGACGAATATCTGGCAAACCGCCATCAGAGGAAATACACCTGAGGCGTGAGGCAGCACAACACCTAGGCGAGTCCCAGCTGCTGCACAAGCCAAATTCAAGTGGCTACGCCCAGGAGGCTCAAGGCTCCTTGCCCCAGGATCTTCTGGAGTGGATACCTAAGTCTCATGATGGCGTCTTTTTCATCCTCCGCAGGAACTGAGAACCCAGCTGTGAGAGCTCAGACCTCCAAGCAGGTCTTCCTGCCTCATAGCTGGGCCCTCTGCTTTGGGAGACTATGCTCTCTCAGCCAGGGCTCATGGGACCAGCACACGGCCAGGGAGAAGAGGAAAGTACAGAAGATATTTGCCTAGGCTGTGCTTTACACCTTAAATGTGCTCCCAAAGTCCTTGTGAGCCTCACACTTCACACACGCCCAGTCGCTAGTTGGAAACCTTTAAGAGGCTGGAGCTGGGGGTGTGGGTCAGGGCACTTTTCGGGCATGCATGAGGCCCTGGGTTTGATGCACAGAAATGTACAATGAAGGAGGTAGGGCCCAGGGGAGGGAAGTCGGTCACTGAGGATGCCCTTGAAGAGGGTGTTGGAACCCTGTGAGGACTCCGCTTTCTCTCCTTGTTTCCTGGTTGCTGTGAGTTGAACAGCTACCTTCATAGCTGGTGTTGACTTGCTATGACCCCAAAAGCAAAGCAGCCAACTGATCACGGGCCAAAACCCCCAAAACCTCAGAGCAAAATAACCCTTTTCTCTTTTCAGTTGGTTTATTTCAGGTATTTGTTACAGCCATGGAACGTTAAATAATCCGAGCTTATAATGACTACTGGCTGTCTGTGCTCTTCAAAAAAAAGGGGTGAAGGGCTTTCTCCCCAGGCCACAGGCTGAAGGTCAGGCACAGAGGGCCTTCCAGGTTCTTCAGAGTCTAGAGGACCCACTCTGGCGAACAGTCTTTCCTGAAGAGGCAGGGACACAATCAAGCAGGGTCCTCATACAAAAGAGCAGAGGCCATGAAGATGTACATAAAACAGCCTTTTCAAGGAAAAGAGAACCCAAGAAGAAACCTGGGGACAGAGAAGTAAAGGAGGAGTGATGGACGTGTCTGGTCAGCTGTAGGGGTACGGGGACACCCAGGCTGGTGGCACATGTCTGAGCTCAGGTGGGTGTCATCCAGGGAGAAAGGGAGAGGTCAAGCAAGGCCACTTTAAGTGTGCAGTCAAAATGTTTCCTCCAAAGAATGAGTTGGTCTTTGTCCTGGGGAAATTAGGTTTCTGGATCCGGTGTTGAAAATGGAATCAAACCAGGACTGTGAAGGTCTGCTGATGTGGGGGTTGCATCTGTGGGGGTAACGGGACACTCCAACCCCTGATTCTGTCACAGTCGCTGTGAAATAACTCAGAAAATACATGGACATCAATTCTACATGTTAAGATTTTGTGAATGAGAAACAGAAAAAAATGAATAAATGGTATTTTCTCTTCAACACAAAGTAATAGCTTTTTAGAATAAATCAACAAAAATTTCTGCATTAAGTAAACACCCTAAGGAATAGACGCTATATGATTGAACACTTTGTAGCTATTAAGGATCCTATTATAAAAAGAACATGAAGTTTATAAGCTTAAAAAATATGTTGAGATAGAATCTGAGAGCAGAACAATTGATACAAATGGGACATCATCTTCATTTAAAAACAGCGAGTGGGAAAGTTTACACAAATATACAATGTCACTTCTAGAGGCTAAGACTATAAAGTCTTATTTGTGCTTATCTATATAAATTTTCACATTTTCCGAAAGGAACCCATACTGCTTTTGTGAGTCCCCATGCTTCAGGACCCCTCGCCACACCTCCTGACACCTGATGCAGCTCATGGGCTGCCTCCGGGCACAGTCTCTGAAGGTTTGAGGATGGTAGGTGTCATCTAAAGGCTCAAGGAACCTGGGAAACAGGCTACAGGAAGTAGAGGGCAGGGAGGCAGGTGTCCTGACCATTTCAGCCAATGATGAGGCAGCTAGGTTTCCGAGGCGCCTCTGAGGAGGACTCTGGGAAAGAAGTTCTGAGAGCTACCCTGAGCCAAGGGGAGCCCTAAAGGCATGCCACGCTCCATCGTACTTACTGAAATCAGCCCATGTTACTGTGCAGCCACGGCCTGGGGAACAGAGAAACAGGGGCAGGCGGGGGAGCTCCGCCTGACCAACAGGGGCGGGGACACTCTAGGCCGCATTGTCAGGGGCTGGGATGGTTCCTGCTCAAATATGTTGTTAAAGTCTTCCATGGAGACCAACCTGTTTCTGGCTTACAGGAAAACTCCGTCTTCAGAGAAGAAAGGGCTGCAGACAAACTCCACTGGCACCTGTCCATTCTCAGGGAAAGACTGGGACCATCCCAAACAAACCCCCAGCCCTGCCCACTCTGGGATTGGATCTGAAATGCCCACTTGCAGAAAATCAGGATGCAAATACTGTAGAAAACTGACCAAGGCTGGGTTAGAAATCCCAAAGGAAACAAAAGTGCAGGCTCCTCCCGTTTCCCAGCGAGATGAGGACCACATCGTAGCTCTGGCAACAAATAAAGCCCCCTGATCCCATCATTGCTCAGCAGGGACTTCGCCCAGAGAGAGCCTCAGAAGGCTGTACCTGGCATCTTAGCCACCAAATAGGCAGAGCCTCCAGACTAAAATGCCAGGGACTCTCTCACACACTGGGGTGTGGATCCTCAGCAGGAAAGACAGCATTCATAGCATACATGAAACCCCATCCTTTTGCCATATCTTTAACTCGTAGCCTCCTGGGATCATTTTGTAGGGACCTCACTGGGGTAGAGATTGGGGGAGGGTTCCTGTGTGGGAACTAAGTGAGTGTCATCTTGGCTGCCTAGGAATCAGATAGTAAAGATCTTCTTGAAATAGGAATTGTGTTATATTGGGTGAGGGGTGAATCCTGCTAAGCCATGTGGGATTCTGTGTTCTAGGATAAAGGAAAGGGCACAGGAATGAGCTCAAATCAGGCTCAAAGAGAAAAAGGGAGGACAGGAGACAAGAGATGAGAGATGCGGCCAGAAAGGGTTTGGGAAAAGTGCCAAGAAAGATCAAGGTTGAATTTTAATACCGGGGGAGCTGCAACTCATTTGTTTGCATTGGTCAGTATGAACCCTTTCTCAGGCCCAGAGCTACTGGAGAAGTCTTACATACAAAAGTGTGTGTGTGTGTGTGTGTGTGTGTGTGCGCGTGCGTGCGTGCTATGCACGTGGACACATGCATGTATACAAGGATCCGTGCTGCAGGTAACTCAGTGGGTCTGGTTTAGAGCCGGTTTGAGTGTGAGGAAGAGGACCGGGCAGACAGTGAAGTGCAGAGAGACAGAGGAGGAGGCAGCACATCCTATATTACATGGGGACTCAGAAGTAACCTCAGCTGCCACCCATGTGTGACACATCCCAAACCTTCAGCAAATTACAGTCCCCTCCTGAACTCAGTTTCCAGCTTGAGTGGCAGTGATGTCGTGAGCAGAATTTTGCACAACTGTCTTTGTAGTCTTTTCCCTCGATGTCTCACTGCAGCCAGATCCTGGCCTCTTGCTCACAGTTAAGGTGACATCAGCTGCCACTGTCAACTCAGTATCCACTGACTGACTTTCAGGCAAGGCCTTCCAGTCTGGCCTCTAGCCTTTCCCGTATGCTTCAAGACAGCAACATGGTCCACACTGGCAGTTCCAGCTGGGCCCACCTAGAGCACTTTCCCTGTCCACAAGTCTTGCAGTCTCTCTGGGTCTAACCCATCTTTTGTATTCCTCTCTTATCCTCATTCATTTCAGCACTGAAGACTTAGGTTGTATCTTTCCCTGTGAAATGTCACTCTGACTACACAATATTTCAGGTGTCTACTGAGTTCTGCCTATTCTTTATGACCCAGGACAAGTACAGGGGCCCAGGAAACCCAACTGCACCTCCACTACAGACCCAACACTTGCTTTCACAGTACTCTCTAGTCTCAGCAGCACCCAGCTTCTCTCCCCACCCAGTCCACCCTCACACTGCTGTCAAGCTGCCCTGACTAGTGGATGGAGCTCCAGTCTGCTCATTTATTTTTGCTTCCCAGCCTCAAGTGTGACACAGACCTAGGCAGAGATTCTCTCCCGGAGCCTCCTCAGCAGACCCCAGTGGTCTCTGGGATCGCCGACTCCTGTCCCTGGGCTGATCTGGAGAAGCGGGCTCAGTGACAGCCCTTCTCCCTTGGTGTGTTACATCAGTGATCTGGGCCTCCCTGAAAGAAAGTTAGATAAACTGACAAGCAGGAGGGAAGAAGCAAAGGATGCTGGGTATGTAAAAGGAGGAAAGACTGTGAGAACCCACGACAGTCTGGGGACCACAAAAACCAGCTGGCCACCTTCCCAGGGCTAGTAGCATCTCCTTCCTCTGGGAGGACGCATGGCAAAAAGGATGAATGTTTCATGTATTCCCTTTACCGTGCCCACGTCACAGGAGGGAAAGACTTCCACGAGAGTCACGTGCAGTATGAGTAGTGCAAGGAGGCGGGTACCCTGTTCTGCAGAAACGGACAAAAGAAGGGGTTATACTCATCTCAGCATTGCTACATGCATGCCATGGCTCTTAGTCAGGACTCACACATCACAAGACTGGTCACTCTGCAAAACGCAGTGTCCCAAGTCTAGCATGGCCACATCACCTCTCTATTCCATCACCTTTTGCCCTCTAGAGGCCCCAGGCCACAAACCTTAGTGGACCACAACCTGTGGAACCTGTGGGTCTAGAACGGAGTCTATTGCATACTCCAGGGTCACAGAGTAGTGTCATCAATTAAAACGTCTATAGCACCAATGTCAATGAAGGACCAAGTTTCACACACACACACACACACACACACACAAAAAAAAAAAAAAAAAACCTGAAGGTCTGTGAGCTTCTTCCTCGGCCTCAGTTTTCCTATGAATGGACCAGATCAGTAGATTTAAATGGCTGTGGACTTTTCCTCAACTAGATTTTTTATTCTCCAATATCAAGGGATACTCATGGGTATCCCTTGGGAGATCTAAACTAGACATTACTGTTTATAAAAATCTAGAATGGGACAAAGGAGAATTGGAAGGAAAGCACTGGGAAATCCTCAAGATGATATTTGGATTGTTGACAGAGAAATCTTGTCATTCAACATGGCTGTGGTCTAACTGTTCACCTCTACAGAGAAGAAGGCCACCCCTGGGTTCTAGAACTTGGTCAACAAAACTAATCTCCCAGGATCCCCACAAGCCAAAGCAGTACTCACTTGCTGGTGAGATGGAGCTTGGGAGAGAGCCCATTCTCTCCAAAGATTGTGATGAACACATTGGCATCTGTCCCCGCACCACGAACATCCCCCGTGGCTGTGACCACCTCGTACACTGGGGGAGAAAAAAACAGATTGCAGGCTCAGAAGAGAACCCAGAATCCCATTCTCACAATCCTGAACCAGGTCAAACCCACACTAACTCTAGACAGAAACTCACAGTTGGTGCCAGACACTGCTTTTGCAGAGGAATCTGAAAGCAGAGAGACAGGGCCAGCTTCATTCTGCATAGGTAAGCCCCCCAAGGGCTGAGTACGCAGTTACACCCAAGGGCTGTGTCTTTGGCAGGGACACTGAGTTCCCTGCCAACAGTCTCTTTGAAGCTTGCATGGCTTGTTGCCAGCACCACTCCTGGTCAGGGTGTCAGCACCTGCGTACTTACTGAGGGAGAACTTATCAAGATCGGTGTGGTGGTTTGAATGAAAATGACCCCATAGACTCACACGGAGTGGCATTATTTGTAAGGATTGAGACGTGTGGCCTTGTTGGTGTAGGCATGACCTTGCTGGCGGAAGTGTGTCCCTGGGGGTGGGCTTTGAGGTTTCAGAAGCTCAAGCCAGGTCAAGTGTCTCTCTCTTCCTGCCGCCTGCCAATCTAGATGTAGAATTCTCGACTCCTTCTCTAGCGCCTGTCATGTTTCCTGCCATGAGGATAGTGAACTGAATCTCTGAACTGTAAGCCAGCCCCAGTGAAAGGTTTTCCTTTATAAGAGTCACTGTGGTCATGGTGTCTCTTTGCCGCAACAGAAACTTAACTAAGACAGGAAGGATCTGCTACAACCAAGGGAATTGGGTAGGATGAGTGGGGGCATCCAGCATCCAGGAGTGTTGGCGAAACTTTAGGAATGTGTCTCGAATCCATTTTTGGAATCAACTCCCAGAATCTAGCACAGACCCGGCCTGAACAGGGTTGTTGCAGTCAGCCACCCCCAGAGCCACGTCACCTCTGTTGAGAAGTGGGAACAGCTACACACCAACTTATCCAGCTGCTATTCCTATCTCCAATGAGATGTGCGTCCCCAGCGTGTTTTAGGAAGAGACTCACTTCTGAGTCAGTGGTGGGCTGGAGATACTGATTCCAGGGGCCGACCACACGTGTGTGCAGCGAGGAAGGCTGACCGGAAGGAGATGACTGTGTTGGGAAGGAGGAATTTGCAAGGTGGAGAGCTGGTCAAATGTGAGAAACGGTATTTGAAATTTTCGGGGCCCATGCTAGCTGTTCACCACATTATGGAAGTGTACAAACATCAAATGCTTGAAACTGGATCACAACCAGCACTGACTGATGACTGCACGCCTAGCCCTGAGCTAGGGGCTTCGTGCCCCTCATCACACTTGATCATTGCTGTAAACCTAATCTCATTCCTACTTCTGGCCTTTTCAGAACAGATCCCCCACTGCAGAGTATATTCGAGCTCTCTTGAAGGGGTCTTGTGGATTGAGTTACCATTTGAGGGTTTAACATTCATCTTTCAACACTACCCATCCACAGCAGGAAGGTTTTGTCCCACATACAAAGTAGCAAAGTTGAGAGGTGGATGGTGGAGAGCAGAATCCTTCTGAGCACCTGGAGCATTCTGGGCCAGGAGAAGGTATGTTCTGATTATTATCCATCTCACTGCAAACCCACAAGCCTCTGCGTGCTGGGACAAAGTGTTGGGCATCAACGCCACACAACACCACAGAGATCTAGAAGTAGCCACTTAGAACCAGGGTGGCTCTTTACAAGTAGCGACCTGCCTATAAGACTGGATAGTAATATCTGCTTCACAGAACTATTCTGGGAATTGAGAATGTAGAGTCCCTGACACATAGAAGATAATAAATAGCCTTTCTTTTTCGAAGCTATTGTTCACGCAGACAAAGCCCATTTTGCCCAAAAGCTAGCACCTGTTCCTTTGGCAGACAGTGTATTAGCTCAAGCATCATGAACATGGCGTGTGGTTAATTCCAAATCCCTTCGGGGGCATCTCTGGTCCTAATGTGGTTCTTTCTTGCCTGTGAAGAATGGGATCTGCAGTGTCTGGAGCTGAGAGGAACACTGGATATCCCCAGTTCTGACAAAGCTCGGCGGAGGAGCCATGCGTGGGGAAGGAAAGCAGTCCATGCGTTTGGACTCTGCCTCTCATGAGACTTGTGACGAGGCTTGAGTCATCACAGCCTGCACCTCGGAAGAAACCGTTCAGCGTCAGGGCAGCCACGAGTGCTGCCTGCGTTATCTGTGTGTGCACAGGGGCATCTCTGAGTCAAGCTGATACAGGAGAATGGCCAGCTCGATGGAAAGGCCAGGGCCACGTCATTGGAGATTTGTAGAAAGAGACCCAAAAAGACTTAGAGAAGAGGAAGATATGGGCTCCAGGAGGTGTGGGAGTTGACTCGCTAGCTCCCTCAGGAGTGCACGGCTACTCCTGAAGTCAGACACTCGCCATATAGAAGTTGCTCATCTGAATTTAATTATAGTTAAGGCCATCAAGGAAATGACAGTGAGTCACAGATGAAAATATGGCACCTGGAATGCATCCAACAAAAGACTCATACCCAGAAAGTATGAATAATTCACATCAACAAATCAGACGGGGACTGCATACTTTAACACACGAGTCTTTAAAAGATAGACAATCACTTATCATAAGATCTAAAACTTCCAGTTTTAGGTTTTGACCCAAGAGAGACAAAAACAGATGCACAGATACATAGAAACCCATGAACTCAATGTTCATAATAGCTTACTCTGAGCAGACCTGAGTGAGAAACCACTTAAACGTCTGTCAGCAGGTGAATGGCTTAACAATCTGTAGTATACCCACACCCTGGGTACCACTCAGCCATGAAAAAGCAACACGCTACTGGCTCATGCTATGTAGCACATATGTAGACTAAGAAACACTCATTCTTTACAATGCTATTTATGGAAAGCCATCAATAGCAAATAGGACCTACGTTAACAGGAGGCAGAGGAGTGGCTGCTTGGAACAGGAAGCTGGCAGGGAACAATGCTCTCTCTAATGTAAATATTCTTCACATTGACTTGTCACACGGGTATAATACTAATCAAGTAGGACATTTAAAATAGATGTACTCTATAATAAGTTTCAGCAATGCTGAAAAGTGCAAAAATGTCTTAATGCCTCATCAAAGATATCCAAAGCGACACCAAATACAGGAGATGTGCAAATAAACATGTTTGGCCCCATCATTCATCAGGGAAATGAAAACCCCAGAAAAACGCCACCTGACACCCACCAGGATGGCAGGAATAAAGAGGACTGACAATACCAGTGTCAACAGAACGTGAATCTACTGCCCCTCTTGTATGTAATGGGGGTGCATGAGAGGCTATGTGCACCCATAGATGCACAGATGTTCACCCTGTAACCTAGCACTTCAGCTTCCTTTTTAATTCCAGGAGAAATGAGTGTGCAAATGTCCAAGATTTGTAGCCACTTTGTTCACCATAGTACACTAATAAAGGTGTAAGGAGTTTGACAGGAGAATGGTTAAATCGCCAGTGATGTATTTATAACATGCGATCGTATTCACGCATGAAAAGAAAAACTGTGTATCATGTCACAACATGCACACACCTCTCAGGTGGGATGTCAGGTGAAAAAGATGATAGACCCGAAAATATACACACAGCAAAATACGTAGCTCATTCCTGTAATCCCGGCGCCAGGCACCTAAGGCATGAGGATTGCTGAGAGTCAAGACTAGACTTGGCTACATCGTAAATAGTCAGAGGAACTGAGCTACAGAGGGAAACCCTGGCTCCCCAAAAAGTATATATTGTGTGACTCCATTTATATGAAGTTAAAGAATAGGAAAAAGTGGTTTGTGGGGATAGATTCAGAGACTTATTAGGTCAGGCAGAGGTATGAAGGAGTTCTGTGGGGGCTAGAAACGCTCCGCTCTGGTCTAGATTTGCGGTTACACCCGCATGCCCAAAGGTAAGTACTCTTCTTGGTACTTCTGGTCCTGTACTGTGTGCATACCGGTTCTCACCGCTATCCTATTCTGCTCCATAGGAGCCCGGGAACCGGGAACCCTCCCAATCTACAAGTCCGCCTCTTTTCCTGCGCCCTGGGGCCCTGCACTCCCCGATCCCCAGACTCACAGGGCATGGAGATAACTGGGAAGCAGCTGACGGAAGAACAGATCCCACCACCCCACAGGCAGCTCGCACCCTTTGCCTTGTAATACTCATGCTCCAGCTCGTCCTCGTCATCCTCTGAGTTGTAGTTCAGCAGCTCCTCCTCGTACAGGCCTAGGAAGTCGATGTCTTTCTTCCTCCGCTTTTTCTTCTGGGGCATCATTTTGCTGCCTGCCTCTTGTGGGACCCGGTACACTCACCCGTCTAACTCCACCCCTTCCCTAGACCTGTGCCTCTCACTCAGAGAACTGCAGAGCCCTCAGTCCCTCTAGAGCTTTAGGCCTAGCTCTCCTGGGTCCCCCATCCCAAAGCGCTGTCCCACTTTTCTCCTCTCTGGTCCCTCAACCCAACAAAGAAAAAAAGAAAAAAGCGCCTTTTTTCTTTTTCTTTACTTTCCCCCCTTTCTGTCCCCTGCTCATTCTGGGCCACCTCCTCTCACTCTGCACCTGCCCCCGGTGCTTCTTCTTGAGATCTATCACTTGTTGATGAAAATGAGAAGGTCATCCTCTCTCCTCCTCCCTCCACACCGCTTTGCAGAGACTCAAGTGACACCATGTCCTCCCTCCACACCGCTTTGCAGAGACTCAAGTGACACCATGCCCTGGCATCCACTTCCCACCTGGCCTCACAATGGGGAGGGTGGCACTCGGGACGCCTCCAGGCCACTCGGAGGACAAGTAGGGGCCCACTTCTAAGGAGACACCTGAGCTTCCCAGCCCATGAGAACACTGGACGATGCCCTGACCAGGGTTGGTCCTGGGGAGGGCAGAGCTGGGGCTCTGGGTACAGAGGATAGGTTTCTCTCCATTATGCATGAGTACCGATCATCTTACCCAGAAGGCAGGTTCTTAGGAGACTGCTCTCGGTTTCCATCTTCCAGAACTCTCTCTTCTGGAAGTGACCCTCCTCCGGGTACATCCTGCTGCTCTCAAAGCATACAACTGGCCCACAAAGCAGTTTACTGATTATGGGTTACTGTCACCCTCAGCCTGGAGCCTAGGAAGAAAGTTCACCTCTCCTCAGGCGACCCCAGAAGGGCACAGATAAGCCAGGATACACCACATGGACCTTGTCAACGGGGTACTCTACTGCTCTCTATACTTTGGGAGAACCAGCCCCCAACCCTGCTTAACCCTGTTCTCTTCCACCCTTAACATGTGGGGAATTCTGAGCCAGAGCAGAACAAGGGTCAGAAGTCCCTTCTAACCGTTACTCAGCAGCGAGCGCTTCCCATGGCCACGAGTCGCCCCCTCCTTGCTCATTTTATTAGAATTTTAAAAGACATTCTTATAACCCGGGTTGTAAGGTTTCTATATAGATTTTAAAATGCTAAAAAAAATTCCAATTCACTTAAAACTTGTGCTCCTCTGCCCTTGCAGGTGGCTGTAAGGACAGAATCAACACCATCTGTGCTGCCTCCTGGCTGGGGAGCCTGGAACACAGCCCATTTCCCCATCCGTAAAGAGAGAATAATGACCCACTATTGAGTATTTGGCAGTTAGAAAAAAAAAAAAACTCTTCATCAATCAGAAGTTTCTATACACATAAAAGGTTAGTCAATGTCTGTAACTCCTGCAACAGACTAAATTTCTGTTTCTCTTCCATATTTGTATGCTGAATATTGACATTAAGAAAAACCTCTGTATCTGGAAGAGGCTTGAAGGTGGGGCCTGTGCAGGGAGATGAGGTCGTGGAAGTGGGATGCTTATGGATGTGAACCGTGCTTTATGGATATGACACCAGGAGCCAGCTAAGCGATGGTTGTGCAGTGTGAGGGCCTGAACTCTGTCTCCCTGAATCCACATTAGCCAGGCAGGGAGGCATGCACCTGATACCCCAGTGCAGGGACGGTAGAGACCGTTCTTGGACCTTGCTGGCCAGTCACTGCAGCCAAACCAATGAGCTCAAAGTTCACTGGCAGACTGTTTCAAAAAGTTAAGATGGATATTTTTTTTAAAAAAGATTAGGTGTCCCCTAAGCCTGTTTAGTGTTGTCTGTGTGTGCATGGGTATGTGACTGTCTGCTGGAACATGCCTGGCTTCTAAGGGTCTGCATCCCGGGGGTGTCTCTACATCATCTGCATCTCTGCATCATCCGCATCTCTGCATCATCCGCATCTCTGCACCATCCGCATCTCTGCACCATCGGCATCTCTGCATCATCCGCATCTCTGCATCATCTGCATCTCTGCAACATCCGCATCTCTGCAACATCCGCATCTCTGCAACATCCGCATCTCTGCATCATCCGCGTCTCTGCATCATCCACATCTCTGCATCATCCACATCTCTACACCATCCGCATCTCTGCATCATCCGCATTTCTACATCATCTGCATCTCTGCATCATCCGCATCTCTACACCATCTGCATCTCTGCATCATCCACATCTCTGCATCATCAGTTCTCCATGTTCACAGAAGCCCAGCACAGGCTGCAAGTTCGTGGTTGAGCTTCTTTTTTTTTCATTCTTTTTTTAATGATAATTATTGAGCTCTACATTTTTCTCTGCTCCCCTCCTGCCTTTCCCCTCCCAGCTTCAATCCTCCCCCAAGGTCCCCATGCTCCCAATTTACTCAGGAGATCTTGTCTTTTTCTACTTTCTACTTCCCACATAGATTAGATCTATGTGAGTCTCTCTTGGTGTCCGCATTGTTGTCTTAAGTTCTCTGGGATTGTGGTTTATAGGCTGGCTTTCTTTGCTTTATGTTTAAAAACCACCTATGAGTGAGTACATGTGATAATTGTCTTTCTGTGTCTGGGTTACCTCACTCAAAATAATGTTTTCTAGCTCCATCCATTTTCCTGCTGGTTGAGCTTCTGATTCTTCCCAGTGTCTGGTCTGGGAAGGGACCCATTCCTTGTGGGCATCCCCCTTCCAACCCCAGCTGTGAGCTCTATGAGAGTGGAAGGGCCTGCCTCATGTTCACCGAACCACACTTAGGACCTGTGCTGCGCCTTAGGACCTGTGCTGTGCCTGGTATGAATTGGGTTCAGCAAGATAAAATGCATGTGTGATAAGATCGCAAACAAGTCAATAAAACAAACAGGTTCAAGGCCCAGAACCCAGGACGAAAGCAGTATGGACTGGACAGAATGAATGCTCTAGAGTGGATGGCATTCTTAGCACATCTCAGAAGGTAAGAAAGGGTGGGCCATTCTTAAATAGACAGAAGGACATGGGGGCAGCAGCCAGCTGGAACCCTACCCTTGCTCTGAGAAACTTCCTACCACGTGTTCTTTTGAGGTACCCAGATCCCTACCAAGGGAAGGCATCTCTAACCCCAAACATCTTCACCAGGAAAAAAAAGAGCAACTCCATTTCCTCCCTTACTCTGTGGAGGGTTGGCCCCAGAAACAGTGGAAAGACTAGGTGACTAAGAGTGGTTTAATAGTAGATGACACACGCCCCCTGCTGGCCTCATTTGGTTTGACCTCTGGAATCTTGAAGATTGGAACTAACCAAGAAAATTCATTTTGCAGGAACTGAGAGGACAGACGCCTGCACAGGCATGGACTCTCTCTCTCTCTCTCTCTCTCTCTCTCTCTCTCTCTCTCTCTCTCTCTCTCTCTCTCTCTCTCTCTCTCACACACACACGCACTCACACATGCACACACATATAAATCATTTTGCTTGAAGATCTATTCAGAGACAATAACAAAACTTGTTTTTAATGAGATATCATTCAAATGAAATGTTTACTGGAATGTTTTTTATGAATGATATTAAAATATTTCTAGAGAATACCATAGCATTTTGTTTTTTTAAAAAAAATCATGATCTGAATCAAAACCAAACACTGGCCTGGATATAAAGCAGAATGAAACCTGTCATGCTGGGGCCAGGGAATGTAACATGTTCCTGACCCTGGGAAAGGAGCACGGCTCTTTTAGATGATGGCTCAACAAATACATTCTACAGAAACCCAGCTGAGGACAGTTTCACGGATGTAAATGGTAAGTAACTGGGTCTTAGATCCTTTACTGGATCTATCTGAGAAAACCGAAAGCATCCACGTCTCTTGTCGGGCTCCTGTGCTAACTAAGTACAGGGTTTCACTGAAAGAATCTGCCAGGTCAAGTCACTCTCCAGCTTTCATACTCCAATGAGTTCTCACACCCTTAGAATTAAATCTTGACTTTTCCCAAATGCCTGCAGGCTGCTCTCCACTCTCCACCCCATAGGCACGGTGGCTCCTGTGTGCCACATCACACCTTACTCCTCTTTCTGAGTGACTCGCAGGCGTCTGATGGGAAGCCCAAGCAGTTATTCCACAGCCAAAGGCAAAGCCTCACTTCCTTTCTCCTGGCTTCTCTGGCCCCACCCACAATTCCTCTCTCACTGGGACTGCACCACCTGGTGGCCACCCACCCCCTCACCCTCCTGACAACCACCTTTCCAGAAAATGACAGCATTCACTCTCTTCTTGTTCCATTTCCTAGAAAGCAAAGTGTCTGTCCCATGGCTCTGTGTGAAGCCCCCAATGCCTGGAGCTGTCCGCTACTCTAGCTCCGCCTGCGTCTTCTGCACCCATCCTACGGGAGCTCTTACAACCCTATCCCATACACCTGCCAGTGCCCTGCCCTTCTCAGAAGGACCCAATAAAGAATCTAAGACCCAATTACCATTTACACCTGTGAGACTGTCCTCAACTGCCCCAAACTTCTTGTTTGCTCCTACCACTGTGGTGACTTTGAAATCACTACTGGACCCACCCACTCATTGAGCAAGCAAGACTCGTGGAAATAATGCAGGTAGTTCTATCCCAGTGATAGCTGAAGTCGGAGGTAGACTTGTGACCACACAGCTCACTGTCAGTTTTGTAGTTCTGTCTATGGTACAAATGACAGTGTTTCCAGTCAGTTGCAGCCCATTATGGTCAGCCGCAGGAGTCCACAATACACAGGAGACAGACTTAGCTCATCTTCCTGTCCTTAGAGAGGTGGCAGCTTTCTACCTTCCTGGTCTCCCTATCTTTGGGGCTGCAGGTTTGGACACACAGTAGCCTGCCCCCTCCTATGGGTTTGGACACACACTAGCCTGCCCCCTCCTGTAGGTTTGGACACACACTAGCCTGCCCCTCCCACGGGTTTGGACACACACACTAGCCTGCCCCCTCCGCAAAGCTGAGCCATTTCACAGGAGGGTTGCCCATATGCCCAACAGATGGTTTAAGTTGGATCTTCCCATGACACTATGGCTCTCCTCCAAGCAGACTCTGTAGATATGGACATGCCACCTCTAATCCCACTCTACCCTGCAGTGCGCCTCACATCCATTCCCAAGCCTTCTTTGCTCTGAGAGGCCACTCTCTTCCAAAATCCCACTTTAAATGACTCCTGGATGATCTTTGTGCTGTATGTCCCTGAAACCAAACCTCAGAATCACAGTCCTCCATCAGCTCAATGCTTTGTGTGACCTGGACCACTTTGGTGTCCTGAGCAAGACTCCGGTCCCAGTGCTCCGGAAATCCAAGCCGCTCTCGCTGGTCCTACTCTCATTAAGCTTGGAGGCAGCATGGAGGCCACTTCCACCCTTCCCACAGGCAGGGCTCCCTGCACAGTGCCTTCATTAAAGCTCCTTTAAAGCTGGGTGTGGTGGTGCATGCCTATTGTCCCAGTACTTGGAGGCAGAAGCAGGCAGATCTCAGTGAGTTTGAGTGAAGCCAGTCTGGTCTTCTTAGCAAGTTCCAGGCTGGCCAAGGTAAATAGTGAGACTTTGTCTTTAAAAAATAAGAGAAAAGAAAAAAGAAAAACAATTCCACAAGCTCTGCCATCTCTATTATATTATCTAAGGGCCCAAGAGTAGTTTCCCTAATTTTCTGCCCATCCATCTGGAAATGTCATACACAGTCCAGTGCCTCCTTAGGGAAGCAGAATCCTCTGTAGCCTGATGCCAGGATGAAACTCTCCAACTTGCTTTCTTGCCACACAGATCTTTCACTCCTCTAGCAAGCAATGCCACCCTCAGGGAGGGTCAGGGACTTGGACTTCTGTGCCTCCCCTCAGAAGCCATTGCTGTCACTGAAATTGCCTTCCCTAGTCACACATACACCCTGTGGGCTTGTTTTCTTATTCTGCTTATTTCTTGAGGTGTCCCATCCCTGTCCCCATGTGCCATTGCTCCATTGACTATCGCCCCACCCCCACAGACCTGGCCACCAGCAGGAGCCTCCTGAAGGGATGTGGCCATGTCACAGCACTCTGGTCCTCAGCAATGCTGCTCCACATTGAAACCAGGTTGAGCTTTTCCAGAGGCGACCTGAGGGTGTCCTTTTCCTCTGCCAAGAACCAACTGACTCTGAGAATCTTAGTCAACACTGTGAACACAGCACACCAGTTCACCACAGAGTCTTTCTCCACTCAGCTCCTTGGGTTTATCTCTAACCAGTTGTGTTCTTTCCCTTTCCTGACAGGAGCCAGACAGCCCTTCCTCCAGGTCCGAAGCTCTCTCCGCAGCCAGGTGCTGAATTGCACCTCCTACGAAAGCTGACTCTGAGAGCTCTCCATGGTGCTACCTGGGGGAGCCTTGCAGGGCTCTTGCAAGCTCCTTGATAACACCCTCTTGCATTCCAAACGCTTGCATTCCAGTGCTCAGAGAATATTTGCCAAGTGAATGACATAACAAACAGCATGCGCTTCATAAATGATATTAAACAATTAAATGAAGCACGACCACCTCTATCCACCCCTAGAACATTCACATATTCATTTATTCAAAAGTTTTATGAAAATTCCATATTACCATTTGAACATTTGTTCTTTAGCTGGTGGGGCTATTCTGTAGCCCATGGGCTCTTTAGGAAGTGGGGTCTAGCTGGCAGAAGTAGATCACTGGAAGTGGACCTTATATCCAACACCTGGTTCCACCACCGATCCTATTGCCATGGCCAGGGCTACTCCTCAGTGCATTCTCTGTCATGATGGGCTAAAAGCCTCTGGAACTGTGAGCTAGCATGAATCCCCCTTTTAAAAACATTTCTGTTGGCTGTTGTGGTAGCTAACACACTCTTCTTACAGGAGAGCAAGCGTGACTTCCTCCAGTATATTAAAAGATATCGCCTATGTCTCAGGGAGGACCCTTGTTGGGAGACAGATTAACCCAAGGCTTTCCCAGAAGCCCTGATGAAAGGACCAATGGGGCATTAGTTCTGTGTCCTCGTCCAGGAGCAGACTGGACCAGCTCCAGTCTGGGAGCAAGGGCCTCAAAGGAATTAGGACTTCAGTCTCTGGGAACCCAGATTTCCTCACTGAAGGGCTGTGGTTATCAGTCCCAGGTAGCTGTGCCTGATGTATCCCGTGTTCTCCTTGCCAATATTGTCTGATTTAGCTCTCTGCTTACTTTGGTCCATTCTACCCTTGCAAATAGTAAATAAGATATTGTAGTTTTTTAAATAAGCTTGCTTGGCATAAGACATCAACTTATGAAAGACCTCCCAGTCCCAGATATCTGTCTTCTTTATTTCTCAACCCTAGTCCCACCCTTGACCCCTCACCATTAGGACCGATAATTCTGTAGGTTTGGGTCCGACCCTCAGAGAGCATCCTCAGGGTCTACAATGATTTCAGCATTTAACATTTTATAAGGGTCATAATGAAACACTTAAATGTCTGTTGCCAAGAGTTGTCACCATGTTCATCTGAGAGAGAAAATGGTCTTTGTCTTTGGAAGATGGCGAGCAATCTGTGATTCACACTCAGTAGGAGACTGGCCTTGAACAGCTGAAAGGAGGGACTGGGAGAAGTGTGCTCACCTGTTGATGAGCTAGGGAGATGAGGAGAACTAGAGAAGGAACAGTTTGAAGGGATGGATGGGAAAGGTAAGGAGTGTCCATGTTGGAAGGTCAGCCAATGGCTGGACAGTCTGCATAAGAGGTTGCCCACCCTTGTGGAAGTGATTTCCCATCTGTCCCCTGTTATCTCTCACTCCGGAGCCCCTGAGATGATGTGACCATCCGATACCACAGAAAGGACTATGTTCAACCCCTGGTCAACACATATAAAGCAGAAAGAGCCCCACAGCAGGAATCTGAAGACAGAGAAACATGACCAACATGAGCCCTTGGGAGTTTTCACTGGGAAAGTATCCTTTCCCAGGGCCTTCATGCCTACATCTCACCAGGCAAGTAGACCCTGGTCAAGTGGCTTGCACAAATACCAGGTACATATTTATGTAATTCTATTAGAGGTGCACTCAAGAAATTGGTGTTGAAAAAGGATCCTAAGAGAGACATACATGGATCTAATATACATGGGAAGTAGAAAAAGACAAGATCTCCTGAGTAAATTGGGAGTGTGGGGATCATGGGAGAGGGCAGAAGGGGAGGAAGGAGGAAAGGAGGGCAGTGGATGAAATATATAGCTCAATAAAAATAATTTTAAAAAAAGAAAAAAGAGTTGTTGAAAGAAGTTACGTTTTTTATTATTTTATGAGTGTTCTGAGACCTCTGACTCTGATCCAGTCTCCGACCTTGACAGTGTGACTTTGCTCAGTGAGCAGCAGAGCTGTAAGTTTGGTTTTATAGCAGGGTCTTAGAGGTTGCTCTTGCTAAACCACCACTCCACTTGGACCTGCAGGCGCCCAGTGTGTAACTGAAAGCACGGTGAGAGCTTGACATCTCTGCCTTCATCTTACATCTGTCTCCTTTGGATCAGATCCCTGCTCAGCTCTAGATAGCCATGTTCATCAGCTAAGGAGTTCCTGTCTATAGCCATCTATCTAGCCCAGCTCATCCCCTTTTAAGACTGAAGGCATCAAGCGAGGATGGTAAGGAAGTTCCTGACAACATTTAAAACATCTTGTTCCAGACCCCTGGAGTGGCACCTGAAAGTTCCTATCAATTGCCCTAACTCTGTGGTCTCCTTGGATTTCAGGGACAGTGAACCATGCAGGGAGATGACCCGTGATCAGACTGCCCCATAAGTGAGAACAGTCACCCCTACAGGGGCATTGCCCCTTAACCCCCATCCCTAAACAGAGTCAACTCAAGATGAGAACATACTTCCCCCTTATTTAGTGACAGTACTCACAGCTTCCCTAGAATGGTGGCTATGATCTACCAGACCACTTTGCCCAAGTCAGGGCGCGTTGCCTGCCTCTTTCTCCTCTCCTCAACTCTGTGAATTCCTGTGGTTTAAATGTGAAAGTTTCCCCCACAAGTTGGTGTGTTTGGACACTTAGTTCCCAGTTGAATGTGTCTGAGGAGGTTATGGAAACTTCAGGGCATGGGCTCTGGCTAGCAGAGGTGTATCACTGGGGATGAGCCTTTGAGAGCTCAGAGAGTGGTTACACTCTCTGTCTTGTCCATAAAGATATAAAAACCCACTCCCATGCCCTCTGGCCCTCAGGGAAAAGGCCACTCCCCTCACCACACCTCCCTTGCCACTATGGACTGGTTCTAGTGTACTGGACGTGGTCTTCACACTGGAATAAACACCACAGCAGCTTCTACACAGATGCTAGACAAGGGTAAAGGCCAGGCCTGGGTCAGACACCAGGTCATTAGAATTCCACTCAGCAAACAGAAGAACACCATAAGGACTGTTAAAAAGGCCACTTGTCACCTCCTCCTTCCCCAGCACCTCTTACCTTGGGAGAACACAGGTGATGTGGGGTTCCCCTCTGTATGATATGAATATATTTTATTACACTTGTTAATAAAGAAGCTGCTTTGGCCTATGGCAGGGCAGAACATAGGTAGGTGGGAAAACTAAACCAAATGCAGGGAGAAAGAAGTCAGGGTCAGGGAGACACCATGTAGCTGCTGGAGGAGAAAGACGCCAAAACCTTACCGATTGGCCACAGCTTTGTGATGATACACAGATTAATAGAAATGGGTTAATTTAAGATGTAAGAGTTACTTAATAAGAAGCCTTAGCTAATAGACCAAGCAGTGTTGTAATTAATATAGTTTTGTATTTGTATAATTATTTGGGTCTGGGTGGCCGGAAAACATAAACACAATCTCCATTTACACATAGGTATCCAATAGGAATGTTCCATCACCAAAGACCTGGGGTTTGTCCTAGTGTCTTCTCAGGGTACAGCCAAGGTCAATGTGAGCAATAGACAGCAGACGTATTTAGAAAGCAAAAAGGTTAAGCTGTGGAGAAGAGCAGTCTTATGCCTAAGTCCAGAAACTAACCCAGTGTCCAGGGTGTAGCTTAGTGGGAGAATGTTTACCTAGCATGCATGAGGTCCTGGGTTCCGTCTCTTTCACAAGAGAAAGAGGGGGAAAAAAGAGAAACCAACAAGGGCCTAAGTCACCCAGCTGGTGATGCACCGCCGGCTGTATGACAAGGGGCACAAGCAGAGCAGATGCACCAGCAAGAAGATGTGCTGGCCCCATTCACAATGGTGAGGCAAGGGCTCTTTGAGGTTAGATATGAAAGGAACCTCTCTCTCTCTCTCTCTCTCTCTCTCTCTCTCTCTCTCTCTCTCTCACACACACACACACACACACACACACACACACAGGACCGTCAAGAGACCTGAGGAGTGATGTCTTAAGCACCAAGACTTCTACTTATAGCTTCTTATATGAAATCTCTGAGGATGAAAAAAGCCTAAAGTTTGATGCCTCTTCGCCTTATTAAAGGCAGTAGACCGACAGTGTTGGGATGTTTTCATGTCTCTGTCTCTGGGCGTCCAGGATGGAGGGACCTGAAGCTTATTACAACACACGTAATTACCCCTTCACCAAGAGGCTTCATGCCACCTGATGACTTCTGAGCCTTGCAGATTTGGTCTTTGCTGGCAGACTGTTCGCTGCTACTTCTTGCTTTACCCAGAACCTGCTACTGCCCTTCCTCTATTAGAAACCAGACCCATGCTCACTAGAGCTGAATATAAGATTAAACACCATGAGTGGCTTTCCTTTTGCAAAATGGCCTTTGAGGCATGGTTTACAGCATCTATTTCTGTTGCTCAAAATTCATTCTCCATCCATCACCCCAGTCCTTGGCTATCAGGGGCCGAAGGACCATTCTAGAAAGTGGTCAGAGCGAGTAAAAGTGAGTTTCAACGAAACAACAAGCCTTCTCTCCCTTGGTGAGCTTTCGGGGTCTTCGGGGCTTTGTGAACTTTGCAGCTGAGTGTGGGTTTCCTAGTTGCCATGGAAACACCTTTAGAGGGAACAACAGGGCCTTTCTCCAGTTAGAGTGAGAAGTTGAGACATAACTGAGTTCTAACTAACTGGTTCCAACTCAGGCCTTTTCCAAATGCAGGGGGAAAACATGAGTCTAAGAAAGAGAGGTACGGTAGCCTTCGCTGCTGAGGCATGACTTCTGGGTGCCATCTTTCATGCTTTTGGGGGGGCAAGAAGTATGGGCCTGGATCAGAAGACCAGACCCTCACCCAGGTGGACAAGTAGGGCCTCCCCGTGCTAGAGGGTGTGGTGCAATTTTTGGGTTCCACCCTAGCACCAAACACAGAGTGACTTTACCCAGATCCCAAGCTCCAGAATTACTAGTCCCTAGTTCTGATTACAACATACACTCCAGTCCTAAATGTGATGAATTCGTAATAAAGATACACTAAGTCTAAATCCAAGAAGTCTCTTTTACTTTGCCTTGAAAAATATTTCATGATGTTTATTTTTTTCCAATGTTCAAAATATGCAGATGAGGAAATGCTGATGGTACTTTAAAAAAAAGTCTCACACCTGAATCAGATGTTTCGAGAACAATCCACCTACAAGAGCCAAAAAAAAAAAAATATATATATATATATATATATATATATATATATATATATATATATATATATATGCGACAGATCAGAGCCACAGACCAAAGGACCATCCTGGAGAGTGGTTTCCCCAAGTGGAGTCCCTAGGTCACCTTCAGCATGTCCAGGATACCAAAAGAGCTTGAAACCCCAGGAGCCCAGGTCCCATCCCAGATAAACACACCACACAGAAATATCATGGAGTAGGGCCCAGGAATTTCAGAAATCTCTCCAGAAGACCCCTGTTAGACAGACAGGATCAAGACCACTGCCTTGTACTAGCATGATGGCGCTCAACCACTATGCTGGGAACCACTTGAACATCTTCGAGGGACCCTGGGAAACGTCCTCAAGTCTACTGTGTTTGCCTCTGGAAGACAAGGACACGACAGCAGGATCACTTACTACAGAGCTCTAGGAAATCCGAATGTGCACAAGGGTTGAGAGCCACAGTTTGGGGAGGAGACAGAACGCCTACCCCAAAGTTGCTGCATGGCCTCAGGGCAAAGAACAGTCTCCTGGCTAGGAGGAGGCAGTCACTGATTTCTGGATGTTGTAGTCAAGTTAGGTGATGGCTGTGGATATTTTTCCTTTTGTCTTTGAAATGGGAAAAAATGTCTACAAGAGATCATGCAAGAGAAAATAGAAACAGACCAGCGAACCAGTCACTAAGCTCACGGACCAAGCAAGACAGCCGAGCTCACTGGCAAAGCAAGCTCAAGTCTGCACTTGCTACCAGCAAAGGGGCTCAAATCATCAGAAAAATACTATATGATTCTGTTTATGTGAGAGCATCAGAGCAGCCAAATTCAGAGCGGGGGGGGGGCAGGAAGTGGGGACCATTAGCATGCCACAGGGTCCGAGTTTTCATTTTGCAGGATGAGAGATCTAGAGGTTAGTAGCACAGTGCAAATGTACTTGAGTTTTGCTTAAATTCATTTTTAAAATTTAAGACAGGGTCCCTACATCCCAGGCTGGCCTTGAACTTGCTATGTAGTCCAGACTAGACTTAGACTCCTGGTCATCCTGCCTCTGATTCCCGAACACTGCAATTGCGGGTCCCAGGATTACAGGCACCAGTCATGGATGTTCTGAACATTACTGTGTGACTTTCTGTCAGTGCCAGGGGCTCCGATCCTTCCCCCAGAGAAAAGACAAACCATCTACTGAGAGTCTGGGAACACCTAACTGCGTATTCTGGGGGTATACTAATGGAGATCCCCATGCTGGTTGTCACAGACGCACAGAGGGGAGAGTGTGTGACCCACTCCACAGAGGGGATGTAGCAGGAGTCATAATTTATAGAAGTGACCAGATAAGAAGAGAGGGGAGGGACAGAGGAGTGGGACCATTCCAATCATCTAGCCTCTTGCACAAAAAGCACAGGACTAACAGAAGAAGGCAGGCCCACAGAGGCAGGAGGCTCTCTAGAAAGAAAGAGAGCCTGCTTGTGGCATGGCCTGTATGGTTTGACTGAAAATAAACAAACAAAACTAAAACTTGGACTATGTGGTACCAGCAGCAATGGGTCTCACAAAAGGTATTTTGAGATGCTAATTCTTAGAATAAATGAGGATCCCTCCAAAGAGCCCAAATTATAGCAGTGACAAAAGCAGATACATGGAGGGAATGAACGCCAGGGATATTTGTGCTGGAATTGAGAACCAATACGCAGTATGGAGAAGGAAGATGTCTGGGCAGAGAGAGCCTGCGCTTGCCCAGTGTCTGCACTTTGGTAACTGTGCCAAGCATTGTGCAACACTGTGTCACTCACTCCTGGAGACACCAATGGCCTGAGGTTCTTGTCTGTTTTAGATGTGGGATCAGAGCCTCCAGAGGCTTCAGGTACTCCCCAAGGTCACAAATCCACTAAACAATGGAAGAGTCTCTGAGTGCAGACTCTTCTACCTGTGTCAGTGGAGGACAGACAGGCTGAGGTCCGAGATACCATGCAGAGGCGGATGCTCAGAAGGCCCCAGCGGACATGCTTCTGGTGCTCCTGTTAAGAAAGCCCCAGGAGGTGTCATAGAGGATGAGGGATGGGGAACATGCAGAGAGACATTGCAAGGCTGGGCTGTATCAGGAAGAAACAGAGCAGGAAAGAGCATGAGGACCTGGAGGCAACCTTGTCAAATATTACATGGCTGTCAAGGATGAGACCAAAGGCACAGTGCCTTCTTTGGCAAAGGCTTGCTGCTAACCTTCAGGATTCAGGTTTGATCTTTCTGTCCTTCCTCTTCCTTCCCCTTCTCCTCTCCCTGATAACTGGGAACCCGGCCCTGAGAGTCCTCTACACATTGAGCTCCTGTGAGTGTTTGAGAAGGGTTTCTTTTAGCATCAGTGCACCCACATGATGGTGAGTGCCAGAAGGGCTTCTTCAACCATCGCATATCCCCTGGCACAATGAGTGCACAGTAATACATGGCTGGAGTTGCTAGGAAGCCCTGCAGCCTCTGCTTCCTTCCCAGACTCAGTGATATCTAGTGTTGTTTATGCGTCTCTGAGTCTGGGCAGAGATATTGTCACAGCAGTATAAGAAGGTTCCAGGAGCCAGCCTGACCTTGAGCCTCCTCCCTTCTGCCTGCCTAAGCACTGAGTCACCGACTTGCTGCTGGTGCTGCTGCTGCTGCTGCTGCTGCTGCTGGTGGTGGTGCTGCTGCTGTTTTGCTATCTTTCAAGCCCGGAACTGCATTTAGCACAGAGGAAGACACAACAGCTGAACAGCTACATGGTTCGTGGGGAATTGATGACCTTAAATCAGAATTTAACTGGTGGTCTGCATTGTGGGACAGGATGGGGCAGAGAGGTCCCAGCCTCAATGTCCAGGTCTCTCTGGACCTTTGATAAATGTTACACACACTGACTAAGGCAGAAAGCATGTAGCCTGGAAGTCAGGGGACTGGGTGAGGCTCAGGGGAGCCTCTAACTTGCCATGTGCCCTGGGGCAAGTTAAATAAATAAGTAAAATAAAATAAAACAACTCGTGTTGTTATTTAACATCGCCCCTTTCCAGGCATCTGTCCTTGATCCAAATGTAGAGCTAGCCTTAGTTATCCTCCAGGCATAAAGACTGTTATAGAGGTCAGGCCTGGAAAGAGGCTCTGGCAAGCAGCCCTGGTTTGGAGTACAGTCTGTAGAGCTGCAGAGCCCTCCTGCCCCTCCCTGGAGGCCTGGCCACGAGCAAGTGCCCGAGCCACTGAGTCTCAGCCCTTCACCTGTACCACAACAGCCTCTTTACCTGAAGGGGTCTTGGAGTGATGGTGGGACACTGAGACGGGGGAAATGGCCGGTGCAGAGATACGCAGGAGGCGCGACGACACAGCAGCTTTCACAGTAAGGGCCACTTACTTAGATCCACACATCCTGGATGCCCCCGAGCAGTCACTGGAGAGACCCCACGAGTCCTCTCTCAGCCTCTAATTGAAGAGATAGGAAACTGACACCCTAAGGGACAGGAGGGATCTGCCTTGCAATTCAGAGGACCACTACACGCCAGAAGGATGCCCTAGCCCCCTCATGCACGGGCCTGGGGAGATCTGGATGAGCCATCTCCAGCTGGGGCAGGTTCTGAGCAACCTCAGCAAGGGAGACCCTGATGTCTGACCAGGCTGCTGCCCACCTGCAGTCCCCTATTCCCCAGATAGAGGGCTTTGTGCCTGGCAGACAGTCTGACCGCTGATGTCACTTCTTTACCAGTGGGACAAACCTGTCTTTATAAAACCTTCTAATCCTGACACTCCATGGTTTTAAGAACTGGATTCAGTTAGCTGTGGACTCGCTTAACTTAGATCATTCTTAGAACTCCCTCCTTGGCAGAAACAGCCAGAGCCCAGAAAGTCATGAGCACGACTGTCCTTGCGTGATTTATCTGGTTTATCCATGTGTGCTGCCCTGTGTGTTTCTGCAGCTGCTCCGGGACCTTCCATCCTTGCAGACTAAGGTTCGGGTCCTCCTGGGGGCCTCACAGTCAGTTGAAACTGGGTGTGGAATAAGCTCCAGGCACCCACAGGCCAGAGTCCAGAGAAAGAAGACTCAGAAAATAATCAGAGGAGGGAGCTCAAGTGGGCCAGAAGCCTCGGGGCCAGCTCGCTCCTCAACGAGGGCTGTTCTGGCACCTGCAAGGTGAGGTCCGGTGGAGGGCCTGTGTGTGACTTTCTCATAGCTGCTCCTCTAAGTGGCATGCCAGGCTGAAGTGTCAATGTGGTCTGTCTGCTCCTCTGCAGAAGACAGAGGTGACACCTCTGTCAGGGCATCGTCCCCAACCCAAACACGGACCAGATCAGAACAGGCTTCTCTAGAAATATCTAAAGAAGGGAGGGAAGAAAGGAAGGGAGGGACAGCAAGAGGAGGGAGAGGAAAAAAGACAGAAGGAGGGCATTCAGGCTAAAGTCTTCCCCCATACAATCCACAATTCCACAAGGCAATAATCCACCAGCAGTGACCATGGGATGGAAACACACAGGAGGAAGCAATGGAAGGAGTTCCAGATACGATGGCGTGTGAACCTCTCAGCCTAGGAACAGCTGGGTCCCCTAACCCCAGGCCTGGTGAATCCCTGTGTCTGAAGAACAGAAACAGCAGGGACGTTGATATCAAAGTCCCAGCTAGCTGCCATCCACCAGGCTCATGTGACAAGGAGCTTTCCAGCTGACGCTTTCCTATTCAGGAACACAGTTTAACAAGATCCTGCAGCATTTGGGGACATAGAGAGGAACAGATCTTTATAAATAACTCCTGATTAAAATGGAGCTGAAAATAGGGAGACAGAACAGGAAGCAAATTGCTAAGCACTTATTGAGTCGATAACATTGGCTTGGAGATCTTAGTGCAAATGGCTGGTCTGGTTTATTTCCTTCTTGTCAAAGGTTAAATGCTGGAACCTAGAGGCACCGAGGCTGTGTGTGTCCAAGGGCTATTTTTAAGAGGGGGATGGCTCTCAGCTACTGGAGTCTTGGGGTGATGCTAACACAGGCCTTGATGAGCTATCCCTGAAGCCTTTGGAGTCCAGCCAGGTAGACCAGGACACTTGGCCACTGTTTGTTCCCTAGAAGGGCTAGCCTCTGAGCCCTGAGATTCTAGATGGTGATTCATGGCTGAGTCCCTGGTATGCAACTTGGGCAGCCAAATGTCCAAACGAGACCTGGACTGTGCTCTCTCCTGTTAAGGGGATGGCTCACCTGCCAGTCTATTCTCAGCAGGGCCTGACTTAGCTACAAGCAAGCCACCACAAATGTGTTCTCTGGGAAGCTGAAACTGAGTGGGTGTGTGCTTATGAGGTCCCAACCTTGGAGAGTGGCCCGGGAGCTAAATGGAGGCACAGGATGGAGGCTCAGGACAGAGCTGACATTGCATGGGTTCTGTCCCTGACTCCCTCCCCAGGACCCAAAGACAAACCCTAAATCCTTAGGGAACAACAATGGCAAGGCCAGGGAACCCTGAAGAGAGGTGGATGGGAGCTGAGACACCCACGGTGGGCCCATCTGTCAGCCATAATTGCAGGTGCCTGTGTGTACTTGGAGGATGCCCCGGCTGTGCAGGTGGAGGAAGGCAAAGATCTCAGAGGGCATGGCGTGGAAGCCGGGTTTGGGCTTGACGTTGTCGTAGTAGTGGTGCATGATGTGAAAGCCCGAGGGGTTCATGGGGAAGGCCCAGAAGCCGAACAGGTGCACCTCCTCACAGAGCTCCAGCGCCGCAGTGACTAGGATGAGGCCGCTGCTAATGCGCTTTGCGCGCACGCCCAGGTTGAGCCAATAGCGTGACACGCTTAGCAGGTAAAGTGGGTGGAAGAAGTAGACCTGCTGCGGGGACCCGAAGTCATCCAGCAGGTACTTGACACGGAAGGACACGAGGGTGTTGCGTATGGTGTAGAAGGCGGGCAGCAGCACCGAGGCATTCTTGTACATCTGCAGCACCTTGAAGAAGGGCCTCCGCCACTTCTCCAGCTTGTGGAACCTACAGGGTGGCAGAGTGAGCAGCGGTAAGCTCTGCGCATCCTCGCAGCCATCCTCCCTGCCTCATCCCCTGCTCCAGCCCCAACCGACTCCACTCTCTCACCCTAGCACCCCTTCCCCACCTCTCACCTCCCACATTTCACCCCTCCCATCCGGGCTCATAGAGCGCCTAGCTTCCCCTCCCACATTTCACCCCTCCCATCTGGGCTCATAGAGCGGCCTAGCTTCCCTTCCTCTGCTTCCTTTCCTACCTTTACATAGTTATTATTTGTTTGTTTGTTTGTTTGTTTGTTTATTCATGGAGGGGGCACATGCCATAGAGCACTCGTGTGGAAGTCAGGATAACCTGACAGAATTAACTCTCTCCTTACATCATGTGGGCCCTTGTTGTGGAATAATCTTTTTGTACACTGTGAAGTAGTATCTCTCTGATTGGTTTAATAAAAAACTGAATAGCCAATAGTTAGGCAGGATTTATAGGCACAGAGGATACTGGGAAGAAGAAGGGCAAAGTCACAAGGAGATGTGGAGGACATATGACATTTTGGAAATGAGGTAACAAGCCACAAGCCTCAGGGAAGCACAAAGATTAATACAAATGGGTTAATTTAAGTTATAAGAGCTAGCTAAAAATAAGTCTAAGCTATCAGCTAAGCTTTCACAATTAATAGTAAGTCTCCATGTTGTGATTTGGGAGCTGGCTGTCGGGACAGAGAAAGACTTGCTACAAACACCATCCAACGTGGGGTGCATATTCCACACTAGGCCTGAGAAAGCTTTAAAAATGTTCCAAACACACAAAAGCAGAGCCAAACACAGCTTCCTGGTCCAGCAGTCTCTCGTGCAGGCCATGGTAAAGAGAAGCATCTCCTGGCCGCTGCCTGTGGGCTTAAGCCACCAGCACACCATGAGCTGAGCTGCGTGGTGGTTTAAGTTTAGTTCATGTAGACAGAAAAGGTTACAGAAATACAGTAAGGCAGATCCAGACAGGGAAAAACCTCCAAACAAGTTACAGTATGTTTTTAAAAAATGTGTTTAGTCTTAAAAAAAAAAAAAGAAAATGGGTATACATAGTCATAGAAAAAAGTAGTTTATAAATAATAAGATAAAATCTTTGAAGAAAGAATAAGATAATATAAAAAGGAGATAATATAAAGATGGAAGATACACAGTGAATCTGGATCCTGTATAGTGCTGTATTGACTTTAAATTTTTTGATTGCTGATGTGCAAACAATAGCTGCTAAGACACTGGATTATAAAAGACTACTAAAGACTACTAAATTAAACCAATCTATATAGTTCTAAATGTCCTAACTTCAAAATGTAAGTTAAAAAATATGCTATGTTAGGGAAGAGGTTATACTTTTGTTTCCACAGAAAATGAAAGGCTGTGGATTCCTTCAAGGTTGATAGAGATCAGGTTTGATCAGGGAAGATTCCCTAAAATCCTGGCCACAGACATAAAGAAATAAACCTAGAAAAACTACAAGACAGGTCACATATATTTTATCAGCTCAAAATAAAACAAAAAAAAATCATCTTTGGCTGGCTTGTGTACAATACACAGTCCCTAGTTGTGTTAATGCAGATGTGTATGTTACCTTTGAAAGTTTGTGTTTTCAGAACAAGGGGCCCAGACAGCACTGAAAACAGGTGACCCAGGCAATGCGGTCTCTCAGAACGTCTCTGTTGCAGTTTCCTCAGAGTTCTGTATCCAGAACAGCTTCAAGGCTGCTGGCTGACATGGTCCAGTCTCACAGACTCTCCTAGCCAAAACTTCAGATAAGCCTTGTGCTTTCTCATTGCACAGAGACTGGACAACAAATGATATAACTAATCTTTCCAGGACTTGACCATTATCTCAATTTTCTCAGGTTCCCTAAAGATGCCTTCATCTTCAGACAACAGGAAGCAGTCTAGAGAACACAACATCCATATTCCCAAGAGGTGGGTTGGGTGGTTTTTGGTAATTAGATGGGTTATAGATGTGTGTCATTGTTTAGGAGGGACATAGGAATATAGGATAAAAGACAACAATTAACCTCAAATATTTTACATTGGTATGGGTTTTGGTATATTGATACAAATTTAAAGTTATTTTTGTTATACTGAATTTATGTTTCTACTCTTGTTTGGGATATTGTATTTATGCAGCTTGTTTAAAAATGTAATATATAATTTTTAAAGATACAAGTTAGTAGTTAGTCATCTATAATAATCAAACTTATAGTTATATTAGTATATTTTCAAAGTTAAACAGATATATTTTAAATAGATAGATTGCTTTCAAACACTTCAAAGACCTAAAGGATATGACATTCAAGATGTTTTAATAACTTGAGACTTTTTATGACTGTGAGACATGTCTGCTCCTGGCAGCACCAATCTACTTCAGAAAAGGATAATGAGCATTCAAGAACCTCCAATTGGAGTTTACTTTCTTTGTGGCAAAAGCTAGCCATCTGGGCAAGAAATTGCCCTTGCATTGACTGCTGACAGTCAATCCAACCTAGACAAACAGGACACAAAAAGAAGGCAATGCTGAACTTTTCTAAGACAAGTTAGGTCAGTCCTTCAAGATTCCTGATTTACAGAAAAGTCTGTAAGATATTCTAGATTTGTAGATTGAAGATGGACACCCCAGTGTTACAGAAGAAGCTTGTGTGACTGTTCAAGGCAGAGAGATACCTCTGCCTTTTTGGAAGTGGTTTGCACCGCAAGTCCTGTTTACTCAGGTAATATTATATCCTTCTGGGTCTTTGATGGAATTGAAAACTAGATAGTTATAGTTTCTTTTAGTTATGATAGAATAGAAGATAAATTAGGTACAAAACTTTGGACTCATCAAGAGAGGATAGATAATGGAGTGTTTTCTCTAGATTTGTCAAATGTAAATGGACTAGGCATTGTAAATATAATTCTTACTTGATAACTGTTCTTATTGTATATAGTTTTACTATGTTAAAGTTAAAACCTTTCCTTTTTATTTAGACAAAAAGGGGAAATGTTGTAGAATAATCTTTTTGTACTCTGTGAAGAAGTGTCACTCTTATTGGTTTAATAAAAAGCTAAATGACCAACAGCTAGGCAGGATTTCCAGGCACAGAGGATGCTGGGAAGAAGAAGGGCAGAGTCATGAGGAGGTGCAAAGGAAGCATGACATGTTGGAGATGAGGTCACAAACCATGAGCCTTGGGGCAGCACATAGGTTAATACAAATGGATTCATTTGAGTTAGAAGAGCTAAAAAACAAGCCTACGCTATCAACTGAGCTTTCATAATTAATAATAAGTCTCCATGTTGTAATTTAGAAGCTGACTGGCAGGACAGAGAAAGACTCACTATAGGCCCTGGAGTTTGAACTCAGGTTGTCAATATGAACAAGAAGAGCTTTTGACCCCCTGAGCCATCAGATGGCTCTCAAAGATAGTATTTTCTGATAAATGGGCACAGAAGAGGCAATGAGGACTGAGTAACTAGTGTGGGGATCCGGGGAGTCAGCTGAGCTCAAGTCAGAGGATCAGGGCAGACAAGGAAGGCACAGAGGCTGTGCCTCCTACTGAAGCCTCACACTACTCCCCTGCTGCTTGCCCTAAGACTGGGAGTGACCATCTGACCCAGCCTTCTGGCCTGGCTAGGCCTCTCCTTGGTATCTTGGCTTCTGCCTACACACCCTTTCCAGTGACCATCTGTTCCTCTGTGGTTCTCTCTGCTCTCCGAAGGCTCCTGGCTATTGGCATCTGATCTAGTTTGGCGACTCCTCCCCTTCTCCTGACCCTCTTACTCACGCTCCAGCCAGGCTGAGGATGTGCAACATTGGGGTTTCAACATACTAGCTCCTGCAGACCACTCAGGCAGGCCCACAGAGGGCAGTCAAGTGAGATCTAAGACCTTTGCACGATCAAACCTCATACCTGGACACGACCTGTCCTCAGCCCACCTGAAAGGCCGCTTTCCACCTCTAGGTAACAACTGCTCGACCTACACTGCCCAAAGAAACATGATGCAGGCCCCATGTATTGAATTAACCAGAAATGAGGGAAGTTGTTAAAAATAATTTTCATGTTTTACTTAATGAAATATAAAAATACTATTATTTTAGCACGTGATTAATGTAAAAATTAATGAGATGTGTTAAGTCTCTTTGCTTATATGAAAAATTTGAGACCTGATGAGTGTGTTTCATGTAGACAGTTGGCCCATCTCAGTCAGGACCATGTTCCTAATGCCCAGTGGTTGTAAGTGACTGGTGGCCACTAACAAGGAGCACAGGTCTAGAAAGAGAACCACTGACCTGTCAATGATGATGCTGGGGTTCACGGTGACTACATCTGTCTTCTCCCCCACATCTGTGGCGTACTCCCCTGAAATGGGGGGCAGGTTGCACCTGCAGAGAGACAGTCTCACATAGTTAGGTCGTCAGCCATCTTCCGGTGACTGGGAGGGGAAAGGGATAGGAAGGAAAGGATGTGGTACAGATCAGAGAAACCACCAGTTGGGCAGAACAGCTATGTTGACTAAAGCAAAGGTCCTTCTGCCCTTTAACAGCAGGGACAAAAAAAAAGAAAGAAAGAAAAACATCCAATCTTTGGTCTCACTGAAGTTACAACCATGGAGGTATTGAAACTATCACTGAAAACTGTCCTTGAAAGCTGTGGCCATCCCTGGGTCTCTGGGAAGGTATGGCATTAAGCAGAGAAATACAGAAGCATCCCCTTGTCTGGGGTCTCAAGGTTTCTCTGAGGAAGCGATGCTTGAGCTAAGGGCAGGAATTAGCAAAAGTCTGCTGGTGGAAGGACCAAATAACCTGTGGGATATTCAAAGATACCCTTTGGGGGTGCACCGCTGAGGTACAAGGTTGCAGAAGGGCGTGCAGTGTGACCTGCAGAAAGCCCCTGAGGTAGGAATGTGGGGTCAGCAAAACCCTAACCTCTAAAACTGGGTAACGTGCGCCTTAATTGGCAGAAGGGCCACTGTAGCTGAGAATATGCTAGGAATCCTGAGATGGGAAGGCCATTCTGGACTATCCTGATGGTCCAGGGAAATCACAAGAGCCTTTGCAAAGAAAATGTGATGGCAAGGAAGGTGTGTTAAAAAAAAAAAAAAGAAAGAAAGAAAAAAAGAATGAAAGAAAAGAAAAGAAAGAAAACCCTCACCAGGGCTCAGTTGCTTGGGTTTTTGTTAGTTCTTGATGTAGTCAAGTTGATAACCAAGAATTCACATCACAAAAGGAGACATGGGGCAGGTGATGGCAATCCCAGCATGCAGGGGGCTGGGCAAAAAGGCGGCAGTTTGAAACCAGCCTGGGCTACTCAGTGAGAACTTGTCTTTTAAAAAAGAAAAAGGAAGAGAGGGAGGAAGGGAAAGTGTGTATGTGGGAGTGGGGAGAGCAGAGAACGCTACGGTGCTTGCAGCCATGAGCCAAGAAATGCAAGCAGTGTCTACAGCTGCTCTGGAGCATTCAGGAAGAGACAAGGTCCTGCTGGCACCTTAACTGCACCCCGCGGAGACATCTCATTCCCCAGAGTGTATGACTGTAAACCCTGTCTGTTCCAAGCCACTGGCTTCCTGGTAATTTGTCATGGTAGCAGGAAGAAACTCCTATACCCCCAAATAAGGCAAACGGAACAATAAAGTGTCAATGGTTCCAGTCTCCATAAGACAGACAATCTAGTTCTGACAACTAGATGTCCCCTGAGAGTGACACCGAGTTCTTTAGGAGGGTGGAGGTGCGGGCATCCCAGGAAAGAAACAGTGGCAAGAGCAGCCAGTACTCTCAACTGCTGAGCCATCTCTCCAGGCGTTGAGGTTCTCATTGTCAATTCATTTTCCCTGCCTGGGATAACGTGAAAAGTAAGGATCCCCGCATGGAAACAGGTGCATATCACACAAGAAAGGAGAAACGCAAAGACCCCCTCCAGCTCAGTTAGAGCCTGACTGAAGTCACAGGCATCCCGCCTCCTACCAGTGCTTGCAGAAGGGGACAACCCATGCAGGGAGTGGGGGTTCTGGGTTGAATACAGGACATTAGTTTTAGGGCCTCCCATCCAGAATTCCATTAGTTCATCACATCCCCCCACCTCCATTTTGAAAACTAGAAACTACAACCCCAGAATCCAACAACCTGCTTGAAGGTATAGAGCTAGAGAGGTTAGGGTCCCCGAATAGTGAAGGTGGTCTTCAGGTGGCAGCAGAGAACAAGGACAGGGGAGAAGGACTCAGAGAGCAGAGCCGCGGAGGCAGCAGATGCACCTCCAGGAGCTCCCTTACCGGAAGACAAAGTCGGCACTGTTGATCTCCTTCCCGCAGCCGCTGTTCTTCAAGATGCCTCCATTGCCTACCACGGCGCACTTCTTAAACTGAGATCGGTAGTAGGGCATTTCCTGGAGAGGCACATGCAGGGTGTCACAGCCAGTGCCCCCCCACTTCATCTGAGGCTTCACCTCTGCCCCCAAAAATATCCCCTCTGTGAGCTCTACCTGCTGAGGCAGCCTTGTCTGGACTGTGAGAGAAAGGGGAACTCCACCTGCATATGAGGAGGGGGCGAAAGAGACCCTGCATTGGGTGACCCCTCCCATTTCTGTCTGCAGGCCTGCTATGCCCCCAGCACCCGCCAGCCAACCAATCGCTGACGGTACCACATTGCACCAAGAATTAGCCTCAATCAGAAGGAGCTGCCGTGGCCCTCTGTGACACACTTGAGTCTGTGGCTCACTTTCCCTGTGGGGACAGGTCCAGGGGACCAGGACAGGGAGAGCACTGGGGTCTCAAAGTCAATGGGGAGCGAAACAGAATGAGCCACAGTAGTCTTAGGAGAAGTCATTGAGGGTTTCTTGTGTTTCCCATGAGTGTGTCCTACAGGTGCAAATCAAGAACTTTCTGGAAACAGTCCTTCCTAGGCTCCATCCAATAGCCACAGAAAAGAATCTCTGGGTGGGCAAGGGGCTGGAAAGCTGACCATTTAAAACCCCAGAGGCACTGCTATGCTAAGGGAGGGCTGGAGAGTCATGGCTATGGGCCACATCTGGTCTACCACCTGTTTTTGTATGGCCAGCAATCTGAGAATAACATTTATAGTTTTAAACAGTCTGAAGCCACTCAAATAAGACATGTGACGTGTGAAAGCTACATTCACTTTCTGAAATCCGTGCAACTAAGACGAAGCCTCTTCTTCAGTTTACTCGTGACAGTGACTACTCTCGTGACCACTGTCATGACCACTGCAGCGCTGGGACCATGGTGGCAAGTAGTGATGGTGATGATGCCACCTACAAGGCCACTTACTATTCGGTCCTTTCCAGAGAAAGGTGTGGAGACCCTGCTGTATCTCCTGACCTCAGCAATTCATGCCCTGGCTCTCCAAGGACCCGCAAGCCAGCCCAGGCTATGTCACATGCTGCTGTGACCTGCTTAAGAAGAAAGTTTACCTGCCACACCGTGCAAAGCTCACCTAGTGAAGGTGACTCAACGCCATTACTGTACTGTAACTTCAGATCATTGCTGAGTCCAAATCTTGCCTGGTCACTCTGGTACCAGCAATAAAACAGACATCCAGAGAGACTCTGTTTTCATCTTGTTAGCACCTCCCCTGACCCCCTAAAATATGCAGGGTATCCCCGAGCTCTCCTCCAGAACATAAGCATGAACACGCCCTTGCCACCCGCCTCTCTGCTGATGCCACAGCACCTCAGCATCACAGAACCATCTGAACCAGTCAAAAGTACGATGTCTGCATCCCTTTCTCCAAGAGTCCAGAATTTGGAGCTTCCTATCAGCCTCGGTGATCTGAATGGGCCATAGGTGTGGACCCCCCATGGGCAGGGAGCAACTATACTATCAGTGACCAGTCCCCCTCCACACAACATCTCTGATATCATAGATGTATTATTAGTAGTTAGTGGTTGCTAGGGAGGGAGAAACATTTTCTTCAGCAACCCCAATAAAACCCACTGAGGGCCGGGCGGTGGTGGCGCACGCCTTTAATCCCAGCACTTGGGAGGCAGAGGCAGGCGGATCTCTGTGAGTTCGAGACCAGCCTGGTCTACAAGAGCTAGTTCCAGGACAGGCTCCAAAACCACAGAGAAACCCTGTCTCAAAAACAAAAACAAAAAAAAAAAAAAAAAAAAAAAACCCACTGAGTTACAGAGAAAAAAGGATGAGAGGGGGCTCATTGGGAAAGAGAAGAGGCATGGGAAGGGAATAAGAGAAGGTGGTGATAGAAGTGGCGGGAATATGATCAAAATACATTACAGCCATGCATGAAAATGGCATAATAAAATCAATTATTACGTGTAACTATTAAATGTTAAGAAGAGGCATTCTTACACTATGACTCCAAGTTTATCTGATGTGGCTGACATTCAGGCCTAGCTCTGTCCTGGGCCTGCTTTCTGGTGTTCATACACTTTGAATGGTTTTTTTCTTGTGCCTTCCTCAACTGAGTGATCAAGGTATAATTAATCCCTCTTCTAGATAGCTGTGGAATGTCATCAGCACGCAAGGACAGAGGCAGAACTTTAACCTATTTTTGCCCCAAATCATACAAGCCATAGTTAGCTGGCATTGACCACCAGTTGCCTCCCAGACCACCATGTCGGGGACATACCTTGGGAAACATTTGGAAGATCTCCTGATTGATGTGGAAGAAGCCACTGGACACCACCTCATACCTGAGATTCGTCTCAATTGGCGTGTTCTTCTGGGTGGTAAAGAGAAAGCCAGGGGCGTTGCAGCACCTGGACAAGGTGGACCTGCTGGGCATGGAGACAGGAGTGACACTGGGCAGGGCAGAGAGGGGCCCCTTCCTTTCCATTCCATTCCCAGACTCACTTCCTCCCCACCCCACCCCCAGCATCCTCCTGGCACCTGGAGCTCTCTGTCTCTCTAGGGCCCAGGTTCGCTGCCTATTGGAAAGCTCCGGTAGCCATACTTCCATGATAGCTCTTGTTTTTGAAGGTTATGGCACATGCTAATCACATGCTAACCATATGCTAACCACCGGCCGTTAGTTCCCGCTGCAGGAGCAGCCTGTCTCACCACGCTAATCACATGCTAACCACCGGCCGTTAGTTCCCGCTGCAGGCACAGCCTGCCTCACCATGCAGCTATGCCACCTAAGCCTTCCTACCGCCAACTCCCCGACGTGTGCACCCCTGAAAAGTGTTCGCCAGGCACAGCTTGATCTCTTGCTTCTCTTGCCTCTCTTCTTCCTGCTGTCTCTTCCCCACTCTCCATCTGTCTGTCTGTCTGCCTGCCTGCCTCTCTCATGTCCCCACTCCAACATGGCCTTTCACTCTCTCCCTCCCACCTCCCCCAATAAATCTTGTCTACTAACTCTGTTGTTCATGGCACATTTAGTTAGTGGCATATCTTGGCAGGGACTTCCCAAAGGTACCCACTTCATTTTGCTTTTCTTTTCTTTTTTTCATTACACCTGCCTTCTCAGGCTGGAAGGAAAGCCAGGTATCAGACCCTGCAGTTCTCTAAACCTCACATGCATGGTACTCATCACAGGCTTGTTCAAACCACCTTCTGCTAGCCACATCAGTCAGGTCTTGACTGACTCCCACTCACGAACAACAAGACACCCTCCCCCCGCAAAGTTCACTATTCCAGGACGTGCATCTCTCTCTCTCTCTCTCTCTCTCTCTCTCTCTCTCTCTCTCTCTCACACACACACACACACACACACACACACATATACACACTCACACACAAACACATCTAGCAACCTGAAGCCAGAGCTCTTTAGGGTCTCAGCCTCCATGGCCAACACACAACAAAGCTCTCCCCGGTATCACACTAAACCAAGGCCTGTATGGTCACCCAAAGTGCCATCCATATCTGTCCATCAGAAGCTGACTTAGGGCAAGGGCAGGCCCAGCCTGGGGATACTGGGTTGGTACCAGATGCCTTCCTGCAGAAAGTGGAACATGGCTCCTGAAAAATGTTCCAGGAATTCAATATAGAAAGAAAAGAAGGAGGGAGGAAGGAAGGAGAAAGAGTCCTGACATTCTGATCTCAGTAACGCTCAAAGCTGAGCTGCAGAGGGATTAAACCACAGATACCAGATTTAAGGGGAGGGGGGAGCCCGAGGGAAAAGGGACTGCTGAAGCAATCTGTTTTTCTCTCTTCTCCAGGACTTTCCAGGCAGACTTTCAAAGGGTTAGGTCCTGGGCAATTTTGCTCCCTGCCTTGTAAACTAATGGGCTCTGACTGTGGCCATGGGCACAGATCACCACCTTCCTGGGTGAGCCTGGAGTATACACAGCTCCAGGTCAGTCCCCTGCATTGTCCAGGGAGCCCTGGGGAATGGACCCCCTTCTCCACAGAGCCTTGTGATCATACACACACACACACACACACACACACACACACACACACACACGCAGGCTCAGTAGGTGGTCTGGAGTACACAGAGCTCCAGGCCCAGTGCCCTCAGGGTCCAGGCAGCTCTGGGGGGTGGAACACTTTCTCCATAGAGCCCTGTGATGACCACTGACTGTTCAAGGAGGTGTGAGGTGTTCTCATGAGCGCTGGGGTGGAAACATGAGTTGGCACTCAGCATCCAGAGGCCTAGTCTCTGTTTTCTTCTCCGCGGCCCACAGATGTGGGCCCCAGGCAGGGGGCTTTCCATTCTGGGCCTCAGCTTCTTCATGTATAAAATGCAGGGGTGGGTCTTCTGTTTCTGCCCCTCTATGATTCTGTAACTCCAGCTTGTCCAAGCCAAACGGTTAAATGACTTTTTAATGATTTCACTTCTTGCTGAGAAATCTTCACTGGGAAACCAGCTGACTGCTACTCATAGAAGGGTCTTTCTGGGGGAGAACTGGATCTTTGAATGTGAGTAAGGCTTCCAAAGAAAGGCTGAAGCCTGGCAAGTGAGGGGCCACAGGTCAGCCTTACAAACCAGCATCTGGACCTTCTAGCTTTGCGGATGCAAAAACAGTCTAGTCTGTCAGCTAGAGAACACCCCATACGAAACAAGCTTGCACGTGGCTAATGTATGAACCAGCATGGCAAGCTTGCAGACAACAGAATGGAGACAGTTGCTGGTCCTCTTCTGTACCTGAAATGCCAGTGTCTCCCTCCTGCACTGCACCAGGCTCCCACCAACCTGGATGGAGGAGCTCTCCATTTTCCAGAAGTTTGAAGTGAGAGGCAACTGATGGTGCTGAGAGCTTTATGTTAGGAACACAGCAAGGTTCAATATCACCTTCTTTCCCCACACCTAAATCCACATCATATCCCTCAACCCCAGAGGGTCTCTGCTCCCACAGCCTCACCTCACAGAGCTGGCTCACAAATGGAGCTCTGTGTTCCTCTTGCTGTATCGTCTTCTGTCATGTCAACATTGTTTTAGATGGGAGTCCTCCCCCCTCCCACGCCATGAGACCTCTGTTCCAACTCAGCTTGACCCACATCCTTGCACACCACACTAACTGTTCTGCTCATGCTATTAATCGGCCTCCATGTGTTCAGCCTCCTGTGCCCTGGGGAAGTCTAGAGGGAAGAGCATAAAGTCATACTCGGGCCGGCAGATCCTGGGTCTGTTTGGCATGCCCTAGCACTTTGCCCAGGCCCAACAGAACTTTCAAAGCAGGTGGGTCTCCTCAAAGCAGGGCTAGGACTCTGCAGCTTCATGGAAGCTCCTGGTACCTGCTCATGGGGGCTCATTATATCAGTAATGTTTTTAAATATGAGCTGCTTCATACTGCTATCAACACCCCTGTAGCCTCAGCACTTGGAAGTTAGAGGAAGGATTAGGAGTTTGAAGTCAGCCTAGGCTATACAGCTAAACCCTGTCCAGAGAAAGAGAGAGGAAGGTAAGAGGAGAAGGGAGGAGAGGAGAGGAGAAGAAGGGAGGTGGGAAGGAAAGTGGAGCAGAACAAACTCCCTGGTGTGGAATCACCACAAACTGAAAGAAGACATTGATAAAGAAAACACCAAGTCCTTGGTGAAACCCACTCTTACAGCCTCCTGTGTAGGATTCCTTCACGTTAGTTGCTGTGGGACGCCCTTTGGTATGCTGTGAATATGTTTTATTACCATTGGTTTAATAAAGAAGCTGATTTGGCCAATAACCAGGCAGGGAAATCCAAACAAAGATACAGGGAAAAAGAAGGTGGAGTCGGGGAGATGCCAGCAGCCGCTGGAGGAATAACACTCCAGAACAATACCAGTAAGTCATAGGGCACGTGGTGATACACAGATTATTAGAAATGGGTTAATATATGCAAGAGCTAGCCAGTAAGAAGTCTGAGCCATTGGCCAAGCAATTATAATTAATTTTACACCTCTGAGTGATTATTTGGAAATGGCTGCAGGATGGGGCAGGACAGAGAAACCTCCAGTAACAGTCGGTAGCTTTTAGTACACTTAAACTCAAACCTGAGTGGCTGAACCAGTTTAGACACCAGCTACCAGGACCACATCAATTTTCTAGTGTAAGGTCTACCTGCTCTGAAATGATACCGCAAACTGGCAGGAGGCTAGCAATGGAGAAAACCCAAAGCTCATCATTAATGAAAAAGCATTTTGGGATGCCTCTCATCTGCTTGGTTCCCATGAGAGCCTGGAAATATAGCTACTGCCTCTCCTAGAGCTTACTATCTGTTCATTGTGGTTAACAAGCAATTTAAAAAAATCAACAACCAGGCTCAGATATTAGATAGAAGCATGGTGAACTTGGGCCTCCAAGAAGGTAAGTAGAGATGTTATGCCAGGATGGGGAGATGGGGACGATGAGACTGTAAGGGCTATGGAGGGACCTTAAACAAGCATCTCATTTCTAGGGGCCTTAGTGCACACCAGCCTGAGCTACTTGTGACAGTCCCAACCTGGTAAGGCAAGGACCACAGCAAAGCATGGGGCCGCTAGCTGACCAGGTGCTGGCCTTGCCACTGCTCACACTCCTAAGGCCCTCAGGGTCAGCTCCAGACAGATGCCCACTGAGAACCAGATGGTGGATATCTGAAGAGGTGGCAGTGGGGACGGCAAGGCATACTTGAACAGGTTGGCTTCGGAGGTGTCCATTGCCCAGTTGCATATCTGGAGGCGCTTCCACCTGTCGAACAGTTCAGACTGCTTCACCCTGTGGGAGCAGTGGGCAGAGAGCAGATAAGAAGGTCAGGTTGCACCATGTGTCACCCCTGTTTCCAAAAACTCTCCCTTCCCCTTCCCCTGGACGCCTTATCAGCTGTCGGTGTGTTACTCTGCTGTGTGCCATATCAGCCCTTGGTATGTTACTCCCCTGTATACCATATCAGCCCTTGGTATGTTACTGCCCTGTATACCGTATCAGCAGTCGGTATGTTACTCCCCCTGTGTGTCATATCAGCGGTCTGTATGTTACTCCCCCTGTATGCCATATCAGCCCTTGATATGTTACTCCCCCTGTGTGCCATATCAGTGGTCGGTATGTTACTCCCCTGTATGCCATATCAGCGGTCAGTGTGTTACCCCTCCCCCCCCGTGCCATATCAGCGGTCGGTATGTTACTTTCCTTACTCTTGATGTGAGGGCAATTCCGAGGCAAGCACAGAAACCCCAGGGTAAGCGCCAAGGCTCTTCTGTCTCTGCCCCTGTGCACTGGGATTGGAAGTGTGCGCCACCACATCTGGCTTTTTCCAAGCTAGTACTCCGTGTGTTTGCAAGGCAGGAGCTTGGCTGACTGAGCCTCTCCTCAGCCCAGACTCCCTTGAGACAGATCCAGCAGGTCTCAGTCACTGCCTTAAATCTGGTCACCTTGGATTCCAGAAACAGCAGAGCCTTGGAGACCAATCTCCTTAGGAGGGGAACCAGGACTATCCCTCTAAACAGCACCAATCATCTGAAAGACATCAGGATGCTCCCGCAATCCATGACAAGCAGGACCAGAACTGAGGTAATGATCAGCCAGCCCTGAGTTCACAGAGATTGCTCAATCATTCAAACCTCTCAGCCGACCTCAGTTCTTCCTCTATTTAGATGGTAGCCCATGTCAGAGCTCCAAGGACACGCTGAGATGCTGACGTGGTCCTCTTCCCCAGTACGATTAACCTGGGCCATATTTACTAAACTCTCTTCCTGTCTTTCCAATCCTACTTTGTTGGATTTTTGGAGAAAGTAGTTGAACCCAATCTGTTGAGAGCCCCCTCCCACTGCCCCAAGTCAGGTCCACGTCCTGGGATATTAGTACCATCTATATGCATTTGCTGGTTAGTTTTTGTCAAGTTGACACAGGTAGGGTCATCCGGGAAGAGGGAACCTCAGCTGAGAAAATACCTCCATGAGACTGACATGTGGGCAAGTCTGTGGGATATTTTCTTAATTGACGATTGATGTGGGAGGGCCCAGCTCACAGTGGGTAGTGCCACTCCTGGGCAGATAGTACTGGATGGTATAAGGGAGCAGGCTGAGCAAGCCGTGGAGAGCAAGCCAATAACCAGCACCCTTCCATGGCCTCTGCATCAGCTCCTGCTTTGAATTTCTGCCTTGTTTCCCACAATGATGTGCTGTTCCCCGGAACTGTAAGATGAATTGGAATTGAAGCCTTTCCTCCCCAAGCTGCTTTTGTCCATCATAGCAATAGAAAACAAACCATGATCAACATGAGCCTTCACCTCCTCCCTCCTCACCGTTCTTCACCGTAGACAGTGTCTAAGCTTGAAGGCCAAGCCCTCGGTGCCACCCGTGTTCCTCCCTGTCCCTATTGCCTTCGCCTCTTCTTAGTTATTTCTTCCTGTTGCAGTTAAGGTGTTCCCCATTCCCAGGCTATGTCACTAGGGACAAGTCACTACCAAGCTCCTGTGTCTGCATGTGTGGAACAAGCTGTCCCAGCCCTTGTCACCACCTAAGAGATTCTTTTTATGGTCACCAGGCGGTAGGGATTCTTTACATTTCCGCAGTGTTAGCCCTTTGTGAGTGGGGCACAGAGGCAGATCAAATGAGAGAAGAATACGTACAAGAGGACCAGCTTCCCAAAGTGTGTCCCGTGGAACTCTAGCGCAATGTGATGCCACGTGAGACGTCTATAAAGATGAGACTTCCCTACAGTTTAACCCAATTTTAAAATATTTTTAATCCCAAATACATTTATGAGCAAATGTATTTGGAAAAGCTGAGTTAAAGTCTAATATTTTCTTCTACCCTGAGATTCCCTGGATCATTTAATAGGTTCTCCTATATTGTCTCTTTCAGGAAAGGAATATTGCACACATCACTTTCCAGGGATACTGGACCATGGAGTATTTCCACTGGAAATGCAGGACAGAGTGAACCTTGCACCCTGGCCCAGGCAGGCCAGGACTTCTCTTGCTTAGGGCTAGGCAATGGGAGCCTTTTGGAACTCACAGGCCCACGACTCTGGATCTGAAAGGGGTCCTTAATGGAGGCTGTCCCAGCACCACCATGGCTGGAAAGTGGCTAGCCCCCAGGAGCACTGGGTTCACCTCTTCGTTTAACAGGAACTAGTGACATTTGTCCCCAAACATGGCCAATCACTCACTGCCTACAGACCTAAGCTTGGGTTATTCTGTTTAATGTTGTTAAAACAAAATACTCTTGGCTGAGCACTTACAAAGGAAAAGATCTATTTATAGTTTCAGAAGTTGAAAGTTCCGGATCAGATGACCTCATCAGCTTAGCCTCTGGCGAGGGTACCAACAGCTGTCACCCGACAGGGCAGAAAGCTTAAAAGAGTCAGGAGTCAGATTTAATCTTTTATAGCAATGTAATATCTGTGTGTGTGTGTTTGTGTGTGTGTGTGTATGTGTGTGCATGAGTGTGTTCATGTCTGCACACGTGCATTCAGATGCACAAGCATTGTGTGTGTGGAGACAGCAGCAGCTGTCTTCCTCAGTCACATTCCACCTCATTTTGGGGGTCAGTGTCTCTCACCGGACCTGGAGCTCACCAGTTCAGCTAGACTAGCCAGCCAGAGGAGATCCAGGGGTCTTCCTGCCCCACCCCTCCAGCCCTGGAGTTACAGGTGCACGTCACGACACCTAGCTTCATGCTTATATGGTTTTACCAAATGAGCCATCTCCCCAGCCCTGTAGCCTAGTCTTGAGGAAACTTATTCATTCTGTGAGACCATCTTTAATCTCTTCTAAGGGTGATGCCCCCAATGATCTAAATGCCTCCCTCTAGGCCTCACTTCTTAAAGGCCCACCACCTCAAGCTTCGAGGACATAAACCCCTTGGGGGGTAAACAACATCCAAACCACAACACCCTTCAACTAGGGAATTGTGAGGAGGGGGTGGGCCTGAGGGAAGGAGGTGGTGTCCTCACCTACCAAAGCAGAAGATCTAGGAATGTAGTTGATGGGGTGTGGGGTGGGGTAAGGGGGTCCCCAGCAGCATGCATACATTCCTGAAGAGGGTAAGGAGGGTAGACAGAAGAAACAGCTGAGAATCATGGGAACGGAGCTAGGATGAGAAGGCTGGACTGACTGTGAGTTTTATAGTACTAGAAGCTTCTGTGATTTACATCATCACAGTGCCAGTCTCTCTGCCCTCCCGAGTTCTCCCATGTCTCCAGGGCCTATGGTGACTTCCTACTCCGTTTGCACTCCATTCTCATCTGCTTTCTTCACCACCTGCTCTTTGTACAAGTGCGGGCTGAGTCCATGTGGTGTCCGAGATCCCTGAGCTATGGCCTGACTGCACTGAACCCTGACCTGGCAGAACACACAGGTTTTTGAAAGCCTTCTAAGCTGAGCTTCAAGAGGCATGAAGGACTTCCCAGGTCAGAGAGGGGGGCTTTTTTTGCCAGCGGCCATGGCTTCTAGCCACTCTGTTTGGCCTCATTGCTGCACTCTGCACCAAGTCCAGCCCAGAAGGGTAGGGAAGGAAGCCAGAGAGGCTGCAACAGGAGTTCTCAAGCAAAACCCCCGTGGGTTTGAACATGGGCAGCAACTGAAGGTTTGCCTTTAAAAAGAGACACTCAAATGACTAGAATCAAACATAAATAATTTGAACAAGAATCAGCAACAAACATTGTCCTGCCAGATAATCTCAGAGTAATTCATGGTGCCTCAGACACTGTCAGGAAGTAGGGCACTCTCCCTCTGGGGGTTTCTGGATAACTCATTTTTACCATTGATTTGAAAAATTTTGGATCAAAAATATTTCTATGGGAATCACACATCTTGTGTCCTCAGACAAAATACCCATTCACGCTCTGTGTGCTGGAAGGAACATGTGTGCCTCCACCCAGCTTCCTCCATCCACAGAAGGGATTTGACCTTTTCCTTATTATTCAGGTCAGTCTTGCTGTGATGCAGGTTGTGGGATGAAGCTGGAGCTCAGCAAAATCTGAGAGTGCCCAGCTAATAACAGGACAACCTGGACAGAAACCAGCCTCTGAGTTCTCTGACATCTCCCATGGAGGACCACAAACCCTCAGTAACCCTCAGTTTAGGAATTAACCAGGAAGGGGGGCACCGGGCTTGCCATTGCCTGACACACCACAGATTGCCACAACTGACACCCTGTGGGTGGCCTAGTCTGGCTTGTACTCCTTACTATATTTCTACAACTCAAGTCCCCAGACGAGACAGCTGTCATGGAAGAGAGAGCCTAACAAGACTGACTAAGTCTGAGGCCACCAGCTGGGATTGCTGTTCATCCCAGGAGTCCATCCTGAGGAGTGAGACAAGGTATCCTGAGGACAGATGAGAACTCATGCAACTATGAAAAGACCAATACATCACCAAAAAAGAGCCTATGATCCACTGATGTGGAATGTCCTTTTGTATGCTGTGAATATGTTTTATTACCATTGGTTAATAAAGAAGCTGATTTGGCCAATAGCCAGGCAGGAAATTCAAGCAAAGATAAAGGGAAAAAGAAGGCAGATTTAGAGAGATGCCAGCAGCTGCCAAAGAAGCAAGATGTGAGGTAATGCCACAGCCATGTGGCAATAGATAGATTAATAGAAATGGGTTGATTTAAGATGTAATGAATAATAAGCCTGAGCTAATTGGCCAAACAATTTGTAACAACTATTAAGCCTCTGAGTGTTTACTCATGAACTGGTGGGTGGAAGAGAAACCTCTAGTTACAAGGGACAACAGTGATCACAGGCACAGGGAAATCCGAGGTTGTTCTTCACATCCCCACAAGTCTTCCTCTGTAGGTTCAAACAAAAGTATCTTGGTAATTTCTCATCTGGTCTCTAAGTATCAGCTGTAACAGGAACTCTTATTGGCTGAATTGTGTCTCCCCAAAATTCACATGTGGAAGTCCTAACGTCAGTGTGACTGTATTTGGGGAAGGGGTCTGTAAAATCTAAACTAGATGGGAATGAAGTCACTGGAGTGGGCCCTGGTCCAGTATGACTGGTGTTCTTGTAAGAAGAGCATGAGACGTAAGACACAGACAGACACAGTGAAAGGATGGCCATGAACGAATCAGGAAGGAAGGCTCTAGGACCCCTGCTCTTTATTCTCCTGCCTCCAGAACATGGAGGAAAAACTTACTCATCAGGGGTTAAAGAGATGGCTTAGCAGGATAAGCACTTCCCTGCAAGCATGAAGAGTAGAGTTCAGAAAATGCTGGTCAGGCACAGTGGCCTGCCTGTAACTCCAGCCTCAGAAGGCTAAGACGGAGGATTCCTACAGCACATGGACTAGCAAGGCCAGTCATACCACGGAGATCTGGGCTTGA